>NC_083404.1:47204395-47545863 GCF_020745735.1 Hemiscyllium ocellatum
TTCTTTTTTATTCTTGGAGTTTGTCTTTCTTATGACATTAAGAGGGTCTCGATTTCCCTCTCCCATTAAGTTGCCACAGCGTTTAGGGTTTCATTCTAAGTAAGCATTGGGGTTAGGTAATTTCCTGACAGGTCACTTCTTTTGCTGCTCGGGTTTACGACCTGTGAAGACATTTCCTGCTTGCCATTCATTCCAAGTTGCACTGTCTCGCTGCTGGCTCTGGCCAGCGATGGGACTTCGATTATTTAAAGGTGAAAGTCCCCTTCCCACTAAAGCCAACACGACGAGGTTAACGGTTTGAAACCAAAACCGCCGGCAAGATACTCCCCCATTCCAGGCATAATCTATCTTGTAAAACACTCGAACGACACTACTAACTGTTGAACTTTCCAGTATTCAGTTTATGACTGTGCGCTCAATAGGCATTGCATTAACCTACTGCGATGAATTAATATTATTTTCTAATTTATTACAGCATCCTGATACACCTGGTGGAGACCTTCCGAGAACTTAAAAGTTTCCAATGAACATGCAACCGTTAATACTGCTCTTAACTGTAGAAAACAGTTCTGAAAGTATCCGGCACTTGTATCATTAACTTCAGGCACTTTCCCCCTGAGGCAATATTAATAGAATATATTTCTCCCGGAAGCTTCATGTCCTATCATTTGGGTATTACAAGTGACATCCATGCTCAATAAATTGCAACTTGATATTTTTAATCCTTAACAAATCAGTGGCCGGGCCCACTTTTAAAAAATAGCACGACTCAACAAAACATACAAAAAAGTGATTTGCAAAGTAAAACTAGGCGAGTTTTTGGAAGTAAATGCTGAAGGTTTAGTTTTACTGAATAAATCAAAGTGGAAAGAAATGTGCATTCAAAAATGAGTGGATGTATCTGTGAAAATTAATCTACTTCTTGCATCGCCTGGGCAAAAGTGTCGGCTTGCTCTCCGTATGAGTTGATGAAGCAAAACATTGTCATTTTAGGAAAAAAGGGGTATTTTCCACTGACTGGTTCCCCCCCCCCCCCCCCCCCGGTTAAATTGGGCGTTCCTGAGAAGATGAAACTTGGCCACGTTAGTAAGTCTTTGCAATGTAGCTTCGCTGTAACACCAGCAGCAGCAGCACAATGCGCCCATTGGAGCCTTACCAGGGAAAAAAAACCCACCTTGCACAACCGCCACTGAAGGGAAACACTTTATGTAACATGTTGCGCGGTGGAATATAATTTTGCAAATATTTTCGTTTCCCTTCGACTGCAGGATTTTGAAGCCGGTGGATTTTACTCATCCACACATATAAGAAATCGAAATTCAACAACGGTCTTAAAACCGAGTTTTTTTTTGTTGTTTTCAAATACAGTTTATTGATGAGGATGTGGGCTGAGGAGAGACTAAAATTAAATGAAAAGTCGCCTGAACTGAATGCACGCTAAGTTTTGGTGTTGCAACATTGGTCCTGTGATACATTTTCCAAGCAAATTCCGCTTCAGAGGCTGGGATTTGGGGGCTTCTTGGATGCCCACGCGGTGTATTATAGATCATATTGCTTCTTTATTTCAGAGGTTGGAGGTGCAGTCTTCCATGACGGGGGACAGTCACGGTTCGGGCCTCAGAGGTCGTGCTAACTCGTTTCCCAGACAAGAAACGCCCTCCGCCACACAGTCAAGCCTCATTTATCAAACAAGTGGCTGTTCCCGAGATTGTTAACCAGCAGTGACTGGCGAAAGGCATTGCTAAAACGGAAAGCAGTTCGTGCTAAGTGCATGGGTTACTGGGACTGATGAGATCACAGTCCGCCAATGTAGCGATGTCAAATGCGTTTTGAGGTTTTCCCAAATCTAACTACAGCAACCCAACAAAGAGTTTTGTAGCGCCTTTCGCGACTCAAGACGTCAAGAATATTTAAACCCCATACAACACCTTCTTGAAGAGTAATCACTTGCTATATAATAGCAGTTAGCAGGAGGACAATGCACGCTGGTGCATTTAAATCCATTCCCTTTCTAGCACAGGAACAAACCGTACAGCAGGCGGCAGAATCACGAAACATGTTTTCCTATATTGGAACGAATCGATGGTAGATGCAGAATTCAGCAAAAAAAAATGAATGCACATTAAGCAAATATGCTATTTTTAATGACCTATCAGCATCCAAGTAAAATTACAGGAAATTACTTTGGCTACCTGCTGGGAGATTTATAGGTGTTTCATTACCTTGCTAAATTAGTCACCATTTTATTATTGTTATGATTTAATGAATGCAATTTTAACGTGGTTTGTGGCTGTTATGTGTTCTCCCTGTTTCCAGCTGCAGCGGCAATCTCAAATTATTTAGACTATTTTCTTAAAGACATCAGTTATCATTTAAATGTTAATGTGACTTTTCCCCAGGTACTAGCAGGGATTCTTTCCTGGAAGTTACACGCCAAGCGAAAAAGCGATATTTATTGAAATCTATAAAGATATAACTGACACTCAGTTGTTTAAAAAAAAACGTGGAAATGATCCATTGAAATCCGAGCGGTTTGACTCGAACGGGATCATTTACTCAAGTGAAATTATCTCCCGTGGTCAATCATGGCGGCTGGTACAGGTCAGAAGGCAAAATGCAGCATTCACTAAGCATGTCAACACATATATCTGAACAGTGCTTGTTAGATCTTCAATTCGGGCACAAAAGGGAACGATGCTTTCGGAAGAGCTGATGGAATTGTCACTTAGTCATGTTGGTGAAAAATCTGAGTAAAACGCCGGGCTAATTAATGACTGCTGTGGAGTCGTCAGAACTATTTACTTTATTGTAAGGTCAATGCAAATTTTCTACAGCCCTGCCATCATAGCATAATTATTGATAAAACGAATAATAGTGTGCTCATGGAAACGTCTCCGGATATGCTCGGGTTGGTTAGTGATCGCCTGTGGTATCGCGTCTATAAATACAACAAAATAAATACAACTGCATTTCTATTGTCAGAAGGTGTGTAGCTTCTCGTTCTAATAGAGAAGTATTCGCATTATAAGAATAGACAGGCGCAAAGAAGCACATTATCCCAGAGTCTGGCCAAATGACAAGGGATGCCATTCAGTGCTTCTACTGAAATAATTCGAAAATATTCTAAATTCTTTCAAATCAATCCTCAGGTGTCAATCGAAGAAGTACTGTGGGTTACCTGACGAGCATTTATTATTGAATTAACTTACGATTCAATAAAAGTAGAGCAGGCTCCGAAAATGCCATGGCCACAACTACACGTGGTTGGAAACTCCCCACTCCGAGTTGTAGTCGGGAGGACAAACGAAAATGGATTCACACAACTCGAAATATATTGTATTTGTAAAATATTTTTGGTTATAAGCACACATTTGTCTTCATTGTACACCGGTATTGGTTGACATTCTGTTGAATGAAGCCATTTCGTGAATTTAAAATATATTACCAATAAATTAACGTGAAAATTGAATATTTCCCCTGATATTTTTTTACCGCTGTTATTCAAATCTGAAATTCCCGTACAAAGTTGAATAAACCCTCTGTTTAGAATATTCCTGGCAATTTATAATGGGAACGGAGAACGTTTGGAGCCTCGAGCTAAATACAATGTGGGGTTTTGATGGAGTCAATAAGGAGAAATTGTTTCTCCTGGCAGGAGGGTCGGTAACCTGAGGATACACGTTTAGGATAATTGGCAAAAGAACCAGAGGGGAGAGGAGGAGAAATGTGTTTATGCAGCGAGTTGTTCTGTTCTGGAATGTACGATCTGAAAAAAGGCGGTGGAAGCAGGTTCAATAATAGCATTCAAAATGTAATTTAATATTTGGAACCATATGCACGATCGTGGGGAAGAGGGAGTGGGTCTAATTGGTTGGCCTTTTCAAAAAAGATGGGTCAAAGATGGCTCCTTCTGCATTGTATGATTCTAGTCAAAAGTACGCCTCAAAATTAGTGATAATGATGGTCGCACGCGGGGCGCTCAGTATTGTTTCCTGGAGCATATGTTTCTGCATGACTGGAAATTGCTGCAGAGCCATTGAGGGTTATGTGCACGCCTGCACTCAGTGTGCAGCCTTGTAATAACAATGTCTGGCAATCGTTGTTCACGAGAAGTGGAATGCATTGAATTATGCAAATTTTACCACGTTCCTGCTGACTACGGTCAACCACAGAAGGGATCTTTTGCTACCCCGACCCTCCCCACGACGTCTTGATGGAGAGGATGAGCAGAAGAACGTAAGTGCTGCCAAAGAATAAGCACACAGACTTCCACGTGGTTTAACATTTCAGCATCGAGCAACGTCACCCTGTTTCGACCCCTTAATATTTTAATAAAGAGACCTCACGCCATCTATGAGGCTCCCACAAAAAAAAGGCAAGTGGGAAACAATAATATGCCGAAAACAAAATGTTGATCTAATGTTTTCAACCACGCCACGACTTGAATTCAAACTGGAACTGAGGAAAAAGCCTCAAGCTCTATGCTTGCTTGGGACTTGATCTGAGAGAGGAGGTGGCGACTCCTTATGGCCAATGCTAAAGAACCCAGATTTTGTGGGCTAGGATGTGGTCCAGTCTTTTGGGCACCGCCAGCCCAGACATATGCACTTCTTTTTCCTCCTTTATAACCTCTCAGAGGTGATGATTTCTTCCTCAGTGCCAACTGTTCCCACTGGATCCCCAAGCTTACTGGGTATCTCATTGGATTCCCCCACACTACACTCTCTCTGCTCTTTGTGTTTACTACAGGAAAGTCTGCTAACACAATATATCAGCCATCGCACCTATAGGCCAAAAGTCAGATACTTGGCAATGGCTGAAGAGCACATCTTCCTGAGACTAGGCAAGGATGGCATCACTTGCAGCCACCAAGGTAACCACAACCTTCAATATTTCCCTCACTCCTTTGCCTCCATTTATTTACTAATTGCTTTCTGGAATGGGCACTGGAAGATCTGAATATCTGGTTTGGATGAACTTAATGCTATCTGTTGTACTGAAGCACTATGTACAATCATGGCCTCAGTGCACTTGTGTCAAATGAGTCAAGGGTTTCTTTAAACATTGTAAACCATTGAAATGAAGTTGGCAGCTGTTTCCTGCCTGTTATTGGATGATTGAACCACCCACTGCCTTTTCCCATTTGGGTACCTCATGGATAATGCAACTCTTAGCTAGAGGCAATTTCTCCATTTCTTTTGTTTTCTAGTTTTACATAACTTCAGTGTCCTTTTTTGGAAGTTTAATAAACAAAAGAATGAGGGGTATACACATGTGGAATCTAAATACTCGATTTGTGTGTCAATGATAGTTGATTTTGAAATGCTGCAAGTCTCGTAGAGCGTGGTAGTGAGGGCTTATCAAGGCAGTCCACAGGCAAAAGAATCAAACTATCTGACCACTGTACTACCTAAGAAAGCTGCAGAGTCCAGTGTTTCAAACCAGCAGTGATTATGTAAAACACAGAGTAGTTCTATGCCATCATAAAGCGATTTGTCCTTAACTGCAATGATACCATGGATTAAGTCACACCAAAAGGCATTGGCAGGTGGAGTCAGCATCATCTCCTCTCTTGACATTTTCTGTTTCCTCTTCTTCCAAATCCAAAAAGGACCATCTGCAGTGGGCTCTTCAGTAAACACCAGCCCAATAACTGATGCATACATTATCATGTTCGTAACATTTTTGCTTGCTTTAACAATGAATATTAAATCAGTATGGTATAGCTCTTCAATCTTATCCAATTGCTGCGTATTTTAGACTGCATGAACCATGGATTTTAGGCATGTGATCATTCCGCAGACTGTGCTATATGTCTATCTGTTAAGATAGATTGTCAATATTATTTCAGGCATTAAACCCTTTTGAAGATCATTAGGGATGGGTAATCTGTTGTAAAATTGCAGTTTGACCATGTGCCCTGCTGAAGCATTGGCATGATGTCGAATGAAAGAGCTAGATAGTGACATAAGAGTTTAGTATAAGCGAGCAATTATTGTGAAATTGAATATTTGGCCATCCTGTGAAACATGCAAATTTAGACCAGTTTAATGATGTTTTCTTTAAAATGTAACACCTTTCTTGGCATCTGTTCTCAGGCCAAATGGGCAGAAGGTCCCAGCGACCAGTGCTACATCCAATGGGTTATCATGGACTACATTTTCCCTGCTCCAATGTGTATACTTAAACTTCTGCTTTGCCAGTTAACACATTGTTAGGTCAGTTGCTATATCCCCCTCTCAGTTGAATGGTCATTTTTACAGTTCCCTGCATCTACATAATCCTATGGATTTTACCAGCCAATTTTATTGTGTTTTACTTTGGTAATGTTGAATAGTAAATATTTAAAATATTTACTATGTTTGCATCAAATATTTTCATTTTTATGCTCATTTAAATGTTAATGTTGCTAGAAAACCTTTGAAGGTTGCTGTTCCTCTACTATGGGTGAGCTCCTAGCACCAGGTCCTGGTGTGAGCCAACAGCTTGGTAGGGATAATTATTATGCTGGTCAATTCCTACTTCACAAGGCTTTTTTTAATTTCAAAAATATACTTTATTCACAAAAATATCTTCATTAATATAAGTTGTCATAAGTGCAGTTTGGTTCTGTACAGTAGCATATCAAGTGAACAAGCAAACATTTGAGTTTGATTCAAACCCAACAAACCAAAGGCATCTCTAACCCATACAAGACTTTATTTATATGTGTTGAGGCACTAGGAGGGTCTGGTAACTCAACAGACCCCCAATTAATTTTAGCAGGAAGACCTCAGACAGTGATCTTTCCTGACTGTACTTTGGCAGTAGCTGCTCCAAGCTTCAGTGCGTCCCTCAGTGTGTTGTCCTGGATGTCGGAATATGCTAGTCTGCAACACTCAGAACTACATGTTCTGGAAGACCAACAAATTTTGGGCAGACCAAAGAGTATCTTTTATTGAGTTAATTGTCCTCCAGGCGCAGTTGATGTCTTGGTGTGCGTCCCAAGGAACAGACTGTAGAGTCCCGCATCAAAGAGCTGCTTGGGACGAACGTCACCAAAAATCAATGTATCTTTCTTCAGACTTATTTTGCAAAGACATATTCCAGCATCTTACACATATTGGGCCAGTCACATGTTGTAAGCTTATTCAAAGGCTAAGGACAGTTGCTATAAGATATTCTTTATCCCTGTCTATTGTCATCCTTGTGTGGTCATGAAAGAAACCTAAGTCCTATTACAATGAATGTATGTAACGTGGAATCTTGAAGTTGTGTTTTATATGCCTGGATCTGGATGATTTTTGTTGCTAAGATAATTGTAATTTGCATTGTTAAAGCAGAGGCAGATTGGAACCATAAGGATGTTGGTGCTGAAATCCCAGCACCGTGAACAGGAATTCCTTGTATAAAGGTACATATAGGCAATATACATGAAGTGTCATTTTAAGAAACTTTGTTGTCCATACATATTTAAAACATTTCCAACAGCATTGTCATGTACACTTCTGTCAATATCTTAACTGACCATATTTTCAATGCTATGTCACCAGTCTGCTAAATCATAAATAGGCAAGCAGGATGCAAGAAGAACACAGCATCAGGAACTGGAAAAGTCAATGTTTCAGATGTAACCCTTCTTCAGGACTGGATTTGGGGGGAGTTGCAGATTAAGTGGATGGCGGGGACAGGTTTGTGAAGTGGGGATAGGTGAAGACTGCTAGAGGGTACGACCTGGTTGGTCAGTACGAGGAATGAATCTAGTTGGTGGCAGGGAGGAGTGGAAGGGAGGGGGAGGGGCTAGGAAGAGATTCGGAGAATGGGTAGGGAGTTTATTTGAAGTTGGATGGATTAATTGATCAAGTGCCTCCAATGACTTGTTGTGATTCTGATAAATCTCCCATTCTTGATGTAGTATTGTGATAGTTCAGCCCTAAAAGTTAGGAGCAGCATCTTTATGTGTGACTGTTGTAAGCACACTGTGGTTACAGAACTCTGCTAACATTGCATAGTATGGATCTGTGCTTTAAGGTTCTCAAAATTTCACATGCAACCATTTTGTTCAAATTAGACCAGACACTCTTTTTCAGATTTGAGACCTAAAACCAGCAACCTTAACACAGTATACTTCTATGCTTATAAATTGTGTCAGTAAGTGTTGTGCTTTGCTTTATATGCAACAGAAATTGCTATATGCTTTCTGATAGTCTGTCGGGTTTGATTATTATTCACCCATGCTTATAACTGTACATATTCTTCATCAGATCTTGCAGAATATTTCACACAAAGACAAGTGTCTCATGCATGTGATCTTCAGACTACACTATCATGTTGTGACCCCATAATATTACAGTAGCAAGGGGATGGCTTTATTGCTGGCATGTTAACATTTAATTAATCGGCGAATACCAACTTTGACCTAATTATGCTCTGAAATGTAAACGTATCTTATTAATGCCAATGATCAATTTATTTTAGATTGTTTTATTAAACCTAAATTATAATGCTATTACAAGAAATATTTAATTTTGCATGTGTTCTGCAGTTAAAATATTTGCAAATTACCTCGCAAATTCAGAATTTATGTATCAGAAAACACACTGTTAATGCAACCTGGAATGATATATATGAATGATTTAGAAAAAAAAATGTCTTAGATGACTAATTTTGTAAGACAAAGTCAAAGGATAAGAAATAAAAATAATACATTCTATGGTTCCTAATCCGAGACTTTCATACCCAACAAGGGAAACAAAGGGCAGAATTAGAAATCTATTACACATTTGTGTGACTGACAACAGCAGTCAGTGTCATAAAAAGTACAGAAATTAGATTATATCAAATAGAAAATAAGTATTGGGTCACACATACTGTAATATGGTACCAGCACAAAAGACTTGTGTCAAAGGAGCATTTCACCTGCGAAGTGGTAATGTAGTACACATTTCTAGAGAGTTCACTTGAGTCCTGAAGTGACTCACCAGCTGAAATGGGTCACACCTGGAGTTTAAACTTAGCACAGTACCAGAATCTGCATGACATTATAATATCTCAGTAGAATATTTTTACCTACACGTAAATTGATTTGTATGAAGACTTTTACTAATAATACAATCTAAATTGCAATGAAATTAAAAACTGTATGCTAATTTATTTCAATTTACAGTTTCTTTATATTAAAATTAACAGTTTGGAGGTTAATTAATTCAGGCACACAAATTGGACAATGGTTTAATATATGCTATGCCTCACTGATTTATTTAAAAATGTCATCTCTATGTATAAACTTTCATTAATGTAGTTATTGTGAAAACACTGAATTTGATTATTAATTATTGCCTTAGTAAAGTACACTGTGGCAACATTTATAAGATTTTTATTGGATTAGTAAGATCACTGAATTAATAACACAATTCGCACTTGTACAATGACTTTGACGTAATAAGCCATTCCAAAGCTTTTCTGGGGTTGGAGGGGGAGAGGTTTGCAAACATTTTCAAGATCAATAGATTGTTCGGTAAGGGTGTCAAGGGACAAATGATTAAACGGAATTGAGCTAAAGTTCAGATGTGATTTACTTGAATAACGGAACAGACTCAAGAGGCTGAATGGCTGTTCATCTTCCTTTACTCAATTGTCACATGGTGTGGTGGAAATGAATATTTTCTTATCAAAAATTTGTAAAACACTGGATTGGGAACAGGCAATGGGAAAAAAACTCCAATGCCTTATTTTATTAATTTTAAGCAATATCATTGGTCCTTTTTCGAGAGTTAATTAAATAAAATGTGCAGCGTTATGATTGTGATTAACTTAGCAGCTTTAACAATCATCAAATATTATATGCAGCCAATGGAGTAGTTTTTCAAGTGTAGCGATTGCTGCAGTATAGGCAAAAGCCAATTTCCACACAGCAAGCCCTCATAATCAATGTGACTATAACCAGATTATCTGTTAGAGTGAAGTTAATTGAGGAATAAATATTGGCCAGGAAGCAGGATGGCTCCTCTGGTCATCTAAATAGTGCCATTACTTTTTTTAAAAATCAATGTGAGAAGACTACATGGCCTTAGAATCACAAAATTGTTACAGAACAAAAGGAAGCCATTCAGCCCATCATGTCTGCACTATCTCTCTGCCTCTTCCCCATAACCCTGGATATTGTTTTTATTTAAATAATTAACAGGGGCAGCACGGTAGTTAGCACTGATGCCTCACAGCGCCATGGTACCCGGGTTCAATTGCCGCCTCAGGCAGCTGTCTGTGTGGAGATTGCACATTCTCCCTGTGTCTGCGTGGGTTTCCTCCAGGTGCTCGGTTTGCTCCCACAATCCAAAGATATGTAGGTTAGGTGAATTGACCATGCTAAATTGCCCATAGTGTTAGGTGCAGAGGTAAATGTAAGGGAATGGGTCTGGGTGGGTTGCTCTTCGGAAGGTCAGTGTGGACTTGTTGGGCTGAAGGGCCTGTTTCCACACTGTAGGGAATCTAAAAATCTTACACCTTCTTGAGTGCCTTAAGTGAACCTGCTTCCACTCCACTTCCAGGCAATATATTCTATCATCCCATTTCTTACTGTACAAAAAAATGTTCGCATTTCACATTTGCTTCTGATGCAAAACACTTTAATGCTGTGCCCAGAAGTTCTTATTTCTCTTATCAATGGGAACACAGTTTCTCCCTATTGCCTCTGTCTCTACCTTTCATGATTTTCAAAACTTCTTTCAAATCTCCTCTCAACCTATCCTCTCCAAGTTAACAGTCATAGAATCATACAGCATGGAAACTACAATTTGGTCCAATAAGCCCATACCGACTATGTTCCCAAACTAAACAAGTCCCACTTGCCTTTATTAGGCCCATATTCCCCAAATCTTTCTAATTACAACTAGCGATAACTCCTTTTCTCTTAAACTTATCTTTTACCTCCCACTCTACAATACTGGTCTGATAAAAGCTCTGATTAAGATTTACATGCACAAAAAAATTTTTCAAAAACCAGCCAGCTGTGTCAATTCTCCAATGTAGATTTTCCTTTGTAGAATTTCCTGGGTGCTCTTTTCTTTGGTCTTCAACTGCACAAATTTCTGATGGATAGGTACCTTTCAGAGAGCTATTCTGCCAGCAGTCAGTTGGCTGCTGTTTGCAGTTCTTCCAACTGTTCAAAATACCCAAATTTATATACCGCAAAACATTGGACCGACTCATTGGTTTGATGACATCAAAACATTAAAATTCAAATTTGATTGGATTTTGGTATTTGGGGCAATAATTTAAACTGATTGGCTGAATTTGAATTTGTTGTGTACCATGGCAACACAGCTCCAGTTATTTGTTTCACAACCAAATGTTACATGATTAGATTGCTCAGCATGCTCTGTGCTTTCAGTCAGTCAGCTTTCACTCTCTCTTAAAGGTACAGTACACCTTCGTAACATCTCTCACCCTAAACCTATGCCCTCTAGTTCTGGACTCAACCACGCCAAGGAAAAGACCTTGTCTATTTATTCATCCATGCCCCTCATGATTTTATAAACCTCTATAAGCTCACCTCTCAGCCTCCGATGCTCCAGGGAAAATAGCTCCAGTCCAATCAGTGTCTTTCTATAGCTCAAACCCTTCAACCATGGCAACATTCTTGTAAATCTTCTCTGAACCCTTTCTAGTCGCTCAACATCCTTCCTATAACAAGAAGAGCCGAATTGTACACAGTACTCCAATAGTGACCTAACCTATGTCCTGTACAGATGGCAAAGTAGTTTGAAGTAATGATGGTGCTTGAGGTTATGTGAAGATTTTTCAAGCTGCTCCTCCTTGAATCATCTCACACTCCTGCAGAAAAACAGATACTTCTCCACAGCTAGTTTCTGCACAAGCATTGAATTTTTGTCCCTGTCACGAATAGTATTTGTGCTCCAAAGCAGGCCTGCATAGCAAATGAGGTCACCAGGAGAGTACAATGGTTTGTGAGGAGGACCAGTAAGAGATTAATTGATCCTCGCTGCCTTCATGTCATTTATGTCATGTGAAAATAAATTAGATTATTGGAATTTATATTCTTTTACTTACGGACATTTCAAAAGATGGGAGAAACATATATTGCTGCATGTACAAGATTACCATATTCAATATGTACAATAAGAAATATATTTGTTAAGATCTTTGGATTATATTTCCTTATTAATCATTGGTCATGAAGATGCACTGCAGTTTGTTGAAATGCAGGGTCCCCTTAGCTGAATGTCCAATGAACACAAATGAATATTTGCCATTGATCTGTGATTGCCAGTACCTGATGTGTTTGTATGTTGGAAAGAAATCATTCCAGCAAGATTTGTTTGTTACTTTTGTTTTATCTTTTTTTACATTTATGACTAAACACTCATTAACTTTAAGCATTTTGATCTGAGAATCTCCAATATTCCAGAATGAATGGAGATGTCAGCAGGCACTGTATGTATATTTAAGCAAACGATTCATTTGGATTTTGTTTCTAGTTACATCCATGATTCATGCTGTTCCTCCACGGGCAAGCCATGTGAAACATTAGCTTCTTGTTTCATACGAACAAGGTCCACTCACAGGAAAAGCTGTGAAATCATTGTTTTTATATAAAAAAAACACAAGTCATAGCAAGTGGCAGTTGCATCATTACACTCCATGCACAGGAACCTGCCAATTGCATTTTTCTAGACAGATCTCTGAAACTCGATTAAATATTTTTTAATATATTTACTTGATTATCAGAACTCATCACAAGCTTAAATAATGTATTCTGCTTGATAATTTCTATTATTGCATGTCACAGGACTTGAAGAATGAAATAAGGTCCATGAAAAAGTGTATATATTATGTTTTTAAGATTTCCCATTTCGTATACTGTTGATTTGACCTAGAATCTATAGGGTAACAAATATTAGATTCAGCTATCTTTCATAATACTTTGCAATTGGATTTCTTGTTGTACATCAATACAACCAAAATGCTACACTGTTTCTTAAGATGCATGAAGAGAACAAGCCCAGCTCAAAACCCAATGTTTCTTCTTCCACTGTCTCCCCACCTGATGCTGCAATAAACATTTTTGCCAACATCATGACGTGAATTTTGCTACATTGCAAACTGAGAGGCACTTCACAATTGTTGAAGTGAACGCTGAGCAGGCAGAGTAAGCTGCAAATCCACCCATGCCAGGGTTTTCTAAATTCCACTACAAGGATAGAGGTTGTTTGCTTACTGAGAAAAATAAATCAGCATCTCCTGTGTTGGTCTGCCAGCAACAAAATCAAAACAATATTACAGCACTTTGAAAGTACCTAAAAGTAATAATTTACTTTCCCATAGAGCCAGCTGAATATTTTGAATGCACTAATTTACATCTGTCCAGAATAGTTGAGGGCATTTTTACTGGTTTCATTGGGATTTGAGCCATTTTACAACTGGCATGAGTTCCACTGAGGTGTTTAAAAGACCAACTAAGAGAAATGCCAGGAACTATTAAAGTTCACCTCTTAAACGCATTAGCCATGTATCCACTCAATGGGAGTTTCTTTTTAAGAAGAAAATGGGATAGAATCTTTTGGAGTCAGATCCAGTCCTATTTGACAATGGGGCAATTTACCCCACTTGTTCCTAGGCACCAATGGAATTTGATGGAGTATATAATGCAACACTTCTCTCAAAGTTTCACATACCATTCATTCAGCAGACAACTCCTCAATTTTCAGAAACAGGTGTGGATGGAATGCTAAACAGGGCTAATTCAGAAAAAACGATACTTAAAATTAACAACAGTTGTGCAAACAATATTGCAGATTCCATTCTGCATACAGTGAAAACCATCAGATAAACTTAGTGATGTACTGGCATTGGATCTCATACTTTCCAACCCACCGTCTCTCCACTTGCAAGGCAGCCTTGCCTTTCTGCTTTCAGGAGTCTGTGATGGCAATGGACCCAACCCTGAATTGCTTATAGACATATTGAATTTTTAAGTAAGACAAATTATCGAGACACAGAGATATATAGCACACAGAACCAAGCCCTTCAGCCACAACTTGTCCATGCAGACCACATATTCGACATTGATCTCGTCCTACTTTCCAGCATTTGGCCAATATCCCTCTAAACCCTTCCTATGCATATATCCAACGAAATGCCTTTTAAGTGTTTAATTGTACCAGCCTCCACCACCTCCTCTGGCAGCTCATTCCCTACACCCACTCCATGCTTTGCCCTTTAGCTTCCTTTTAAATCTTTCCCCTGTCACCTAAACCTATGCCATTTAGTTTTGGACATCCATACCTTAGGGAAAATACCTTGACTATTCACCCTATTTGTATCCCTCATGATTTCATAAGTTTCTATCAGGTCACCCCTCATCCTCTGACCCTCCATTATCTTGGCTAACAAAAAAAGGACCTACAGATTCCTGGGAATGTAGAATTAAAGCTCAGTGACTGGAAAATGCCTATGTGGGTTATACTCAGTTCTGAGTGAGATGATGGAGTGTCATACCTAAAGAGTGGCAAGAAAGTTCAAACAAAGACATTTCAAAGAGAGAGATGCATTCCAAACACTGAGTGGTATCTTTCTATGTTTGCAAAGATTATGATGGTCGATTACCACCTCAGTACACACACATCCTAAACTGTGGACGAATGTGATGTAAAAGAAAGCAGAGCTGGGTGAAAAACATGTTTTGTTTTGCCATTCCAGAATACACAGTGGAACCAGCCAAATTAATGGCTATAACATTTCACTGTCTATTCTCTTGGACAAGCCAGTAACTGATTTGTAAATACATATACCTAACTGTTTTAAGTGTTTCCTCACTTCACATTTCTAATCTATGTGTATGTGTTTTGCATTTATTATTCTTCCTTGCATATTATATTAAAACTCACTCATTCTTTAACCTAAGATAACCTAAGGTCCCTTTCAAAATATGAATACATCAGAGTTGAGAAGAATATTCCTTGCATTAAGTTAATCTTTTTGCAACCAATCAAAGTAAGGGAGGTTTGACCGAAAAAAGGGGTGCCAGTTCCTCCCTCTACACCTGGGAGTATATCGATTGTGAATGTCCCATTCAGAATCATGACCAGTTGCCAATCTTCATCCAGGGAACATTGTTGCACTCACAAGAATTTAATGCCTGCCCAGTCTCAGTAATAATGAAGAGGCCATATCATTTGATCTGTCACTTGTAGCCATCAGTTGAAGTATTGGCACTGCGTGACCTTGATAGTACTGAGCTGGGATTAGCGTGTGATGAGTAACTGGGCATGAACGGGGAGAGCAGCCACGGTATGGGAATGGATGACCAGAATTGCAGAGGAGTTCGGCTGTAAAGGAGTCAGGTGAGGGAGGACCTTGATAGAGAGTACTGATTGGCATGCACACCGAGAGGTTGAGTGTATGGGCTGACCTACCACTCTCAAGGATCACCGAGGTGTTTGGTTCCCAGTTATCAGAGGGAACTGTGAAGAGCTTGCTTTCTCTCTCTAGCCTCTCCAGCCATGCTGCGGAGTTGGAAACTCAGCTACACTATACCTATTGCAGCTTTTGTGTGAAAAGTCATCAAATGAGGATGCAGGACCACTCCCTGTCAAATCCAGACCTTACCACAACACCTGCAGAAACATTCCACAGAGTATGGCCAGACATGTCTGCAAGAGCAGACGAGCTGAAATATTACCTTATTGTAATTTGGCTGCTGGCCCCTCAAAGAACATTAGTACAGGACTCTTGCAGTTTCGCACTTGTTGTTTGCAAAGGGACAAAGGAATTCATTGTTTGGACCCATATGGTCCATGTCATGTATCCTTGCTTTACATCAGCTAACATTTGTGGCCTTACTAAGTAACTGTAGCATACTCACTAGTTTGGGGGAGGTCAGGCTGTTAATTGAAAAATCTATATGATTATAACCACAGCATTTTGTTTCAGTATGCATGTTAACATAAATTTCTCTCTATTTCTATTAACTCCCCCAAAAATTATGATCATAAAGAGAGAAATAAAAATTACCCAAAGTTACTTACCTTTAGATTTATTTCCCCTCTCTTAATGAAAGAATGTTGCATAACATTGTAGAAGAAATAGCGAGGCCAATTAGGAAAATCCCTGAGATTGTCTGTCCTTTTAAGAGATTTCACGCCACACAGCTTTCTTTTTCTGTATGCCTTCGGAGCATTTCCTTGGCAGTTTTCTTCAGTTCTTGCACTGTAGGAGGCATTTGGTACAAACTTCAGCAATGAGACCACCCAGGTTTCGTTTCCCTTTGGAACAAAGGAGAAAAGAAAACTTTTTCCTTTTCAACTTTATCCACAAAAGACACAAAGGATTTTTAAAAAAATTTAAATCAGTGTCGAGATTAGGGACCAGGTGGTTCAGTGGGTTAGTGCGATGTTTTTTGACTCCAAGGACTTGGTTTACAATCCAGTCTTGAGCGTTTTCTCTTTTGACTGCTCTCAGATTCTAACATGAAGTGAGTTTCATCTGTAACTATTTCAGATATGTATACTGTATAAAGGTCTCAGAGCAATCCGAAGAAAACAACCTGACACATTGCAGAAAAGCATACAAAAGCACTCCCATGCAGAGACATTCATGTGGTCTATCTTATGCAGGGGCTAGTGTGGGATTTTCTTTTCGACATTTCCTACCGGTTTGGCTGTAATTGCTGCTATATTGTTCCTTCACTATTAAATATACTAAAAGAAGCTGCACTCTGCATTTGGTGTGTTGTGACATTCCTGGGTCTTGCAGGATTCTTACTTATAACCAGTAAAATCTTCCTTAAATGTTCTTGTATACAGGGACAACCTCTTGACTCCACTTTGGACCAGTTGCCTCTTAGCAGATTTAAGCTATCCAACTTAAGTGCAATGAGTTGCACATGGTCTGAATGTTGTTTGGTGTCTGTATAGTTGACTTTGATTTGTCATTCAGAAAAAAAACTAAGCAGCACAATCACAATGGTTCTATTCTTTACAGCCCGTGTTAGGTTCTTGGCAGTGCATTGGGAATCACAAGAAAATACTTAAAGCTAAACAGAAACATTTTGGTGTGGATAAATAATGATGAGGAACTAGCAGCTCTGGATCATAAAGTGCTCAGTGCTGACAGTCAGAGGCAAAGGTGGGAGCATGTCTTTTCCTCAGCATTGCCACGAAACTGTTGTTCAAAAGTGACATATGAAGAAAATATGAATTTGCTTATTCTTAGGGATAGAGAAATACATTCAGAATATGTCAACCTCAATTGTTGTCTTATGGAAGAACCAGTGAAAATTTTATTTGCGACAGGAAAAGCAAAATAATGCAGATACTGAAAATCTGAAACAGAGATCTCTGAGGGAGCTCAGTAGGTCTGGCAGCATCTGTTGAGCGAGAAACAGAGTTAGCATCTAAAGTCTGATAATGACTTCTTCAGAATTGAAAGGGGAACTTAGTAGCGTGTATACTGTTGACAAAAGTAGAGGAGGAGCAAGGGAGACAGGTGGTGTGGAGGGTGGATCTAAATTAGACATGTAAAATGCACCAAAATAAAAGTGTAGATGGGTGAGAATGGGTACTATTCGGTTGACAGCAAAGTAAATGAGATGTGAACAAGACAAGCCCATGGGGAGGAGGGGTGATGGTAGGACAGTATATAAAAAGTGAAGAACTGATGTCATGAGGTAATACTGTGAAGTTGTGGCATTCAGTATTGAGTTCTAGAAGGTGTATAGTGTCTAAGGCAAAAATTGGGTTCTGTTTGTCAAGGTTGGGTTGTGCTTTATTGGAACATTACTGCAGGCACAGGACAGGAATGTTTGCATAAAAGAGAGCAAACTGTTTATCGAAATGGCAGACAACTGGGAGATCAGGCTCATTCCTATGGACCTATGGACAAAGTGGAAGGATCTTGCAAAGTGTTCACCTAGTTTGTATTTGGTCACGTCAATGTAAAGGAGACAGTGTTGAGAGAAATAAGGGAAAGAATTATGGGAGCTGATTTGGGATATTCACCCAAATGAGTTCACTCCACTACTCAACTACGACCGACATGTCTCTCATCCCCATTCTCCTGCCCTCTTCCTGTAACCCTTAACTCCCGCTTACTAATCAAGAACCTACTATCTCTGTCTTAAATACACTCAATGACTTGACCCACACAGCACTCTGCAACAATGAGTTCCATGGAGCCACCACCTCTGGCTGAAGAAATTCCTCATCAGCCACTCTGAACCCAAGTGAGTCACTTAAATGACCAATTAAGGGACTATTACCGGCTCCATGGGCGTTTACCCTGCAGTAGAAAGGTAGGTTGCTGCAAGAATATACTGCCCAGTTGGACCTGGTGATTTCACAGTGAAACAGGAAGCTCATTTTTGTGCACACCATGTCCTATGGTAACAGGCAGTCTGCAAAGCAACAACACTCTGTAGCACCAGAACGCTGATCTGTCATCCATAATTGCTTGCTAGAATGCCTGGCCCTGGTATTCCCCAATCTCAGTTACTGCCCTTTGAGGAAAGTTCGGTCATTGAGGTGCTCTTTCTCTGCTGCTGCAGTCTTAGCAATGTTGGTCCGTGATTGGGCTGGCAGCTCTTTGGAGCAGACCACTGAGGCCACTTTATTGTCCACCAACAGGAAAATGCCACTCTGCTGGCAGAAGTGAGATTGCCTTTGGTTTTGGTCCTGGTAGTGGGACTTAAGCTGTCCTTCTAAAATTCAGCCCAAAATTTTGGACAGGCATAAGTGTCCAGTCTGTTTCCTCCCATGCATTCCATTTAGCAAATAGTAGTTACAGAAGTATAGGATCAGAAGGCAGAAGGATTTATTTTAAGGTGTCACAAGCATAACTTATTCAAACACAGCATGCAACTCAATTTGGACTAAGTGTCTAAAATTTTTCTTTGGCAACATAAAAGACACCTATGTTACAAACATATTTCTACAGAACTTCCCATTTTGGAATGTTCTCAGGCGGGCCATCTAATTTGCAAAATTTTGGAATAATTCTTGAATATAATACATTAAATCAACAGATGATCATTTGAATTTCCATGTTCAGGTCCAGTTTACAGCTTTTTAAATCTACCTTCATAAACCATTTCAGTTTAAAATTCAGATCCCGACAGACCCAATATAAATCTTTTTAACTTCCTAGTTCAGATTGCAGAAGCCTCCACTGTCATTTTCCTTGTGATGGACAATTAGATGACCATGGTGGTCTTGCCCCAAATACCAGCTTAGCAGCCTTAGGAGCATTGCTGCTAAACGTGATCATGTTTTACGCATAGCAAATATTCTCCTTGCTTTGAGGGACCATCAGAAGAAAAACAAGGTTGTACTGCTTATTTCCCAGAAGTTTGCTCCAGTTTTCAGACTGCAATGGCACTCACAAGATGCCAACTATGCCATGGAAACCCATTTTAAATCACTGGGAGCCAGATTTAACTCCCACATCTCAGGTTAAAGCATATCATGCCAAATACACTGGCCTACTGTAAGTTATGCTTTATGCTTGATCCTTAGAATGAATCATTTTAACCTTTTTACCAGAGATACACTTATTCTTGAAAATCCACAACTAGGATTTTGCATTGGTCAATTATACTTGGCAAAACCCAAGGAACACCATTCCTTAACAGGATTATGCTAATGGATGGAGTAGGGACTGTTCAAGAATATTTCAATAGAAATAGCTTAAGTGGGTATTGGCATCGCTGTATCAGCTACTAAATTTGATTTAGGGCTGGACATATATCAGAGGGTCTATTTACTCATCAAACAGAATATCTATGAACTACAGAACTCACAACTAAAACTGCAGCAAAGCTGATTATTTATCCAAGAAAATGAAGTGAATGGAAGATTGATGAACTTTGTTGAGACCTGCAATGTACTTAGCAGGAATTCTCTGATAGGCACTTGCTACTCAAGAATATGATTACCTACATGCCAGGAAAAGGCATTTGACAGAATATTGAACACCTACATGGTGGATGTGCTCTCCAGAGAAGGAATTCTGAATTGGATCCAACTGCTGTGCGTAAACGTTAGTAATGCAGTTTCAATTAATTGATGGCAATCTGAAAGCTACCCAATCAGATCTGGCGTCAGGAAAGACAGTGCTTGCTCCCTGTCCATTTCATTTTGATTTAGGCCTTAAGTCCATCAAGAATGAAGTGAGCATAAGGAAGTGACAATCCTGGGCAGCAGAGACACTCAAAACAAAGCCTCCCTGTATATGGACAACTGAGTCTTTCTTCACCATTGTAGCAGGTAACCAAGTGAACCCCAATGTGAAATGTATGGCTCATGTCGTAAAAATTAGTTTATGCCATGTGAAGCAACAAAGTTGCTGTGTTCACATTCCAGTATTTACTGAGGTGATCCTATTCTATTCAACTACTAGGAGCTTCAAAGGTATAGTAGCAAATTTATAATCATCACATCCAAAAACTATGAACAGAACCTTGGGGAAACTTTGGATTTTCTTGAAAAGTCTACTTAATTTGAATATTTTAGAAATTGTTCATTACGTTATGCAATATTTTGCTTATATTTGTAAATGATAATTTGAGAATAATAATTTTCACTAAAAGCAAATGGCGTAATACTGTGTTTTTTTTCCAAATTGACAGAAACAGTGTACAACCTAAGTATTGTGTAATAAGCAAGTTATGGCAATCACAGTTAATTAACAAACCAAACTAATCTAAATTAGTGACATTTTCAGGAATCCTGTTTTGAAGGAAAGTGATCAGTTCACCACTCACTGTGGCATTTAATGCTTAGAAAATTGACAAAACATGTTACTTTACAAAGAGGTAAGCTTTTAAGAGTTAAAGAAGAGTTGCTTAAGACCAACCCACAATTAATATTATACTGCATTCTATCGAGAGTGATTTCAATCACAGTAAAGCAGAAATAGATATTCGGTACAACAACAAGAATCCTGAGGGGTATTCTTTTGTACCTTTAAAAAGTAGGTAACATAATTTTGCCTCAAATTTTCTACTGGCTTGTCTTTGGACCAATTTCACAGAACTCGGTCTCTCATGCCTGTTCACTGTTCATTGTAACAGGTTGAACTCCTTTCCACAGGAAGGTTGAGGTCAAGACATGAGTGCATGCTGCAGAGTGGGGTTCCTTGATTAAGAATTACAAATATATTCTTGCCTATCTTACATCCTTTTGTTGAACTGGTGCTTAATCTTGAGAGCTGTCCCATTTGGACCACAATTTCATCTCTGTCTGCTGTAGCTTTTGTTTCCTCACCTACGATAACCGTTCTGTTGAGACAGTGACACTTCATTTCAAACTTTAAATTAATGTATTCTCTATTGACACAAACAATTTATTTCAAATATAAATTGGTCAGATTACCAGTTGCCACTAGGACTGCATTGGGTGATTCTATCACATAAAAATCTTTGTAAGAATAAGCATATTTGTTAGTCTCTAAATGTAGCAACAATGCTCCTCAGGCTGCTAAGCTGGTATTTGGGACAGGACCACCACATATGCATATCGTCTGGAAATTACCTATAGTTTTACCGATATAGCATTCTTTTTAATAGCTGGACATTACTTCTGTCTGTCAGACTTCTTTATTTCATGGCACTGTCACTGGCCTACTCTTGGTTTTGGCTTGCTGTTTGAATCTTTAGAGGTTTTATACCTTTTAAAGTGCACGAATTGTATTGCTGTCCTGAAATAAAGTTGTCTGTCACCTCTCAGAATTTCTCTGTATGATTCTTCTCGCTTTCCTTTTACAAAGTCAACTCTTGTTTGGATTGTACTTGATCTGAAAAAGATCCGTCAGTAATTCTAACAAACATTTTATTTAAAGGAATTCTGATTTCAAATTCCAAAGTCCTAGTTCTCAACTAATCAGTAGAGATCATTGATGAACTTGTCTAGGAATGTATCTGGATGCTCAACTTTTCTGTTAAATCTTGCTCTTTCAAGAAGTTTATTTGTTCTCAGATTAAAGTAATTATCAAAAGCTTATATGACTTCAGAAATACCTCTGCTTTCATTAATGTTTTAATAAACTATAACACAATTAGCTCTAGATCATGTTGAATACAATGGTGCATTTATTGATCAGCTTGTGACTTAGTCTTTAGTTTGGAAGAAATTCAATATCTTAAGAGGTGCTTTCTCTAAGATGTCTAATCCTATGCACTATGTGGCCATCTCTGAACAAATATCAGCAAAGGCTATGGACAACTGTAGTGAGTGGCATGGTGGCTCAATAGTTTGAGTGGCATGGCTCACTGTTTGAGTGGCATGGTGGTCCAATGGTTAGCACTGCTGCCTCACAGCACCAGGGACCCAGGTTTGATTCCAGCTTTGGGCAGCTGTCCATGTGGCATTTGCACGTTCTCCCATGTCTCCATGGCTTTCCTGTGGGTGTTCCGGTTTCATTCCAAAGAACTGCAGTTTAGGTGGATTAGCCATCCTAAATTGCCTGTAGCTTCCAGGAATGTGTAGGTTAGGTGGATCATCCATGGGAAACGCAGGGCTACAAGGAGAGGGTAGAGGGGTGAGTCTGGGTGGGATGCTGTTTGGATAGTCGGGCATGGGGGCCAAATGGCTTGCTTCCACACTGTAGGGATTCTATGATGTCTATGACTAGTCTTCCACAACTTACCATGCTTTGACTCAAGCTATGGGGTGTGGAAAATTGTGCAGTTACATCCTATACACAAAAAACAGTACCATATCCAACTCAGCTAATTGTTGCTCTTAAGTGGCACTTATGTAGCAATAATATGCCCACAGATGCTCAAATTTGGTTCTATTGGAGTACCTCACATATTGCCCTCATTATGGCTTGGTTTAAACATGGATAAAAGAGATAAACTCCTCATTTGAGGTGGGGATAACTGAAATTGACATCAAGGCTGCTGCGTTGTGGCATCAAGGAGCCTCAGCAAACCTGGATTAATGACAGTCACAGGGAATTAAGGGAATACTCTCTGCTGATTGGGGTTGTATCTAGCTCAAATGGCCATGGTTGAGGGAGGTCAGTACTCTTAGCTTCAGGTTATCTTTGTAGCCAATCATCAGATTAGTGTCCTTGTCCCAGTCATCTTCAGCTGCATCAATGACCTCCCCTCTGTCATAAGATCAGAAGTTGGATGTTTGCTGTTGACTACACAATATTCCATACCATTCACATCTCCCCAGATACTGCCATAGACCATGTTCAAATGCAATGAGACTTGAACAACCTAATGGCTTGGGCTGAGAATTAAGTGACATTGTTATACACAAGTGCCAGGCAATGACCATTTCCAACAAGAGTTAATCTAACCATGTCCTCTTGACATTCAAGGCATTACCAGCACTGAATTTTCATTATCCGCGTCCTGATTCTACCATTGACCAGAAACTGAACTGGACTAACCATATAAATACTATCACTACAAAAGCAGGCCAAAAGCACAGAATCCTGAAATAAGTAACTCACTTCCTGATTCCTCAAAGCCTGCTCTCCATCTACATGGCACGAGTCAGGAGTGTGATGGAATATCCCCCTTGCCTGGGTAAGTGCAGCTCCAATAACATCACCTAGAACAAAGCAGCCCATTTGATTGATTCAACAAAATTTATTCTATGCACTGTTGATGTTCAGGAGCAACAATGTTTATTATGTAATTACACGCACTGCAGAAATTCACCAAGGCTCCTTGGACAGTAACTTCCAAACCCTCAACCAGAAGGAATGCAGCAAAAATGTTGATACACCACTTGGTTTGAAGTATGCCACCATTCATTTTTAGTCATTGGGTCAAAATCCTGGACTACATTTCGAACAGTATTTTGGGTCTATATATATCAGCTGGACTATAGCAGTTCAAACATGCAGCTCACCTCTCACTTTTCAATGATAGTTAAGAATGGGCAATAAATGCTGGCCTAGTCAGTAAAGTAACACCCTAAATGAGTAAAAACATAAACAATGTTGTATTTCCATACTGTTACTACGGCTTTGCTCACATCTTTCTAGTCAAATAGAATTTTCCCACATTTGTGTGGTCAAAGTTGATGATTTCCTCCCTTTTATGATCCAATAAAAATTCCAATACATTTTCTCAATGTTTCCAAATAAAGATGGTGCTTGCAATCCTTGTAAGTTCTTCCTGTTTAAACCATGCATCAAATTATGGATTCACCCGCACCTATCATGACCTCTATGGTTCTTCTATCTTCTTTTGTTAGAATATATTTGTTTAACCCTTTTTGTAAGATAGCCTGTGCTGTGCCTATAGTTAAAATTATTTCTATGGCCCTCTGTATTGTAATGACCACTTGCTATTGTGGCCAAGTTTACTTTTGAACTATAATTACTCCATTTTAATTTCTAGCCTTCTCAGCCATTCTGCACTTTAATTTAAAAATTTCTCCTTGTCCAACGGGAATTTTTTAAACTTTACTCATGATACTTGTTCACTGAAACTTTAATTGGGATTGCTCTTACAAATCCTTCTTCCTGACAGAATTCCTAACTTCCAGGCACGACCAGTTCCTAGCTTAAACTTGCTTCTTGACTTTTCTTACCAGGTGTGATGTGAAATGCGTTACGGTTAAGTGTTATTTCTCTCTTGTATATTTCTCCACAGTCTGTAGGCCATTTTACTATTCAGTTGCTGTGCCTGCTGAATGGCTGTAATATTAGTTCTTAAAGCCATAAAGCCTTTAAAGCTACAATATCTGGTGTTACGCCTGGGTCCCCTGAATTCTCACCATTCATAGCTTGTGGATTTAAGAAACAATCTCACCACTGTTTCCATGTTTTATGATGTAGCTAAATTGAATTCCAATATTCTGCTGATGCATATTGCATGTATTGTGATGCCAATCACAACTAGCTTATGGCTGCCACTATCATCTTCTTGATTGGGTATAAGAGCTTAATTGGTTTAAAGTGGTATGGGAAAACTACTGAGTGTTAACAAGAAGAGAATATTTGCTTAAAACAAGGCATTAGTTAGATTTGTAAGTTAGACATTTAGGTATTTTGGTTGTACAGATGTAAAAGGACACATTTTGTCGAAGTTTTATCATCTTCTCCTTAACAAAAAAAAATTGTAAGAATACCACTTTAAGGGGAAAAACATTCTCTATGAGAATAGAGTGCTGCTTGGTTGGCGCATGGGCGCTGATTGGTAGGGGTACTGCATTGAGAATGCACTGGTTGATGATTGTTGGAAAACTGCCTGGCTTCTTTTAAATTTTAAACTGGGCACATTGACTCTGATTCATTATGTCATTGCCCTGAAGAATGACCTTGCATGTAGCTCTCATATATTTTGTTGATTTGAAGCATTTGCAGTTTGTGTACATGTTCTTTTTACATGCATATATCTGGATGTTATTATATGCAGCATCCAGTATCATAATCCTAACCGACAATCATGAATTTGTTGACAGTGTAATTTTTGCAAACTCAGTCTTATCCAGCAAATGTTCACGAATTGTGAAATCACATTTCTTGTTGGGCACTGCAGTATATATTTTGCAAGGACTGGCTTGTTATGGATAGCCAAAGGAATACACTGATTGATGTAAACCACTAGTCTTTGGGATATGTGGCCAACATACCTGTCATTACACCAGCACTGAAATTCATATACCACATTACTTAATTGAGTGATAGGCAGAATGTGTTTTTGGCTTGATGGCAGCATCCTGTTTGTAGCTTCACCTGTTACTCAAAGCTTAGGGATAGCTTACCTTTCCGGAGTAATCTGGAGTAGTTGAATTCCAGGGTCATTCATGAGTTTGTGCAATATATTGTGAGAAACGATTTGATCAGCGAAATCTTTGGTTTTTCTGTACCTTATTTCAGAATGGTTCAGCACCTAGGTATGAGGTCACTGATAACATCATGTGTGGAACTCTGGAACTGTTCATGGGACCTTGCTGTTTAGAAATTAGTTGCTATAGTTTCCCAAAATACAACAGTTTATTCATGTATTTTTACTAGAAAGAGAATAGGACCTCTTAAAGATCAACAAGGTTGACTATGTGTTGAACCTCAAGTGCTGGAAGAGATATTAAGTGAATATTTCACTTCAGTATTTGTTGTAGAGAAAAATGGCGCTGAGAGAATTGAGAGAAATAAATGTTAATGTTTTGAAAACAGATCACATTACAAAAGAGGAAGTGCTGGAGGTCATATAAAACATAAAGGTGGATAAATCTCCAGGACATGATCAAGTGTATCCCAGAACGTGTGGGAAGTTAGGGAAGAAATTGAGGGGCCCCTAGCAGAAATATTCATATCACCTGTAACCACAGGTGAGGTGCTGGAGGACTGGAGGGTGTCTGTTGTTGTGCTTTTATTTAAGAAAGCCAGGGGCCTATAGACCTGTGAGCCTAACTTTGGTGGTGTGAATAAGCTGTTGCAGGTTACTCTGAAGGATAGGAATTACATGCATTTAGAGAAGCAAGGACTGATGAGTGATAGTCAGCATGGTTTTGTGCAAGGGAAATCGTGTCTCACAAATCTGATTGAGTTTTTTGAGGAAGTGACCAAAAAGATTAATGGGGTCACAGTGGTAGACATTGTTTACATGAATTTTATGAAAGCCTTTCACAAAGTTTGACATGATAGACTAATTAGAAAATTTAGATCACATGGGATTCAGGGTGAGCTTGCCAGTTTGTGACAAAATTGGCTTGACTGTAGGAGACAGAGGGTTGCTTTCTGGACTAGCCACCTCTGACTAGCCATGTTCCACAGGGATTGGTACTGGACCCACTTTTGTTTGTCATGTATATAAATGATTTGGATGGGAATATAGGAGGCATACTTGGTATTTGCAGATGACACCATAACCGGTGGTATAGTGGACAGTGAAGAAGGTTATCTAAGATTACAAAAAATTTTGATCAATTGGGTAAATGTGTTCAGGAGTGGTAGATGGAGTTTAATTTGGATAAATGGGAGGTATTGCATTTTGGTAAAACAAACAATGGCAGGACTTACACGACTAATGGTGGGGACGCTGGGTAGTGTTGGAGAACATAAAGACCCAGGAGTTCAGGTACATAATTCTTTGAAATTTACGTCACAGATAGGGTGATAAAGAGGGTGTTTGGCATGCTTGGCTTCATTTTTCAGGCCTTTGGGTATAGGAGTTGGGATGTCATGTTGAGGTTGTGCAGGATGTTGTTAAGGTCTCTTTTGTAGTATTGTATGGAGGTTTCACTCGTAGCTATAAGAAGCATATTATTAAACTGGAGAGGATTCAGAAAGGATTTACCACAATGTCGCTGAGAATGGAGGGTTTGAGTTATAATGAGGGCTAAAAGGCTGGGAATTTTTAAACTGGAGTGTAGGAGGTTGAAGGGTGATTTTAATGGGATTTATTGAATCATGAGGGTCATTGTTAAGGTGATTGGCAAGGGCTTTTCCCCTGGGGTGGGAAATCAAAGCTAGGGTGCAAATTTTTAAAGTGAGGAGAAAGTTTTAAGAAGGACTTGAGGGGAACTTCTTTACAAAGAGGGCGATTGTGCGTGAAATGAACTGTCAGAGACAGTGGTGGATGCAGGTATGGTTACAACATTTAAAAGACATTCAGGTAGATACATGAATATGAAAGGTTTGGAGAGATGGGGTTAAAGGCAGGCAAGTGGGACTAGTTTAGTTTGGGAACACAGCTGGTGTGAACTAATTGCACCAAAGGGTCTGTTTCCATGCTATATGACTTAGGACTATGACTACTTAACCTGTAACAAATCATGTTGGATGAAGTCATGAAAGGCCCTATATAAATGGCATTATGTAAATATTTCTTTATTTGCAATCAGAACAAATTATATCAAACAGCTTAACCTAGGATTTCCACAATTATTGAGTGAAGAAATTTGGAAATTTCTTGTTTCTTGCTGGCTAGACACACATTGCCAACACTGGTTTGCAAAGTGGCATGAAAAATATTGAAGACTTCTTTTCAAAAAAAAACCTTTGTTTGGTACTAAGGATGGGGGCATTTGAAATGTGTCACAATGAACAATTGGGGATAGACGGTGGGTTGAAATAGTTATTAAAAGTGAGAACTTGGCTGGGATTTTCAAGGGCATTTGAGGAGTGAACTCATCCATTGCGGTCCAGTTGGACTGGCAGAGGAGTGGGTGGTGACGTCAGGGGACAATGACAGAAGGTCGGAGTCGGTGGTGATGTAATGAAACGATGTCGTCATAGAGTGACGTAGCGTCTGAGCCCGGGGGATTGTGGGAGGTGAACTCACCCACTTTAAGATGGCGGATAGTATTCCTTTACACCCGGTGCGGAACCTGCAAAAGAGACAGGAATATTACCCGGGGAGACAGAGCAGGTACCATCACTGCCTTCACACATTCATACCGTGCCGTTAGTGCTGGCAGCATCATCGTGTCAGCTTGGCGACCTTTTACTTTGGAGTTAGACACACACAAAGAGGAGGGGAGGGGAGGGGAGGGGGAGGCGGTGTTGGATGGTTTGGGGGAATTTGGAGCTGGGCCCGACCCCCGGCTCAATTTCACCGCGCATTTCACTAACACTGGGCGTACGGGTGTACCAGGCTACCACCTTTTCTGTGCTGTGTGTGATTGAGTGTAGCATCCCCCAAGCCTGGGAACAGTTGCATTTTCACTAAAATCAAATCCGGATTTTGGGTCAATGGATACCTCACATTTAAGTTACAGTGACTTCAGGTCCCCACTCCGGAGGCTGGAGCATAGTATGTAGGTTGGTGGGACATAAGGGAGTACTGCACTCTTAGAGGTTCTGCTTTGTTTTAATTATCTTAGCATCAGAAATAAACATCTTTATTATGCTGACGTTTATGAATGTGCTCAGCGTTGATGTTAGCGATTCTCTATCTGCCCCCTCAAGGAGATTGAAAATGTCAAATGGCACTATTTTGAAGGAAGACAGTAGTTACCCTGGTGTCCCAATGAATATTTATTCCTGAACCAACATCATGTTAACAGGCTATTTGGTCATTCACACATTTCATGTTTGTGTGAGAATGCTATATGCAAATTGGCAGCTGCCTTGTCCACATTGTAGAGGTGTTTTACTTCAGAACAAATTCAATGACTTGTTCATTGAGATACCCAATGGTTGTAAAATATAGATGTAGTGCAAGTCCTTCTTTTGACTAACAAATTCCATTCTATTATGAATGGTTGTGTGACTAGTAAAGAGATTGTAGTTTTCTTATCCTGTTCCAACCCTCTGCTTCTGAAATATCAACAAGCTTTCCCTCCATTTCACAGGAGACACATAAGTTGGAATTTGCTGGACAAATTTGCAAAAAAAACTGTGCATTCATAGAGTCAACCATCTGTATTTGTTTCTTTGCATCATAAAGTGAAAATGAAAATAGCATTGCAGCAAAATTAGATACAATTGCACCAAGGGCCCTTTGCATTTGTGTTCATAAAATCAGTGTTTCTGTAAAGCTTAAATGGTTTTTATATTTTTTAACTACCCTATGAATTGCATTACTGCAAAGTAATTTCACGATTAGGTTTAAAGTGTAGTCTATCAATATTGGGAAATTACAAATTTATTATCAAAATGTGAAATTGCAAATCAAACTTGATGAAATGGTATTTATTTATAATTGCTAACAATATTTTGAAAACAAAATATTGTGGATCCTGGAGAGCTGTGATATAAACAAAGTCATGGAGAAACTCAGCAGGTCTGGCAGCATCTGTAGAGAGAAAGATAGTTAACATTGCTTTGCTTAAAAAGCATCAATTCATCAACAGGCTAGTCTATGCTGATCAACATGTGACGACATCCACTCTGTATTGCAGGGTGGCATTCTGAAAATTGAAATAAATACTTGTTTATTTGGCTGGTATTTCTGCATGATAGGCTACACATGGTAATATGCTTTTGAGCTTAATGAGGCGAGTAGATAATTCTCTTAATGCTTTCTTTTAACTACATGTGACTTGGACTATTTCTATGGAAGGTAAATGTTGATATGGGTTAGCTGGGCTTTGTCATCTATTTTGTGTGTTACTCTCAAACAGAAATTGTATGATTTAAGTGCATATGGATGGTTTATGAATTCTGAAGTGAATAGTCATAAAGTCAATTAAACCAAAGACTAATTATTTGCGTGTGCACCATACAGAAAATAGAAGGATTGTGACTTGCTGTAAAATAGCTGGTTTAATTTTGAAAGATTCATGTCACAAGCAACATTGTTAAAGGAGTTTCAGAATACCATGAGATTTTCAGAATGGGTAGGTTAAAAGTTAATATACAATATTTGATGCAATGAAACAAAAACGGAAGTAGCTGAAAAAGCTCAGCAGATCTGACAACATCTGTAAAGAGAAATCAGAGTTCTGAGGAAGGGTCACCGGACTTAAAATGTTAACTCTGATTTCTCATCACGATTGCGGCCAGACTTGCTGAGCTTTTTCAGCAACTTCTGTTTTTGTTTGATTTTATAGCATCTGTGTTCTTGATGCAATGAAAGTAGTTATTTCACCCCCCCCCCCATGTTAAATACCAAAACGTGGCACAAGATAGTAATTCAATCATGATATCGCTTTTTTTAAAGTTGTTCTGAGTGCATAATAAACTCAAGATCCCTATTGTAAAGACAAGGGTGAGTTAAATAATATGTGCAGTGTATGTTAATTGGACTTTTTAAAAAAAATTTTAACACATTGCAAAAACAGTCCCTTTGATTGAAATAAGCCAGTAAAACCACTAATTTACCTAAAGCTTAAAATTTACAAGAAGTCACTTTTGGCCTATTAAGAATTTCAGTGGCTTATAAATAGCTACAATAACTTGTATTTACTCAGTTACTACCTGTGAGGTTGCCATGTGAAATATACTTATGTAGGCACCGTTTTTAAGTAGCATTGAAAATATTTCCAGACATAATTTGAATAAAATTTGTGTGGCACAGATGTTTATCACTGGACTTAAACAATCTTTAGCCTACTTAGATTACTAAGTTTGAGAGAGTGATGGTTCTTCCAATATTGGTAAAAGTTTACATTTACTATACATTAATTTTGGGAGTTGCTTTCAAGAAGTCAGTATAGTTTCTGTTGATAAATTATTAACTTTACTCAAAACAGTGATTTGTCAGCTAACTGTGCAGTTTATGTCCTTAAAAACTGAATTAGGTCAACTTGTCAAGTGGAAATATTTAAATTTTGTGACAGATGGCTTTATTTAAAAGTATGCGTTTTGAGTGTGCCTAGGTTGAGCTATTAGTGAAACTGTTCTCAAACTTGTTGTCAAATTGTATGTACCTTATTTAATTAGTTGTCCTTTTCCTATTGCTATCACTAATAATTGACTACACCTACATGTTCTTCTCTAGTTTAGTTCCAGCTCTCTGCTGACTCAGCATCACACTTCACTGCAACTTCAAGCACTGTTGCATATCTTGATACCTTTATTTTAAATAAAGGTAATACATTTTATGCTTTTATTTAAAAACAAACTCTCTATTTACCTGGTTATAGTAAAATCTGTGTATTTCTCATTTTATCAATAGGATTTTAGTTAACACATTCAGTAATGTTTAAAAGGCTAGCAACTGCAAATATATTAGGCCTAAATATTTGCCATTTATCAGGGTCATAACTTAAATGTAAATTCACTAGATTTAGAGATCAATAAAATTTTGTTGTCAAGTACATCTTGAGCTTTAGTGAAGTAAGTTCGTGAGTTGGGTGGGCAGGATGAAAGTTTACTTTTGTTAAGTAAAGATAAAAATGACAAACCAAATATTGGAGAAATATAAATTAAACCATGCTAAGTTTATGGCACCAGTCGAAGAAGAAAAATGTTAATATGGATATTTTTAAGCAAGAGTTTAGATATGTTATAATACCTCTGAAGTATGTGGGACTTGAATCTGGGTCCTTCTGGCTCAGAGAGAGGGTCTTTGCCACTGTGCTGTAGGAGTCACATCAACAGACTGATTAGAAACCATCAGTGTTAAAGGATGTTATTTACGCACCTCTGGAACAGCTGGGACTTGAGCCTGGCCTTCTGAGAAAGTTGGTAGCCTTACATCTGCAAAGAAGATGCAGGAAAATGCTCGACCAAGGTGGGGGGTGGGGAGGCCATTTGCTTAGAAGAATTGGGGACATCTGTTCTTACTGTCGATGGATCGGTCGAAATAAGGTGATAATATCTGTTCACTTGTGGAATGTGTGGCAGTACTTCCTCCTCACACCAGAGGCTGGAGGCATGCATATTTCACAGTGAGATGTCAGATAACTAAATTGCTGGTTTATATCAAAGATCCTTAACAAAACACATGCTCAATGGGAAAAGAACTTGTAATTTAAAAAGCTGAATGGAACATGCACGTAATAGAACAATCCTGATAAATTTTCATGTATACCACATTGAGCAGATTTGAATTTATGAAGCTCAGCTCCCTCATTTTGACTATTCTGGAAAGTGAATGTCTCATTATCCTTACAGGCTAGGTAAACACGCAGGATGAAAGTTGGAAGATGTTTATGTGAGTGAGAGAGAGAAAACATTCTTTTGTAAATTACATTCACTGACTGAAGGGTTCAAGGGACAGAGAGAGAGAGAGAGAGAGAGACAGACAGACAGGATGGCAGCTGATGGAAAGATTAACCCTTTATGTTCTGATTTGAGTGAACACTGGCTTGTCATGGATTGCACATGTGTGCTGTTCCCTGGAGCTTGAGATCCAGAAATGTTATGAATTTAGGTTGCACTTTGGGAATTTAAGATGATTTTAAAAGAAACAGCCATTTTGTAGGATAATGATACTGGACATGTTAGTGACGTAACCCCATGACCTTTTTCACATAGTTTAGACTAGTCTCTTGTTATGATGTACTAGCCAAAGCAATTGACCATTTGGCCTAGCTGGATCAAGGTTTCCCACTTTGTGCATGTAGTTTAATTAGTCAAGCACATACAAACCTGTCAATGAGCTTCTCTTCCTCTGCAAACTTTTGCCATTTTATTGCTGCTTATCTGATTAAGGACATGTTTTTGTAATTTTAATATCAAATTCTATATAAAGACAGCTGCTTTGTAGCAATAAGGGGAGTGGCCTTAGAGAGCTCTTAGGGGTAAGAGCTGGTGCCACTACTCTCTGGGTTCTAGAACCTTAGCTCAAGTCTGGCTATGCTATGATGTAACATTACCATTGGTAAATAAAGGTAGTAATTTAAACTAAACTGTCTGTAAGAGTTTTACATTCTAGACTGCCACAGAGTACGATCTCCGGGACGAACCAAGAGAGGCTACTGATCGAGTCCTTCAGGGATTCCCTGAGCTGTGTTGAATAGGGACTTTAACACGTCTTTTGGGCAAGTTCCAAGATTGTAGAACAGATCCTACAGATTAGAGGGTAGCTAATGTAGCCTCCCTATTTAAGAAGGGAGGCAGAGACAAAACCAGGAATTATGATCATTAGAGGGGAAATACGAGAGTCCATTATAAAAGAATAAATAGCAGAGAATTTGGAAAACAGTGGTGGGATCAGATAGAGTCAGCATGGATATGAGGGAAATGCAGGAACAGTTTATTGACTTGGATGATCAGCCATGATAATGGCAGCACTGGCTGAAAGGGAACGTTTTCTGTATTTCCTGGCTGAGGTAGGAATACTCGCATTGAATCATAAAAAGCCTTCTTAGAAAAAAGACTTATTTCTGTTCGGAGTTTCACAACCTTCACACATTCCAAAGCATTTTTTAGTGAGCAAATTACTTTTGAAATATGATTCGGACATTACTATACACTTCTGGAATAGGTCTAACTTGAACTTGAACTCCTTGCTTAGAATTGGTGCACTAACATTCTGTCACATGACGCCCTTAGTTAACCTTGATGTTTTCGCCAAAATGTGTTCTGCAATTAACATTGCAAAAATAGAACATAGACATTTGGTCTTCAACATATTTTTGTCTGGCTAGGCACAAGTTGACAGTCGCATTTCTACATTACAACAGTGACTATGCAAACTACTTCAATGTCTCGAAAATGCTGAGAGACATCTGATGGTCAAGGAAAGCACCATAAATTCAAGGCTTTTGAGTTTTGGGATTAGATTGTCGCATGATTTTTCTTGAGGGAAATGATATTTCATTTGCTTCAATGAAGTTTTAGCACTTTTGAAAAAAAACCACTCATCACAGATAATGGAACAAGTGCACAATCCTTTATCCAAAATGCTGGGGACCAGCTGGTTTTTGAAGTTCAGAATTTTTTGAATTTCAGAATAAGTGACAGCTTGATGTTGAAATTTTAAAAAATCTTACCTGCGGAGCATAACTCACTAAGTAAAGCAGGCCTTGAGAGAGAATTGAGGCCTGCCAGTGCTGAGCCATGTCCCCCATGCCGCATCTGAGTGACACACATCGAGTGGGTGTTGACTTGGGTTAACCGTTTGCACACCAAACAACCTTATTAATGAGAAAAAAAACTTCACAGAAAAAGTCTTCGAACTTTGGAACATTTTGGATAAAAGGTTGCCTACCTGTCCATCTAAAGTGGCTCATAAACAAGTTCATTTATACTACTACTGGGTAGAGTCTTGTATACTTCAGTTGCACGTTCTGAACACCTTATCCTATTCAGTAATACTCCAAGTTCTGTGAACATGGGGACACGTTATGTAATTTCCTCACTCCGCCATCACTTTGGAAAAAGTTAATGTTCTTTTTGGGATTATTGATAATGGTACCCTGCTGAGTTCCTGCAGTTAGATGTCTGGATTGGATTAATCGGGAATGCAAGAATTATCTGATGTTTAAACTGAAGGAGATTGTCCCAACCTAACAGGCCTTTCCTGTTTTGGAACAAAAATGCAATTGATTGCCAAGACCTCTGGATGTCAAATTTTTGGAACTGAATCATTGAATTTACTCACCTTCTCAAGTACAATCTTCAGTCTTAATCTTAATAAGGGTAGCTTGACCCTGCTGATAGTGAGTGTAAGTTGGCTCCTGGGATTGCTGTCTTCTGTGTTCAGTTAGTTGAATTTTCCTGTGCAGTATTGATGTGCTGTAAATAGTTGAAGATAACTAAGTTAGAATGGGAAAATGGCTGCAAAAGTACATGTTTGTAAGTGTTAGAAGTCTATTGGATTATGCTCAGCTGTAAACCACTTCACACTCTCCACTATCTAACCTGTCAACGACCTTAAACAATGAAAGAACACAGCTGCAGATGCTGGAGATCTGAAATTAATAAAACAAATTGTTGGAGAGACTCAACAGGTCTGGCAGCATCTATGGAGAGAAAACAGTTAATGTTTTGAGTCCAGTGACTCTTTAGAATGAAAAGCAGCAAAGAAAAGGTAGTATTTACATTGGTGGGCAGGGAAGTCAAAGGAGGGGGAGAGAGGGAGAATAGGTTTAGATGGAACCCAGAGAGAGAGTGGTTGACTGTTTGTAGAACGTAAAGGATTATTTTACAATCAGAATCTGTTTCTGTTCACCTTCCACTTCAACGTAGTGTCCCACACCAATACTTTAGTCTCAGGCAGTGCTACAGTGCTCCAGCAAGGCTCAGCCCAAGCTGGAGGAACAGCACCCACTTAGATACCTTACAACCCTCAATACTTGACATCGAATTAAATAATTTCACAGTATGAGCACTGCCTTCCATGTCTATTACCTAATCCCACAACTCGAGGTCCTGTCATGAAATGGGTTGCATAGCCAACCCTTTTTCAATGAGTCATAGCTTTCTATATCACCCAACTGGCTACGTTTCTTCATTAGCCTTGTATCAGCAATCCCTTTTTGTGGCTACCCTTTTTTCCCTGTCTCTCTCTGGATTCTATCTCCACCTGTCAACTCCAGGCCCCCCCCCCCAATAATCTCAGTTCTGAAGAAGATACATCATATGGGATTGAATGTTAGCTGTTTTCTCTCTGCAGATGTTGCCAAACCTGAATTTCTCCAACTATTTTGGTTGAACAATATCACTTGATTAATTGCTGTATAAAATACTGCAGAATAGATGTCATCCTTTGACATTTGTCAATGTTTTTGATGCAAAGGATTATGATCTAAGTAGGAAATTTCAGTGAAAACAGCTTGTTCTGCCATAATGTGTGTTTCATTAATGACGAGTTGGGGACACTATTTCTGAAGCGCAAGCTTTTAAAACCTGAGTTGGTTGTAGTGCGACTACATCACTACCACTTTAAGCACTGTTTCTAAAATGTGTTTTTTATATAATGCAAGGTTGCACCAGAGTGCTCCCTGTAGATAAAACTTCATTTGATTTAATTAGTCACCTACTAATTGTACCATTTGTATATAAATAAGCTGGTTGAAGAACGATACTATTCATTAAGAATATGAAATAATCCCTAGGCAGCATTCATTACCTGTGATCATAATTCATAAACTATAGGGCAGAATTGGGGGAATAGGAAATATTTGAGTGGGACAGAAGATCTTCATGAGAGAGAATTTCTCCAGTGCAATAGTTACAGCATAGGAATCCTAGCATTATTTTGGATAACTGGAGATGGAGGTTGATGTGAAAGATGTAAATCCCAGCATATGCTTTTTTTGTAAAGGTGTGGGTAATTGAAGAAAGCAATGTGAGATAGAAATACGATGCATAATTTTACATCCCTGACAGTTAACCACACTGGACTTCATTCAAAAGCAAACACAATGGATGCTGGAAATTTAAAATATCAACACTGAATGCTAAAAATAATTAGCAGGTCAGGCAATGTCCATAGAGAAATAGGATTAATATTTCAGGCCGGTTACCTTTCTTCAGAACCGTTCTGATCATAAGTCATTGATCTGAAACAATAACTCAATTTCCTTGTTGAAAGATTGCTGATGGACTTGCAGAATATTTTCAGCATTTTCTGTTTCAATGACTTGTAATCTGTAGCCATTGCTTTCTTTTTGTATGTGGTATTTCTTTGAAGCTTACTGTCTTCGACTGGATAGGAACTTGACTACTGAGGCAGCTCAGGATTCCAGTAAATGCGAGCAGCACTTTGGTTGCACTTTTGATCACACTTATGTTTGCACTGAATGTGCAAAAATAAAGTGACTATGCAATGTCAGAACGATAGCGATGGGGAGTTTCTGAACTTGGACACAAACACAAGTCTTGTGAAACTATGTAAGAAGTTGTTGGATTTTCTTTTATCTTTGCCAATTAACATGATTATAATACAGACGACAAGTACAGTAGTTCTGTATATTTAAAGCTTTTCTTGCCTATCCAGTTGTCTGTCTTCCTTTCCATGTTGACTGAACATGGGTACAGTTGCTTGGCCAAATCAGGCTGGATTGTCATCATGCCTCCAGATTTAAGTCACCTACCACTGCAATGTTTCAGCTTTGAGAAGACAAACTGGTGTAAGAAGGCTAATAATAATGCCAGAGCTGAAAACGTGTTGCTGGAAAAGCGCAGCAGGTCAGGCAGCATCCAAGGAGCAGGAGAGTCGACGTTTTGGGCATGAGCCCTTTTTCAGGCTCATGCCCGAAACATTGACTCTACTGCTCCTTGGATGCTGCCTGACCAGCGTTTTTCCAGCAACACATTTTCAGCTCTGATCTCCAGCATCTGCAGTCCTCACTTTCTCCTATTAATAATGTCAGTTGAGACATTGAATATTGACAAGCTGCTTCTTTGGTGAAGAAACAGCGTATCACTTGGAATTCATACTATTCTTGGCTAACTTGAATAAGCATTTTTAGCAGGGTTTGCTGGACAGCAGTCAATCTCAGGTTGTAAATTTGCTCACTGAGCTAGAAGGTTTGTGTTCAGATGTTTCATCACCATGCTAGGTAACATCATCAGTGAGTCTCCGATGAAGTGCTACAGTTTTGTCCTGCTTTTTATTTATGTGTTGGTCTGTTAAGGTGGGTAATATCATTTCCGATTCTTTTACTCAGAGGTTAGTAAGTGGGATCGAAATCGATGTGTTTATTGATGGATTTCCGGTTTGAATGCTAGTTCTCTAGGAATTCCCATACGTGTCTATGTTTAGCCTGTCCTAGGATGGATGTGTTGCCCCAGTCGAAGTGGTGTCCTTATTTCATCTGTACGTAAGGATACTAATACTGATGAACTGAGAAGAACCTATGCCAACAGCAAGCAAAACGACTGTCATTTACAAAATACCGTGCAAGGACTGATTTGAATGTGAGCATAAGAGGTACAGTCAGTAAGTTTGCATCTGACACCAAAATTAGAGGTGTAGTGGACAGTGAAGAGGGTTACCTCAGATTACCTCAGCAGGATCTTGACCAGATGGGCCAGTGGGCTGAGAAGTGGCAGATGGAGTTTAATTCAGATAAATGCGAGGTGCTGCTTTTTGGGAAAGCAAATCTTAGTAGGACTTATACATTTAATGGTAAGGTCCGAGGAAGTGTTGCTGAACAGAGACCTTGGAGTGCAGGTTCATAGCTCCTTGAAAGTGGAGTCGCAGGTAGATAGGATAGTGAAGAAGGCATTTGGTATGCTTTTCTTTATTGGTCAGAGTATTGAGTCCAGGAGTTGGGAGTCATGTTGCTGCTGTACAAGACATGGGTTAGGCCACTGTTGGAATATTGTGTGCAGTTCTTGTCTCCTTCCTATCGGAAAGATGTTGTGAAACTTGAAAGGGTTCAGAAGAGATTTGTAAGGATGTTGCTAGGGTTGGAGGATTTGAGCTATAAGGAGAGGCTGAACAGGCTGGGGCTGTTTTCCCTGGAGCATTGGAGGATTAGAGGTGACCTTATCGAAGTTTACAAAGTTATGAGGTGCATGGATAGGGTAAATAGGCAAAGTCTTTTCCCTGTGGTCGGGGAGTCTCGAACTAGTGGGCATAGGTTTTGGGTGCGAGGGGAAAGATATAAAAGAGACCTAAGGGGCAACCTTTTCACACAGATGGTGGTATGTGTATGGAATGAGCTGCCAGAGGAAGTGGTGGAGGCTGGTACAATTGCAACATTTAAGTAGCATCTGGATGGGTATATGAAGAGGAAGGGTTTGGAGGGATATGGGCCGGGTGGTGGCAAATGGGACTAGATTGGGTTGGGATATCTGGTCGGCATGGACAGTTTGGACCGAAGGGTCTGTATCCATGCTGTACATCTCTGACTCTGACTGCACCAAACAGTACATCGGACAGACAGGTATTAAACTAGCCACCAGGATACACAACTATCCACCAAAAGACATGACCCACTATCACTAGTATCCTTAGACACAGATGAAGAAGGACACCACTTTGACTGGGACAACGCATCCATCCTAGGACAGGCTAAATGGCGACACGTATAGGAATTCCGAGAGGCAGAGTATTCAAACTGGAACTCCTTCAATAAACGCATTTATTTAGACCCCATTTAACAACGTCAGATGAAAAGAACCAGATATGACATCACCCACTTTAACAGAAGAAGACACGTAAATAGAAAGGGGACAGAACACCAGCACTTTGCCAGAGGCTCACTGATGATGTTATCTAGCATATGAAATGTCTGAAAACAAACTTTCCAGCTCAATGAGCAAACTTACAACCTGAACCTCAACTTGAGCTCCGAGTCTTCTCAAACATCGCAAAGCAGTCCATCTCTTGAGCTCTGTGCTGTTTTTACTTTTCCCTTTACTCTTATTCAGTTGTCTTTGAGAATAACTGTTGCATATGTGTAGTCAAGTCTCTCATAATTTGATTTGCACATCCTCCATAAACTGGGTAATTTGGATGTCCAGTTAAAAACCTGAAATGGTATATAAAGCTGAATAAAGCATTGTTTTTTTTTAAATAATGCTTTAGAGCTACTTGAACTTTGTCAAAACTTGTTTCAATTTCAGTTGAAAGGATTATAAAGCACCCTTGTACTGTACTTTCTAAACAGTTTTTATAGTTTTTCAGCACTCTGCACTTGCCCCTTGTTGAATGAAATTAAATTTCAGAAATTGTATGAATGAGCATTTGTCAGCTATTACTTAAATTTTAACCAGAGGAAATGAATTCTAAAAGTAGTAAAGTGTATAAATAAGGGGATAATCTCTAGGGTGCAGAAGAGCTGCAACAGACTACAAAGGATTTTATACAACAAGGAATTAGGAATGTTAATGGATCGAGTTAAAGGGATAAATGAATTAATGTTACTGGTAGTCTGTTAATTGTTTTATTTTTATTTTGTCAAGGGGAATGACTATTTTTCTTGATAAATTGGCAAGCATAATTATCCAGTCTTTGTGCAGTAATACCTCTACCATACTGTCAAAACAAAGTATACCATTTTTCCAAGTCACAGGATACAGTTCAACAGGCTAATATGAATTATTATTGAGATTTTTCCAAAGCGCTTACAGCAGCAGCAGTTCTTTCATTCGGTGCAACTTGAATTTGCTGACAGGACTCCTACTTGAAGCCTTGAGTTTTGGAATTGTAACCTGTTTTTGTCATCTATATCTAGGACTAAATACATTGATTAGAGTTACTGAACAGATGCCTGGATTGATCCATTGTAGGTGAATATGCACTGTAATGGTTCAGTAGTAATGAACAGCATTGTTATTTGATTGGAATGTTTAATTTTGTGAAATTTGAATGGTAGTTACTTCCTAAGAAACTGTGGTAGTGAAATGCAATTGCACTTTGAAAGTGATCCTTTTCTTTGGTGTTCCATGCATTTACAGAATTATGCAAGGCAGCATAGAAGAGACTGGCCTTGCAGGAACTGGGGTGCATCATTATCCCCAATAATATTTTAAGATTGTGTTTCCATTATGGTTGAGTTTCTGTTAATACTATTTGTGGTTTTGTGACAGTCCTTCACTGAAGACTATCTAACCCATTTTAAAACATTTTCTTTTTTAAGAGTAGAAAGAGGCAATGCTTCAAGAATGCAGCTCAACATCACCCTTTCAGGGACAATAAGGGATGGGCAATAAATACCAGACCAGGCAGCCAGCAATATCATGTCCCACATGTGAATAAAAGAAATCTAGTTCTTTCTGTGCCTGCTCTCTGAAGGAGCAGCTCGAGTGCCATTTCTCCTCCTCTTTGTAAATCTGAGTGTTTTCCTTTCCTGATGATGATCATGTTCCTCCTTGAATGTCTCCACCACATTGTCTTAATGTAACTACATTGGGTAATTTGTTCGTGTACCACTCAAAACATCTTATTTGAAATTTTAAAATGATGCTGTGTAAAAAACATAATATTAACTCAACATGTTAAATGTTTTGAAGTGTTAACAGTTTACTGTATTTGTAACCATAGGTTTTTGATTGTTTAGAATCTGAATGTGTGCCTGCCCTACCTAATAGTTCAAGATTTTTCCTAAATTTTAGGTAATCAGGAAGAGCTCTCCATTTGGTTGGAGATCCTCATTTTTATTTTCAAATTTCTTCATGGCCTTTAACCTTTTCTATCTCTGTAATGCCCTCCATTACTGTGACCTTCCTTGACATAGAGTCATAGAGATGTACAGCATGGAAACAGACCCTTTGGTCCAACTCGTCCATGCCGACCAGATATCCCAACCCAATCTAGTCCCACCTGCCAGCACCCAGCCCATATCCTTCCAAACCCTCTTAAATATTGCAATTGTACCAGCCTCCACCACTTCCTCTGGCAGCTCATTCCATACAGGTATCACAATCTGCGTGAAAAAGTTGCCCCGTACGTGTCTCTTATATCTTTCCCCTCTCACCCTAAACCTATGCCCTCTAGTTCTGGACTCCCCGACCCCAGAGAAAAGACTTTGCCTATTTACCCTATCCATGCCCCTCATAATTTTGTAAATCTCTATAAGGTCACCCCTCAGTCTTTGATGCTCCAGGGAAAACAGCCCCAGCCTGTTCAGCCTCTCCCCATAAAGCTCAAATCCTCCAATCCTGGCAACATCCTTATAAATCTTTTCTGAACCCTTTCAAGTTTCACAACATCTTTCCAATAGGTTGAAGACCAGAATTGCATGCAATATTCCAACAGTGGCCTAACCAATGTCCTGTACAGCCGCAACATGACCTCCCAACTCCTGGACTCAATACTCTGACCAATAATGGAAAGCATACCAAGCGCCGCCTTCACTATCCTATCTACCTGTGACTCCACTTTCATGGAGCTATGAACCTGTATCTACTTCAAGTTTCTCCTTTTATCCTTTCTAGCTTTCCTTTTCTGTATCTTCTCTAAGATGCTTCTTAAAACTTGGTCTCTTTGTCTAAGCTTTTGGTCTCCCATGCTTTAATGTCTCTGTTTGACACTTCTGTTCAAGTTCCCTGATATGCTTTGCTAAATGTACTGTCAATGATTATTATAGTTGTGGAATAATAGTGTGTTACTCCGTTCGTACATGGTCTGGTTGAAAGTTTGCTGTTCTAATATGCTTATGTGGAGAGAACATTAACCTCTAAATATGTAAAATTTATCAAAAATCTAAGTTAATTCACTGTTATGAAGCAGGAATGGAAGCTAGAGTGCACATCAGCCCCTTTCTTTACTAATGTTGGAACGATGTTGAATAGATATGGGGTGTTTGTTTCCAGAGCCGTTAGACCCAGTTGAAGATGAGATTTTCACATGTATCTTGTGAGCTAATAGATTCACACCAGCACTAAACTGTAAGCTGACATTATTTTGTTTGGAAGCAAGCTGAACATAAACTTTTCTTTACAGGCAGCAATATAGATTCTCAATCGTTGCCCTCAGTAACCTTTTAACGATTGGGGTTTCTAGTTTCAATAGTTATACTTCTTTTCTTTTTACTTTAATAACTTCAGGTTGATAGATTTAATGTAGAGTTATTGTCTCAGGCATCAGGCCCATTTAAACATGGGATTTTCACAAGCATCTTTTTGAGGTTGGATTCACATCAACCAGAAACCATAAATTGTCATTCTTTTGTCTGGGAGTAAGCTGAACATCAACATTTTTCATATGTAAGTAATACAGCTTTCCAGTCATTGGCCTCATTGACGCAAAGGTATATCCAACTACCTGAAAATACCAAATGATGACTGTCAGACAGCAATTTCTTACACTATGAATCTGACCCTCAGTATAGAAATGGTGGTTTCTGCATCATCAGACGTTTCAAAGCATTTCATAGCTACTTTTTTGAATTAGTTCTGTAATGAGTGCTTAAATCCCCACTCTTGCATTTCTGAGAAATGTTCATGTCTTGCATAGAGCTTGTGTATCTACATAGAAATCGTGCCATGATTACAATAATGTTCAGTCGGTTTCCTTAATCAACAAGTGAAGGAGTCAATTTAAAACTACGCTGCAAGTCAGTCTTTAGCTCATGAAATGTTTTTGAATCTGTTTGATTTGTGTAATAACACAATAAATAGAGATTGTACTTTAAATATTAGTCCTTGAATTGTAGGTAATGCATTTGTTTTTAATATCCTGATGTTTTATTGTATGTCAGTGCTTGCATCAGCTGCCTTATGATGTTATAATGTACCTCCAATTAAAATATGGTAGCAAGCCAAATTTAATTGTAAATGGTTTCCAATCTACAGAATAATTTATAAAGTACTTTCAAGAAGCATGGCCATATAATTGGCATTGTAATTTTATTTCATAGTTTGTCAAGTGATGTTCCTCTTGGTTCGTGAACTATGATTTGTAGGCCTTGCTTATGTGATTGCAGCAATTAGTGCATTTTTTTTGTAAAGTGAAACTGTTCATAATGCACATTGAAGCTACGCCTATAAAAGCAAACTGCTGATCCTGTAATGTTGTAAATTGTGTTACGAGTATGTTCAATGTTAGTGTTAGGAGTACAAGATTGAAATCCATTGTTACTGCACAATGCATACATCAAACTGTCGTATGTGGAATATTGCTGAGAAACCAGTGGATCACTGGTTTAGGATGTTCATTATTACTGTCAGAGGTCACAAGTTAGATCAGTAGAAAGGTGAATGAAATATTACATGCAGATCTCCAGTGATTTCCATTTAAGGCTGGAAGTGCTGCTAATAAACATGAGTGCAGGATTTATTTGGAGAAACAAAGCTATGATGCATTGGGCAGTTGAAGATGTGGAAATTGGAGAGCAATATTCCTTTCATACGGGGGAAGGACAGGATGCAAGAGGGATGTGAACAGTTTATAGAGAAGTATTTATAAGTAAGTGGGCAAAAGGTTGACAAATAGAGTATAATGACAAATACAAAGTTCATTTTGGAAGGGACAGCAAAAGTTTATTATTTAAATGGAGAAAATTTGCAGAAAGCCGCAACACAAAGGGACTTGAAGTACTTTTGCATGAAACCCAAAGATGGTGCGCAGGTGTAGCAGGTAATCTGGAATGCGCATGGAATGTTGGCCCTTATTTCAAGAAGTTGAAGCAGAAAGGTGTTTGGAAGTCTAACTGCAGCTTTACAAGGTGCAGATAAGACCATGTTTCAAGTGCTGTGAGCAGTTTTGGTTTCGCTAAGGAAAAATATCGGAGCCAGTTCAGAGAAGGTTCACCAGGGTTCCTGTTATGGAGGAATTATCTGATAAGCAAAGGCGAAACAGATTTGTTCTGAACTCCTGTGAGTAGAACCATGAGAGGTGATCTCATTGAATCATATATAATTCCTAAGGAATTGACAGGAGAAAAGAATTAAGGGGCACAAATTTAAGACTGGAATGAGGAGAAATTTTGAGGGTTGGGAGTCTTTGAAACTTCATGCTGCAGAGTCCGAGATAGTGAGAGTTTTGATCAGTAAGGGAATCAGTGTTATGGGAAAAAGACAGGAAAGTGGACTTGAATGGCAGATCAGCCATGATCCTCTTGAACAGTGGCGCAAACTTGAGCCAAATGGCCGACTTCATTTCTCTATTGTTCTGGTCTTATCCTTTTTAAGTCGGATTGAAACAATAACTTTTGAGCAAAAAGGCCTAATTAAAAGAGGTAGTTGCTTGATTCAGAGTTAGCATTCAAGCACTTGGAACTTTTGTATCTGAATGAAGTGTTGGTCACTGTAGATAAAAAGTGTCTCTGAGCAGATGTATATAAAGAAATTATAACTAAATGACATGGCCTGCACGCACCAAGACTTGAGAGAGTAATGTAGACTGAATGAATACGCTGTTGGAAATTTTGTTCAACGTGGGAATTAGGTGCAAAGGGGGATAGAGATGCTCTTACTCAAAGTTTGGGAGAAGATTTGGAGCTCGGGTGCTCGTTGTTGTGAATCTGTTCGCCGAGCTGGGAATTTGTGTTGCAAACGTTTCGTCCCCTGTCTAGGTGACATCCTCAGTGCTTGGGAGCCTCCTGTGAAGCGCTTCTGTGATCTTTCCTCCGGCATTTATAGTGGTTTGTCTCTGCCGCTTCCGGTTGTCAGTTCCAGCTGTCTGCTGCAGTGGCCGGTATATTGGGTCCAAGTCGATGTGTTTGTTGATTGAATCTGTGGGTGAGTGCCATGCCTCTAGGAATTCCCTGGCTGTTCTCTGTTTGGCTTGCCCTAAAATAGTAGTGTTGTCCCAGTCGAATTCATGTTGCTTGTCATCTGCATGTGTAGCCACTAAGAATAGCTGGTCATGTCGTTTCGTGGCTAGTTGGTGTTCATGGATGCGGATCGTGAGCTGTCTTCCTGTTTGTCCTATGTAGTGTTTTGTGCAGTCCTTGCATGGGATTTAGTACACTACATTGATTTTGCTCATGCTGGGTATCGGGTCCTTCGTTGTGGTGAGTTGTTGTCTGAGAGTGGGTGTTGTTTGTGTGCTGTTATGAGTCCTAGTGGTCGCAGTAGTCTGGCTGTCAGCTCGGAAATGCTCCTGATGTATGGTGGTGTGGCTAGTCCTTTGTGTTACAGCATGTCTTCGTTCCGTTGTCTTTTCCTTAGGCATCTGTTGATGAAATTGCAGGTATCCGTTTTTGGCGAATGCATTGTATACACTGGTGTGCGGCAGTGTGTTGTGGCCCTTTTGAATAGTGTCTTGATGCAACTTCTTTTGTATGTGTTGGGATGGTTGCTTTCATAGTTCAGGACTTGGTCTGTGTGTGTGGCTTTCCTGTATACCTTTGTGCTGAATTCTCCGTTCGGTGTTCTCTGTACCATCACGTCTAGGAATGGGAGTTGGTTGTCCTTTTCTTCCCCTGTCGTGAATCGGATTCCTCTGAGTGTGGCATGGATGATCCAGTGTGTGTTCTCTATTTGTGTTTTTAATGATTACAAAGGTGTCATCCACATATCTAACCCAGAGTTTGGGTTGAGTTTGGTTAGGAGTTAAACTTGCAAGTTGATTATTTCTGGGTTTATCTGAGCCACGGGCAAAATGGCTCAGCAAATAAAGGAAAGGAGTTCAATGCATGGCTCAAACATTGTAGGTGGAATGGGTTTCAGTTCATAGGGCATTGACACTGGTACAGGGGTAGAAGGGAGCTCTCCCAGTGGGAAGGGATTCATTTGCACCTTGCTAAGGTCCTATGCTCCAGATCTCCCTGGTCAAGATGGTCTGGTGCTTTTGCAGTGAGTCACGTGTGAAGCCTTGGAGGTAATGCACTCAAAGATGGCAATGATGGAGCAGTTCATGACATTCCTGGCCTTGGATGGACCCAGGCCAGCACTGAATAATGGAAATTGAGTAGCTCGATTTCTAAAGCTTCCTCTGTGACTTGGGCGGCTTTTAGTTGACTTTGTTGAGTGACTGTTTTGATGCCTTTCAGAATGCAGCACCATTTGCTGCAGACACTGACTCAGGCATGACATTTGATCTCAGCAAATTCAAAACAAATTAGTGCTGGCCCATATAGAGATCAAACCTGTGACATTGGTGTAACCAACTCGGCTAACTGGCCGCGTTTAATATAAAGTCCAGAGGACCCTAGGGCTGCTCATCAGAGTGGTTTAATCTGAGCATCACCATGCCTCAGTGGAAAGAGATTGAGAAGCCGGGGCCTTCCCAGTTTCCTCAGCTGGTAATTGTGTTGTTGGCATTACTCATTGCAAGCCATCTCCGCTTTGATGCTATCCTTGACAAACTTCATTAACCACAGATGCCTCATCCTCCTTATCAGTTTTGGATGAAAGTTTGCTCGCTGAGTTGGAAGGTTCATTTTCAGACGTTTCATCACCATACTAGCTAGCATCTTCAGTGAGTCTCCGGTGAAGCGTCCTCATGTTATAGTCCGCTTTATGTTTGTGCTTAGGTATGCATAAATTTGGGATGTCATTTCCTGTGTTGATGTCATTTCCCGTTTGTTTTTTCTCAGAGGGTGATGAATGGCATCCAAATCGATGTTTGTTTGATGGAGTTCTGGTTGGAATGCCATGTTTCGAGGAATTCTCATGTGTGTCTCTGTTTGGCTTGTCCTAGAATGGATGTGTTGCCCCAATCAAAGTGGTGTCCTTCCTCATCTGTATGTAAGGATACTAGTGATGGTGGCTCATGTCTTTTTGTGGGTAGTTGATCATGTATTGTGTTGGCTAGCTTTCTGCCTGTTTGTCCAATGTAGTGTTTGTTTCAGTTCTTGCTAGGTATTTTGTAAATGGTGTTCATTTTGTTTGTTGTCCGTACAGGGTCTTTCAAGTTCATTAGCTGCTGTTTTCATGTGTAGGGCTTGTGTGCTACCATGATGCCAAGAGGTCTGAGTTGTCTGACAGTCACTTCTGAGACGTCTTGGTGGGGGAGAGTGGCTTGGGTTTCTGGGCACATGTCTGCTTGTTTGGGTTTGTTGCTGAGAAATCAACAGACTGTTCATTAGGTACCCATTCTTTTTGAATATGCTGTAGAAATGGTTTTCTTCTGCTCTTCGTAGTTCCTCAGTGCTGCAGTGTGTGGTGGGCTAATTGCAGTAGTGTTCTAACACAGCTTCGTTTGTGGGTATTGGGCTGATTTGCTTCTGTAATTCAGTATTTGGGTCCGTATGTGTTGTTTTCCTGTAGACGCTGGTTTGAAGTTCCCCATTGACTCTTCATTCTACTGTGACATCTAGGAATAGCAGTTTGTTGTGGTTTTCCTCCTCTTTTGTGACCAGAATAAACTTTTGCTGAGCGTTATGAAATCTCTGCTTAAATAACTGCCACTGCTCATTTTCTAGCCTTCCCCTTGGTCTATTTCACATATATTATGCTTTAATTGCTTTTATTTAAGTTGACACTTGTTTGCGATCTGAGTTGATTTTCCCTCCGATTTAATTGAAATTCTACTGTGTTGTGATATTTACCAGCAGAGACTCATTAACTATGAAACTACTTATTAATTTTACCTCCTGTATTACTTTATCTGAAAGAGCCTGTTCCTGGATAGGTTTTTTAAATTTTGCTTTGTTAGGTGCTTAGTTCTTGACATTGGAGTCACAGGTAGACTGGGCTGTGAAGAAGGCATTTGGCATGGTTTCCTTCATTAATCAGAACACTGAGTATAGGAGTCAGAATGTCATATAGTATCCAGGACACTGTTGAGGCCACTTTTGGAGGGTTGGAGTTATAGGGAGAGGCTGAATAGGTTGGGTCTTTTTCTCCTTGGAGTGTTGGAGACTGATGGACGACTATGGAGATTTATAAAAGCGAGAGGGGCACGGATAAGGTGAAGATCCAAGGTCTTTTTCCTAGGGTGAGGTTGTCCAAAGCTAAAAGGCATAGATTTAAGGTGAGAGGAGAAAGCCTTAGATCCTTTTTAAAATCTAACTTTTTTTAATGCAGAGGGTGATGTGTGTATGGAGTGAGATGCTAGATGAAGTGGTGGAGGAAGGTTTAATTAAAAGGCATCTGGATGGGTTTATGAATAGGGAGGGTTTAGGGAAATATAGACCAAATGCTGGCAAATGAGATTAGGTCAGATTGGGAGGTCAGATTTGGGGTGTCTGGTTAGTGTGGATGATTTGGACCAAAGAGTCTGTTTCTGTGCTGTATGGATCTATGACTCCAGTATATCTAATTATATCACTTGAAAATATTTACAATGTGAATGCAGGGCTTCAAAAATATCAAATAAAAACCCACATTGGATTTGATCATCCAGAATTTCCTGGATTCTTGAGTGATTTCTCAGGACTGGAAGGTAGCAAACCACTGTTTTAATGAAGAGGGAGAGAAGAAACTTGTTAACAAGTATAATGTTCTGCTAAACTGAGTACATTGCCATGTTGTAGCCTGAATAACACTGCGTATGCTTTGTTCAGAGAGAAATAACTTGTATATGGCCATAATTAAAAAAAAATTAAAGTGAATGCACACTGAACAGGCAGCTTGTACCAAACTTTTAAAGGAAGCATGATCTATTGGCCAGGTAGTCTTATACCAATAAAAGGCAAAATGTTAGATCTAATACACTGTAGCCTCTTCTGTACAGAAGTCTTTTTTTTGTTGGAAACATCACTTGTCTGGGAGACATTTGAGCAGACCGTCACATGCTTTAGTACAGTATCTTTGGAAAGATAAATTTTACTTATCCATTACTGAATATTATGTTTCTCCTTAATGTTTTATCACTATTTAATGTTTCAGTTATGTATTTATGTTGTTGATATTTTATGGTTGGTGCTCAACCATCATTCTGCAAAGAAGAAGCTTCCAAAAGCATAAAGGGCTTGTTCCCAAGTATTCTGGACTGGAGAAGCTGCAGTGTTTTCAGAATATACAGGCCACTTAAAAAAAACCAAATGAATAAGGAAGAGTCAATACTGATTTTAAGAAAAGAGAATATTGTTTTTCATGAAATCTTTTTTTAAAAGTTATTTCATGGGGTTTGGTCGGCAGTGGTGAGGTCAACATTCATTGTTCATTCTAAATTTCAGAAAAACATAGAAAGTAGGAACAGCAGTAGGCTATTTAGCCCCTTTGAGCCTGCTGCACATCTAATATGATTATGGCTGATACCAACTCAGTACCCTGTGTTCCTGCTTTCTCCCTATACCCTTTGATCCCTTTAGGACGAAGAACTATGTCTAACTCATTCTTAAAAAATATTGTTTTGAGCTCAGCTGCTTTGTGCTAAAAATTCCACATGTTCACCTCTGTGCTCATCTCTGTCCTAAATGGCCTATCCCATTTCCCTAGACAGTGACCACTAGTTCTGGACTCTCCATTATCGGGAACATTCTTCCTGTGTTTTACCCTCTCTAGTCCTATTAGAATTCATCAGTTTTTGTGAGATCTATCCCAATTCTTCTAAAGTTCAGTGAATATAGTACTAACTGATCCAGCCTGTCATCCCAGGACTCATTGTGGTAAAACTTGTGCTCTCTACATAGCCAGAACGTCCATTCTTAGATAAGGAAACCAAAACTGCAGACCGTACTCCAGGTGTCATCTCAGCAAGGTACTGTCCAGTTCAAGAAGGATATCCCTTTTTCTTGACTTTTATCCTATCAATATTTGCAGCTTAATACCTGCTGCATTTGTATGCATGCTTTCAATAACTGGTACACAAGGAAACCCATGTCTTGTTGTACCCCGTCTTAGCCCAATCTATCACCGTTCAGATAATGTGCCTTTGTAGCTTATCTACCAAAGTGGAGACCTGTATATTTATCCATATTATTCTTCATTTGCCATGCATTTGCCCACTCACTCACTTGTCAAAATCATACTGAGGCATCTCTGCATTCTTTTCACTGGTCACCCTCCCACCAAGCATGTCATGTGCCACGTTTGAGATATTACATTCAGTACCCTAATCTAAATCATATGCATATATTAAGAATAGTTGGAATTATAGCACTGATCCCTGCAATGCCTCATAAGTCGCTGGCTGCCACTTGGTGATAACCCATTTATCCCTGATCTTTGTGTCCTGCCTGTCAACCAGTTCTCTAACCATGCCAGTGCACGAATTTGCAATCTCAGAGCTTTATTTTTGCATGCTAACCTCTTATGTGGGACTGTTTTTTGGAAGTGTGTAAACCAAAACTACTGGTGCCCCTGATCAATTCTTCTCGTTATATACTCAAAATTCTAGAAGATTTGTCAAGTGTATTTCCTTCTTTTTATATAACTCTGCTGATTCTGTCCAATCCTGTCACAGTTTTCCATGTGCTCTGCTATTAAAGCTTTCATCATAGACTCTAACATTTTCCCTACTACTGACGTCAGGTTAGCTGGTCTATATAATTTTTGTTTCCTCTCTGCCTTTGTTTTTTCAAATAGTGTGATGATATTTGGTACCCTCAATCTTAGGAACTTTTCCAGAGTATGTAGAATCTTGAAAGTTGACCACCACTGTATCCACCTTTTCTAGGGCCAGTTCCTTAATTATTCTGGAATGTAGATTATTGGGCCCTGGAAATTAATTGGTTTTTAATCCCAGCAATTTGCATTTTTAATAGCCAAAGATTTCCTTCAATACCTCCCCCTCACTAGATCCTGTGTTCTTCAATACTTTTTGTGAAGAATATGCATTCGATTGGTCTGCCATCTTTGATCCCCATTATAACGTTGCTTGTTTCTGATCGTAAGGACCTAAATTTGTCATCTTTGATCTTTTCCCTTCACATATCTGGAGAAGCTTTTGTATATCCTGCAAGCTTACTCTTGTACATTACTTTCCTTCTCTTAGTTTGTTCTTTATTTGCTGAACTCCAAACTGCTGCCAATCCTGTGGCCTATTTGTATGCCCATTCCTGGATCGAACACTGTCCCTAATTTTCCTTGTTATCCATGGTCAGGCAACCTTTCCTTTTTTGCCAGACACAAACAATTGTTGTATTTCCTCTGTGCACTCTCTAAATGTTTGCCATTGCGTATTCACTGCTATTCCTTTAAATAATGTTCTGTAATTTATCATAGCTGGCTTGTACCTCATACGTCATAGTTTCCTTTATTTAACTTGAGGACCTTAGTCTCTGAATTAACTACATCACCTTCCATCTTAATGAAGAATTCTATGCTATTATGGTCATGTTTCCCCGAGGGGCCTTGCACAACTAGATTGTGCATTGACAAAGGAATAATTGGCAATGCCCAGTCCAGGATGGCCTGTTAGGAGAAAGTGAGGTCTGCAGATGCTGGAGATCAGAGCTGAAAATGTATTGCTGGAAAAGCGCAGCAGGTCAGGCAGCATCCAAGGAGCAGGAGAGTCGACGTTTCGGGCATGAGCCCTTCTATAGGAATGAGAAAAGTATGTCCAGCAGGCTAAGATAAAAGGTAGGGAGGAGGGACTTGGGGGAGGGGTGTTGGAAATGCCATAGGTGGAAGGCGGTCAAGGTGAGGGTGATAGGACAGAATGGGGGTGGGGGCGGAGAGGTTAGGAAGGCGGTGTTGAGTTCGAGGGATTTGACTGAGACAAGGTGGGGGGGGGGGAAATGAGGAAACTGGAGAAATCTGAGTTCATCCCTTGTGGTTGGAGGGTTCCTAGGCGGAAGATGAGGCGCTCTTCCTCCAGCTGTCGTGTTGCTATGGTCTGGCGATGGAGGAGTCCAAGGACCTGCATGTCTTTGGTGGAGTGGGAGGGGGAGTTGAAGTGTTGAGCCACGGGGTGGTTGGGTTGGTTGGTCCGGATGTCCCAGAGGTGTTCCCTGAAACTTTCCACAAGTAGGCGGCCTGCCTCCCCAATATAGAGGAGGCCACATCGGGTGCAGCGGATGCAGTAAATGACGTGTGTGGAGGTGCAGGTGAATTTGTGGCGGATATGGAAGGATCCCTTGGGCCTTGGAGGGAAGTAAGGGGGGAGGTGAGGGCGCAAGTTTTGCATTTCTTGCCGTTGCAGGGAAAGTGCCAGGAGTGGAGGTTGGGTTGGTGGGGGGTGTGGACCTGACAAGGGAGTGGTCTTTTCGGGACACTGATAGGGGAGGGGAGGGAAATATATCTCTGATGGTGGCATCTGTTTGGAGGTGGCGGAAATGACGACGGATGATACGATGTATGTGGAGGTTGGTGGGATGGTAGGTGAGGACCAGTGGGGTTCTGTCCTTGTGGTGATTGGAAGGGCGGGATTCAAGGGTGGGGGAGTGGGAAGTGGAGGAGATGTAGTGGAGGGCATCGTCAATCACATCTGGGGGGAAATTGCGGTCTTTGAAGAAGGATGCCATTTGGGTTGTACGGTATTGGAACTGGTCCTCCTGGGAGCAGGTGCGGCGGAGACGAAGGAATTGGGAGTTTGGGATGGTGTTTTTACAGGGGGCAGGGTGGGAGGATGTGTAGTCGAGGTAGCTGTGGAGCACAAGGCTGCGCTGATACAGTCAACGATGTAATGGAGGAAAAGGTAGGGGGTGGTGCCAGTGTAGCTGCGGAAGATGGACTATTCCACATATCCTACGAAGAGGCAGGCATAGCTGGGGCCCATGTGGGTGCCCATGGCTACTCCTTTTGGTTTGGAGGAAGTGGGAGGATTGGAAAGAGAAGTTGTTCAGGGTGAGGACCAATTCAGTCAGTCGAAGGAGGGTATCAGTGGAAGGGGACTGGTTGTTACGGCAGGAAAGGAAGAAGTGGAAGGCTTTGAGTCCTTTGTGGTGGGGGATGGAGGTGTACAGAGACTGAATGTCCATGGTGAAGATAAGGCATTGGGGACCGCTGAAGCAAAAATCATGGAGGAGCTGGAGGGCATGGGTGGTGTCCCGAATGTAGGTGGGGAGTTCTTGGGCTCAGGGGGACAGGACCGTGTCGAAGTATGCAGAGATGAGTTCTGTGGGGCAGGAGCAGGCCGAGACAATGGGTCAGTCGGGGCAGTCAGGTTTGTGGATTTTGGGCAGGAGGTAGAAACGGGCGGTGCGGGGCTGTGGGACTGAGGTTGGAGGTGGTGGATGGGAGATCCTCCTGAGGTGATGAGGTTATGGATGGTCTGAGAGATGATGGTTTGGTGGTGGGAGGTGGGGTCATGGTCAAGGGGGCAGTAGGAGGATGTATCCGCGAGTGTTCTCTAGTTGGATCCTCAATGTATTGATCCAGCAAACCATCTTGTGTGCATTTGCAGCAAGTCTCCCTGTACATCTTTGCTACTGATTTGATTTGCTCAATCTGTGTGCAGATTAAAGTTGCCCATCATTACATTTTTTTTGTTCACATCTCTAATTTCTTATTTAATGCCTTCCCCAGTGTTAACACTGCAGTTTGCGAGGTCGATATGCATAACTCATTATCATTTGCTGCCTCTTGCTCTTTGAGTTCTACCCATACGGATTCCATGTTGTCAAAGCTAATGTATTCCCCAACTACTGACTTCCTCTTTTTCTGACCTTCCTAAAAACTCGCTCTCTGTTCAGTTTCCACCCCTGGTCAACCTACAGCCTGGTCTCTAATTCCAACTGTATCATAGTGTTTATATATGTTGGCATGACTACTGTATTGTGAACTGAAACAGCATCAAAGGAACAGGAGATTCGACATGCTTATGCCCGAAACGTCGATTCTCCTGTTCCTTGGATGCTGCCTGACCTGCTGCGCTTTTCCAGCAACACATTTTCAGCTCTGGTTTCCAGCATCTGCAGACCTCACTTTCTCCTACTGTATTGTGAATGCTGGCTTTTTTTAAAAGAAATTTCATCATGTTTGCATTATTTTGCACTTTGAGCTTATTTGATTCTTGCCCTTGAGTTCTCTACCTATCACTTCTTGGTTCCCATTCTGTCTTGTCTTTGTTACCTTGTTTCCCTTCTTCTGCCTCCCAGTATAGGTTCCCACACCCTTTGCCATTTTAGTTTAAACTCTCCCCAGCCACTCTCGCAAATACTCTTCTATATGACATCAGTTCCAGTCCTGCCCAAGTGCAACGTGTCCAACTTGTACTGATCCCACATTCCCCAGAGCTGGTCCCAATATTCTAGGAATCTAAAATCCTCCCCCTTGCACCTTTTCTTCAGCCGCATATTCATTTGATGTATTCTTTTGATTTGCTTATGGCACTGGAAGCAATCCTGGGATCACTATCTTTTGAGGTCCCACTTTTTAACTCACTTAACTCCGGACCCAGTATGCAGAAGGATTTAGGCGAGTTCAATGTGGGTAAAAACATGATAGAATATAAGTGTATATAAATTGAATACAATGTCTTAAAGTGTGAAAATAGCCCCGACAGTAATGAAAGCAAAAAAGCAGAGTGTTTTTGAAGTGAGAAAGTGGGTATTTAGGGTGTAGGTTTGCTCGCTGAGCTGTAGGGTTAATATTAAAAGAAGTGGGTATTTGTATTACGATCTGTCTTGGGTGTTTTTGGACATGAATCATTGAAAATTGACATGTAGGTACAACAAACATTTTGGATAGAATCTTGTATGTTAGATTCTGTTACAAAGGGTTTTGCAGTTTGAGTGAAAAAAATCTCAATACAATCATACAGGATGTGGTGAGACCACACCTGGAGTAGTTTTGTGATTTATGTTGCCTGAATTATATACATATTTTTCAATCACTTTGTAAATTTGGGATTCTGAGTTATTATCCAGTAGTTTCGCTGTGCCTAATAATTAACTTGAAAGTATTTCTGTAGCTGTGGTGATTTCTTTTAAAACAGTTTTAGGCCTGGCTTTAGTTTTTGTGAAGCACAAGTAGATTTTTTCGCTTTGTCTTTGATTGTTTTGTAACCGGAACTTATTGCTTAAGGGAAACACCCATTGAGAGAGGGAGACTTTTGATTTCTGTTTTACAGGGGCAGACTAGTGAAATAATTGGAACAGGATGACCGTATAAACTTATGCTCCTACGTAGCGACAGATAAATAACGAACCAGGTTACCTTTAATATGAGGAGTTTGTGTTGGTCCCAGATTAGAAGTGTTGGTATAAAATCCTGAAGAGGTTACTTAGTTAATTGACTTAAACCTACCAAGATGTTAGATATACGGACTGTGGTGTGAGTATTTTATGAAGGATATTTTGTGTACAGTACCAAGGATATGCTTTAGCAACTACGCAAAAGCTGTTTGTTTCTTTGCAATCTCTAAAGGAATGTTTTGGGATTAATAGAAGTACAGTTTTACTATGTTTTAAAAATATTTGAATTTCTCATATGAAATGGTTTGGTTTATTTGATTTTATCTTCATTTCTTTTCATAAACTTTAGTTTCACTGTTGAAGCATTGCATGCTTGTGTCGTCTTCAATAAAACCAAAATAAATAAAAATACAATCTATCAAGCTCGGTTTCAGTCTGGCATCTGACTTGTAACGATATCAGCTGGAATCATGTGAGAGAAGTTTTGGTCTTGGTCACATGGGACCAGGAGTGTGCTGCTTGATCAAAAGTTCTGGACAATCAAGAGGTCCACATAATCAATAAAAACACATGATAGTAATAAAACAAATGGAGAGAGTATACAAGTCACTATTAAACTTTACTTACATTATGTAAATAATAATGCAACTTTGTCTTAAATATAACAGTGGCAGAGAGTCTTCTCGCACTCTCCCTCAACTGACTAATCAGACATGGAGGTAGATCACGGTATTGGAAGAGAAATTGAATCAACTTTTGATATTTTATGTGGCTGTTTGACTGAACAAGTCTATTTACATTGAGAAATCCTTTTTGAAAAAAAAGCTATAATAATTGGACACACTAATAGAAAATTTCATGATGTTGGAGGTATATTATTTTGCTGGTTTATCAAGAGTGCCGTTTCATAAGGTGCCAGTTAAAACAAAATTTGATGCACTTGAACCTAAAGCAGCTAAATTTCAAAACTGCAAAGAGATTTGATGCTATTGTATTTGAAGGTTAGACATGTTGCTTTTTTTGGTCCCAATAAAGTTAAAAATTTCTTATTGAATTGTTATTGGGCACTCATCTAATGGTTTATTCAGCAAAATGCCAAATCATATGGGATTAAGCCACAGAGCGATTTGAGACTTCGATCAGTGGCTAACAAGATTACCAATAGAGTAGTGTTCATGGGATAGGCCGTTACTGTCAAGACTAACAGAAATATTGAAAGTTTTAGGAAGTACCACACGTGATATTTGATGAGTAACTTTCCAAGGTGAGGGATAGTTAGACTTAGAGCTTTTATGTTTAATTGAATTGAATTTATTGTCACATGTACCGAGGTACAGTGAAAAGCTTTATTCAACACTCCCTTTCAGTGTTCCCCACAGCTGATCAGTGAGTCCACAATCTGTGTTGATACAGTTTGCAACTTTGACTTCTGGTTCTGACAGTTGTCCCCACACAGGCTTTGGAGCTCTGTGCAGAAGAAAGAAAAATTATTGGGATTTCTGCCCTTATCCCATCCTATGAACCTTGACTTGGCCAGATTCTCCCCTGATTTTAAAAGCTTTATGTTACTTTAACTGCATTTTTGGTTAGCACTTCCAATGTTCCTACTTGTGCAGCCTTCCTTGTAAAACATTTGATGGATAATTTTAAGTTTAATTTTACATTTTGTACTTTGAGTGTTGACAGGCTTGGGGAAGCATCGGTTTGATTTCATTTTCATAACCACCCTTTTCAGCTAGATACCAAGAGGACTGGAGACCTGTTTCTTTGCATGCATTTTTATTGGGAAGAGCTGTGCTGATAGCTAGTGACGATGGTCCAGAGATAAACAGCTAACTATAGGAATGAATCAATCTGTGGGTGGGGAGAAGATCATAGAGTTGGGTGGGGGTGCAGGCAAGAGAGGTAAGAGTGGGAGCATCATCCAAAGTCAAAACTCCTTGAATTTGAGAGTCATTGAGGTGTACAGCACAGAAATAATCCAACCTATCCATGCCAACCAGATATCTTAAATTAATCTGGTCTCATTTGCCAGCATTTGGCCTGTGTCCCACCTAAACTCTCCTGTTCATATAACTATCCAGATGTCTTTTTAAAGGCTGTAATTGTATCCATCTTGACTTGCTCTGCGAGTTCATTCCATACATGCAATGCCCTCCGCATGAAAAAGTGTCCCATAGGTCCCTTTTAAATCTTTCCCTCTTGCCTTAAACCTATGCCCTCTAGTTATGGACTTTTCTACCAGGAGGAAAAGACCTTGGCTATTCACCCTATTCATGTCCCTCATGATTTTATAAACCTCCTAAAAGGTCACCCCTCAGTCTCCAATTCAGCCTCTCCCTATAGCTCAAACCCTCCAATCCTGGCAACATCCTTAAGTCTTTTCTGAACCCTTTCAAGTTTTGCAAATCCTTCCAATTGGAAGGAGACTACAATTGTACGTAATATTCCAACAGTGGCCTAACCAATATCCTGTACAGCCATAACATGACCTCCCAACTCCTGTAGGAGAAAATGAGGATTGCAGATGCTGGAGATCAGAGCTGAAAATATGTTGCTGGAAAAGCGCAGCAGGTCAAGCTGCATCCAAAGAGCAGGAAAATCGACGTTTCGATTTTCCTGAAGAATCGTCAGTCGCCCGAGGTGGGAATAGAAGAAGGGCTCATGTCTGAAACGTCAATTCTCCTGCTGCTTGGATGCTGCCTGACCTGCTCTGCTTTTCCAGCAACACATTTTCAGCTCCCACCTCCTATACTCAATACTCTGACCAATAAAGGAAAGCATATATCAGGGAGACCAGAATTGCATGCAGTAATCCGAAAGTGACCTAACCAGTGTTTTGTACAGCCACAAAATGACATTCCAACTCCTGTGCTTAATGCACAGATGAATGTAGGCAGATGCCTCCTTCACTACCCTGTCTTCCTGTGACCTACTTTTGAGGAACCTGCATTTCAAGGTCTCTTGGTTCAGCAGTGCTCCCTATGATCTGTGGGTCATTCAAATAAGTCGTCGTCTGTGGAGGTACTGGGTGTAGAAATGGTAGTTGCTGTGAAGTATATTACACAATTTAGAATTTTGCTTTAACTGTTGCCAAGACTTTGTATTTTTACCTTATCTATTCACAATATGATTAAAATGATCACCCAGCATTTTTAATTAAAAGGAGCTTGAGAAATGGAAATAAAAAGAAGAATGTGAACTGGCAAGGGATGAGAAAGGTGAAGAAAATAACTAAAAATAAGGGGGCTTAAGTTGATGAGAGGCGCAAGAGAAAGTGAAATGGAAATCTTCAAATGGCTGGAGAGAAGGAATCCATGAGAAATGGAAATGCAAAAGCTTGAACTTGAGAGAAAGAGAGTGAGGGGGAACAGATTGACTGACTCGACTAAAGGAAAACCTAAGGAAGGAAGAGGAAGAAAGTAGTTCCGAGGATAATTTTGATTACAGAGAAGAATTTGGGTGGCACGGTGGCACAGTGGTTAGCACTGCTGCCTCACAGCGCCAGAGACCTGGGTTCAATTCCCGTCCCAGGCGACTGACTGACTATGTGAAGTTTGCACATTCTCTCCGTGCCTGCGTGGGTTTCTTCCGGGTGCTCCGGTTTCCTCCCACAGTCCAAAAATGGGCAGGTTAGGTGAATTGGCCATGCTAAATTGCCCGTGGTATTAGAGGAATGGGTCTGGGTGGGTTGCGGGTCGGTGTGGACTTGTTGGGTCCACATTGCCTTTCCCCCGAAGGGCCTGTTTCCACACTGTAAATACTCTAATCTAATCTAAATGTTGTAATATCTAAATTTAGGGGTTGTGATTGAAAAATATTTCACATTTGAGGTGCCAGGACTTAGTTGTGCTTTATGAGAGTGTTGGATGTGCTTAACATGTTTCATGTTGTATTATGCTGATGATGTAAGACTGTCACCCATAAAGCAACATCCTCATAAACTTGACCTAGTGAGTTATTTCCAGTGAAAAAGTAGATGAAGTCATGTTGCAAAGTCACATTATAAATTGAGTCTCAGTGGTGGGAGCTCTTGTTGTAACAGTACCAAAATGGATGTTAATGTGCTAAAAAAGTGGATTTGTATTGTGATCCTCAAATAGAAAACTGTGAATTGAAGGAATAGTAAAGTAAGTTTCATCACAACAAGTCATCTAAGGGGTATTGGCAAATTCCACTAACTCCTACAGCCAAAGAAATGGCTGAATTCATAATCCCGAATGATCTCCTGAATGTAAAATTGTCAAATTACCCCCTCCAGCCTGTTCCATCATTCAATTTGCTCATGGCTGATCTAATTGTCACTTCAAATTCACGTTCTTGCCTGCCTTTGGTAACCCTTGCAACAATCTATCCAACTCTGCTTTGAGAATATTTGAAAACTCTTTTAATTTTGAAAATTCCCTCAATCTGTTTTAAATAGGCAAATCTAATCTTTTTAAATAATGACCTCCAGTTCCAGATTCTTCAATAAGAGGAAACATCCTCTCTACATCAAACCTGTCAAGATCTCTCAGGGTCTATGTCTCAAAACCATAAGAAATAAGAGCAGAAATTAGGCCATTCAACCCATCGAGTCTGCTCTGCCATTCAATCATGACTGATCAGCTTCTCATCCTCATTCTCCTGCTTTCTCCCTGTAATCCTGATACTCAAGAACCCATCTAGTGGGCGGCACGGTGGCACTGTGGTTAGCAGTTAGCACTGCTGCCTCACAGCGCCAGAGACCCGGGTTCAATTCCCGCCTCAGGCAGTTGACTGTGTGGAGTTTGCACGTTCTCCCCGTGTCTGCGTGGGTTTCCTCCAGGTGCTCCGGTTTTTTTTTTAAGATTACTTAGTGTGGACGCAGGCCCTTCGGCCCAACAAATCCACACCGACCCGCCGAAGTGCAACCCACCCATACCCCTACATTTACCCCTTCCCTAACACTACAGGCAATTTCGCATGGCCAATTCACCTGACCCGCACATCTTTGGACTGTGGGAGGAAACCGGAGCACCCGGAGTAACACTTGTTGCATCTTGCCACATAGATTCCCACCATCCTCTAAGTGAAAATTATTTTCCTCAAATCCCCTCCAAATCTCGTGCTGTTGACCGTATAATTATGCCTCCGTGTTATCAACACTCCAACTAAGTTGAAACAGCTGCTTTCTATCCACCCTGTCCCTGCCACTCTATCTTGTACACCTCAATCAGCGGCCCCTTTTCCCACCCCTGCCTCCTCTGCTCTGAGGAAACAACCTGAGCCTATGCAGCCCTCCTTCACAGCTAAAATGCTGTAACCTAGGAACTGACCTTGTGAATCTCCTCTGCACCCCTTCCAGCAACCACATCCTTTCAATAATGTGGCACACAGTCTGCAAGACATGGCCTTCCTAAAGGTTTGTTCAGCTTGAACAAACTTTCCAGCTTTTATAACCTATGATGGATAAAGGCACCTTGCCTAATCTGTCCTCCTGCCTTCAGGCATCTGTAGGTGAGTACCCCCAATAAATGTTTCTCTGTGCTTCCTGGTATCCTGCCATTCATTGAATGCTCCTTTGATACTTCTTTCAAATGGTATTGTTTTAATGCTGTATGCATTCAGATATAGTCTTTAGTTTAATCCTAATATTCTTTTTGTGAATTGTAATCTTACATGTTGGTTGACCGTTAGATTTGCACTCCCTGGATCCATTTTGCTCTTTTTATCATTTTGCTGTATTAATATTTTCTCTTTCTGACTTTAACGCTTTGACTGACCACATTTCTGAAATTTGATTCCTTATATGCAGTTTAGTTTCCCCTCTCCTTTCCAAGTTAGGCAGCTGGTAAGAACATTGGGCTCGGCATGGTTCAGATGGCAGCTGCCTCTTCTATGCAGATCCCTTTTTCCCCTTACTGGTGCCACCCCCACAAAGTGCAACCCACTTCTCCCATAGCAATCTTTGAGCCACATATTCACCTCTGTAATCTGATTTGTTTGTTAACTTGCATATAGCTCAAGTAGCAAGACAAAGATTATAATATTTGAGGTTCTGCTCAATTTGGTGCCTAGCTGGTCTTGTTGACTTTGCAGAACATTTTTCATTGTTTTGCCTATGTCATGGAAAGCCACATGGTCCATGATGATTGGATGCTGTCCTTCCCACTGCAAGTTCCATCAGTCATGCCATCTGGGATGAAAAATCCATCAATTTGTCAAAGATTAACCAATCAATGTGATTGAAGAATTATTCAACTGTTGTATTGTTTTGATAATTTGATAGTGTTCATCCAAATCTATAAGGAATATTTCCACTGGGTTCTGTGGTTGCAAAGAATTAATTTGATCATCAAAAAGTGAATTCACCAAAGTGAAAATGGCATTCAGACCACAATGTGGATAAAGGTCATGGAGCGCCCAGGTAATCAAACACAAAGACATTTTTAGGTATTCCAGTGCCTAAGTCAAATTGAGAGATTTTGTTATGGATGTAGGTTTGCTTGCTGAGCTGGAAGGTTCATTTCCAGACGTTTCTTCACCCTACTAGGTAACATAGTCAGTGGACCTCGGGCGAAGCACTGTACATGATTCCTGCTTTTTGTTTATATGTTTGGGTTGGTGGTGATTTCATTTCCTTCTCTCTCGCTCGCACTGTGTTAGACAGGGTCCAACTCGTTTGTTGATAGAGGTCCAATTGGAATGCCATGCTTCTAGGCATTCTCATGCGTGTCTTTGGCTTGTCATAAGATGGATGTGTTGTCCCAGTCCTTGTAAAGTTCTTGAGAGCTTTGTGCCAAGGTGTCCTGACACCTGTTGATTAAATGCATTTTAATGAGGTTTTTATAGTCCTTGAAGTGAAGAGGTGGGTGTTTCAGTTTCGAGCATTTTTAATAAAAGGTAACCTTTTGTAGCTTAACAATAGAGTCCCGTGACAGAAAAATCCAAAAGCAAGTTATTCAAAGTGTGTGTGTGTGTGTGTGTGTGTGTGTGTGTGTGCGCGCTCACCCTAAAGTATGGAGGCAGGAATGTTATCATCTTCAGTGTGGGGAGCAAAGAAATGGCAGAGGAGTTAACTAGATACTTTGCATTAGTCTTTATGGCAGAGAATACTTCACACATCCCGTTAATACTAAAGAATATTGGGGAGAACTTAAGTATCATCGCTATCACCAGACATGTAGTACTAGACAAATTAATGGGGTTAAAGGCAATTAATCCCCTGGCCCTGATAGCTTGCATTCGAAGATCCTAAAAGAAGTAGCTACAGAGATGGTGGCTGCAATAGTTGTACTTTTTTCAAAAATCCATGAATTTTAAGAATTACCAGGTTAGTGGAAAACTGCCAAGGTGACACTTCTATTCAGTAAGTGTGGGAGCAAAAAGCAGGTAATTATAGTCAGACTTTAACCTAAAAAATTGTTGGAAAAATATTGGAATCAGTTACGAAGGAAGTAATAACAGCACATTTGGGAAATCATCATTTAATCAAGAAGAGTCAGCATGGCCTCATGAAAGAGAAATGATGTCTGACTAATTTATCAGGTTATTTTGAGGAAGTCTCAACTGGAATGATAGAGAGGAACCAGAAGATATGTTGTGTTTGGACTCTAAAATGCCTTTGACAAGATACCCCTATAATGTTGTCATAAAATAAGCATGATGTTGCGGGTCATATATTAGCATGCACAGAGAACTGACGAATGGGCAGCAAACAAGCGAGTGGGGATTAGGAATTCTTTCTTAACCTGGCGATCTGTAAGTAATGAGGTTCCAGAGGAACTACAACTGTTTACAATCCTATATTAATGACTTGGAGGAAGGAAGCAAACTTAGTGCATCCAAATTTGCAAGTGACACAAAATTAGATGGAAAGGCAACTGAAAACAGTTAAACAGTTTAGAGAGAAAAACAAATTTCTGGAGAAACTCAGATCGTCTGGCAGCACCATAGAATTATAGAAAATCCCTACATTGTGGAACCGGGCCCTTCGGCCCAATAAGGCCATACTGACCTTCCAAAGCACCCAGCTGCATTCCTCTGCCCTATTATCCTATGTATACTCCTGACTAATGCACCTAACTGACATCCTTGAACAGTACGGGCAATTTAGCATGTCCAATTCACCTAACTTGCACATCTTTGAATTGTGGGAGGAAACCCACACAGACATGCGGAGAACGTGCAAACACAGTTGCCACACTGGAATCGAACCCACATCCCCAGCGCTCTAAGGCATCAGTGCTAACCACTGAACCATGTGCTGCCCCAGTGGGGAGAAAGCCAAGTTAATGTTTTGAGTTCAATGTCCCTTCAAAACTGTTCTGATGGAGCTGGCTTGAGAGGTTGATTGACCTACTCCTGTTCCTATTCCTTATGGTCAGCAATAAATCTATCCAGACTGTAGGAAACTTGAAGAAATTTTATGTTGAAAAGTGGCATAGAATCTGCACTATGTTGCATACCTCTGCAACATAACGAGCCCCAATTGCTCATCACGACTCAGTCCAGATTTCAAACTCTAAGCCAAGACAGTGAATAAGTTGGTCACTCTTCTTTTTGATCGACCCTAGAGTGTACTATAACCCTAACCAGCTGAAAATCATCTCTGTCCAGCATGAGCAGGATGTTCCATTTCCTAAGACACCTGTGGTTTCAAGAAATTGTTCACTTACAAGGCTATTGCATTATGGGGAAATTTGTTGAAGCAATCCAAGTATATGTCACCTAAGATTATAACAGTTGCTACAGAGGCAAGACTTTACTTCCATGTGTGGATTTGGTTCTCGACGGTCAGTGGGTTATTTTGCGTATTTGAGTGAAGATGTTTTATGGCATTGTTAAGGAATTTATTTGTCTGGGGTCAGTTTGTTTCATTATAGCCCAGTTAATCATGGAAACTTGTTTTCAAACACCTTGATGCTTAGTAGTAACCACCAGACTTTACTGCAGGGATGTCCAAATTCCAACATGCTAACGTCCTACGTGTTTTGGGAATGTGGGCTCCAGTGTTTTCTGTATTCCTTGAAATAATCAAGTTAAATGACTTGACTTGGCCACTTTTAATTCTATAGTTCTGTTCCTGTCTTGCCAGTTTTTGCTGAAAGTTCTAAAATTGTGGTGAGCTAATTAATTATTATAAATTCTTATGAAAGAATATTGTTCCTTTATTAACTTTTACTTCAAAGTTTGTGAGAAGATTTGTAGCTCGGGTGCTCGTTGTTGTGGTTCTGTTCGCCGAGTTGGGAGTTTTTGTTGCAGATGTTTCGTCCCCTTTCTAGGTGACATCCTCAGTGCTTGGGAGCCTCCTGTGAAGCGCTTCTGTGCTGTTTCCTCCGGCATTTATAGTGGCTTGTCTCTGCCGCTTCCGGTTGTCAGTTGCTGTCCGCTGCAGTGGCCGATATATTGGGTCTAGGTCGATGTGTTTGTTGATAGCGGCCACTGCAGCGGACAGCAACTGACAACCAGAAGCGGCAGAGAGAAGCCACTATAAATGCCAGAGGAAACAGCACAGAAGCGCTTCACAGGAGGCTCCCAAGCACAGAGGATGTCACCTAGAAAGGGGACGAAACGTTTGCAACAAAAACCCCCAGCTCGGCAACAGAACCACAACAATTAACGTTTACTACTTTATACTCATTCTGATTCTTCATGTCATATTCATTAAACATGGTTTTATCCTTGCCTAATCACTTTCTGTAGAGGATTTCAAAAAGGAGTTATTTCTAATTTTGGGGTTTTGAAAGCAATGTATTTAAAAATAAATTGAAAACATTGTTACAACCGGAGACGACATTAATGTGCTAATAAGAGACTCCTGTTTTTCCCATTGTAAGTGAGCAATTTGTTAGCCTGACTGCAAGGTAGAAAAGTAAAGCTCATCTAACATGTGGGAACATCGATGCTTATCTTGCCCCTTTTTTGGGATATGAATAATGAAATAGTGATGCTTGAACATGAGGCTGTGTTGAATGCTATATTGCATATGCAGTCAAGTTTTAGAAAATCATTATTTGGATTGCAGTATTGTAGAAAAGGTTAGAAGTCATATCACTTATTAGAAGTCACCTTGTTTAATTCAAGTAAACTGACATTGGACATCAGGAAATCTATTCCTATTTTAGAACTATTATGTGGATAAATGAATGGATTAAATTAAGTAAATTTTAAGAGCTGTTATTCTGTTATCTTCTTACGTGAAAGAGAACTTGCATTTATTTTGGTGGGTTCAGAACCTCGAGGCATTCCTGCCTGCTTTACAGCTAGTTAATACTTCTGAATTCTGGTGATTCTTGTAGAGTAGAAAAATGCAATAGCAAATTTCATTTAACGAGTCCTAGCAACAGCCACTTGATTAGCTGATGATTCCTTTGTGATGACTGAAATAAATATTGTCCCCTTATTTCGAATAATGGATTCTTCTGCTATCAGCTGAATGTTGCCGTGGATTAATGTATGTAATATATCACCATTTGAAAGGTGGAACAGCTGTTTAATTGTATTTGGCCTTGGCCAGCCAAACGTATGCTTGATCCATCTTCGGAGAGATTGAGATGGCTTGCATTCTAGATCACAAGGAAATTGTAGAATGTGGTTTTGGGTAATACCATTGTACAAGTAGATTTGAGGAAGCATGAGTTAACTCCATTGAAATAAAATTGACGGCTGAAGCAGCTGATCTCATAATTTGAGAAGTTAACTAAGGCAGATTTGAATTTGTACATGCCATATAGGTTCCAAAGGTAAAGACATGAATGCAAGTCTGCCTTCTGAAAATAAATCTCCTTCCTTTTAAACATTATCTTAACACAATCCTTAGTTTAACTTCCATAACATTAATGCTACTGAGAAAGGGGCACATTAATCAATAGCATGTTCTTTCAAGCAAAAATGCAGAGTTCCAATAAAGTTACCAATAATAGGCAGAGGAAAAATTAAGTTCCAATATATTTTGCAACCATTAATTGCATTTGAAGTGGAGTCACTCATTGTCAGCAAATGTGGCACCTCTTTTGTAGCAACCACAAGACCTTGGTCACTATCTCTTGGATATTGATGTTCTGGGCATTCAAATAATAGGGCACTTAATAAAATGCATTGTCTATCTGGTCACCATAAATGTCAGTGGTTTCTCATGTTGAATTGATTGTGAAATTGTAATTAATTTTTTTCATTATACTAGTACTTGGCAGTGTTACTTATTTCAGGGAGAATTGTTTGTATTGTAAACTGCCACTTTGTAGAATTTGTATAAGGGTGAAGATGAGTCATCTTGCTGATCAGGCTCCAACCATTTTGACGGCAATGAGACTAATCTCAAAATAGAAGAGCTAGTGAACATTGCAATGCAGTATATAGGATGAGCCATAGGAAAAATAAGTTCCTGGAATATTGATTACAAGGGCATGACTGCAATAATTACTTCTTAATGGGCTGTGCTTTAGTTCAATCAAAATTGGGTTATCTTTGCGTGAGAAGGGAGGGGCTAGAGCTTAAATTAGTATTAAATTTGTATACTTGGTGAAATATCAATAAAGTTTGATTAAGTCCAGATACTTCAGCATTGTTTTGCCACTTCGGGCATTATTTGTTTAAGTTATACGGGAATAGTATAACATTTTAAGTACAATATACAGCCTTAGTAAGAGATCTGTCTTCCTGTCTATTTGGATTAAATGAGTGCAGCATTCATGCTGAGAGTTTTGATTGTCGACTGTTTTGTATCCTTTGTTCAGACTATTTTCTCTTATGTGCATTGAAGAAAAGTACGAGATTTAGACTTAATTACTAGAGCTTCAATGTTCCCTGATTGACATACAGTAGCTGTTAAGTGCAAAAGGATGTCACATCATTGATGAATAGGCTATCCGAGATGTGGTTAATATAGAGCACACTATGCTTGTCTTGCCTATGGAAAAATACATAATTCATCACTTTATTGTTGACTTTAAATACTGTGCTGAAATTTTGCACAATAGGAAAATTGCTTTTGAAAAGTATTAAATTGCTTGCCAGTTCAGAGGGTACATTAGGAAGTCAGATTTGTTAGACCTAATACACATTATCTGTCACAAGTCAAGGAATTTATCCTTTATTGTGAATGTCTTCTGGGTACTAGTATTCAGAAGAGGATAACTGAAGCAAAAAAACCTACTTTAACAAACATTACAATAGTAAAAATTGGAAATTCTGTTGGTCTCTGGTCAGTTCTGTATTGTTTTGGGTTCAAACTTACTGGAAATGATCTAAGGTCTGAATACCCAATGAAAAACACATTTTTGTAGCTCACTATCTTGCCATGGCAGAAGATATTTCACTACAGAGCAAATTGCAGAATAATAAAATCTCTGGATCTATTTAGTTTGACATATTGTCCAGTTGTTTTCTGCCATTCTTTTGAAGCTTCCACATTCATGGTAACTTGAAATGAATATTTTTACAAGGACATGCCTTATGACTTGTATTGCTTTAAATTATTAAAAATTTCCCTACGGAAAAGAACTTTCCAACTTCTTTGGTCCTTAACTGACTGCGTATGTCCTTGAAATGATGCGAGTCCATGAAAATAGATTTGACTGAAGACGACTTAGAATTGTACTGTGGTCATTAGGTAAGAAGATATATGGACAGAAGCATTGAGATTGGTGCATTCAGTTACCACGTGAAAGAAGTATATAGTTGTCAGCTCAGATTCAGTGAAGACATTGTGTCCCAGAAAAGCTACGTGGTCCCATCATTCATGTTAGATGAATGTGAATCAATCTTTATATATGGACACGCTTCTACATATTTATGTTGCTCATTATTCATCCTTTGTATAAATGATGTTACGACTCGGAGTTTGGATTACTGAGCTTGCCAATGACACAGATTGTTAAAAAGTGAGGTCTGCAGATGCTGGAGTATCAGAGCTGAAAATGTGTTGCTGGTTAAAGCGCAGCAGGTCAGGCAGCATCCAAGGAACAGGAAATTCGACGTTTCGGGCATAAGCCCTTCATCAGGCTGGTCTAGTGGTTAACAATGTGGTTTAGTATCTTTGGCCGTAAGATGATGTAAATGGGATAGTTAAATGGGCAGATAAGATTTAGCGGCGAAATGTGTGAAGTGATACACTTTTTGGAAAGAGTCATTCGGCAAGAAGTGTTCAATGAATGGCACCACACAAAGTTCTGTGGACCAAAGACCTTGGAGTGTTTGTTCATAGATCTCTGAATGCAGAATATCATGTTAGTAGGATGGTGAAAAAGGCATATGACACTCTTACCTTTATCAATTGAGGCATAGGTTCAAAAACAGGGAAGTAATGGATAGAACTTTGTATAGAACTTTGAAACTGCAGTTAGAATAGAAACTTAGCGAGGTTTGAGAAGAATTGTAGCTCAGGTTGCGGTTTTGGATGTAGGTTTGCTCGCTGAGCTGAAAGGTTCATTTCCAGACGTTTAGTTACCTTACTAGTTAACATCTTCAGTGGACCTCATGTGAAGCAATGCTGAAAATTCCTGATTTCTATTTATATGTTTGGGTTTCTTTGAGTTAGTGATGTCATTTCCGGTGGTGGTGATATTTCCTGTGGTGATGTCACCTCCTGTTCCATTTCTCAGGAGGTGGTAGATGGAGTCTAACTCGATGTGTTTGTTGATAGAGTTCCAGTTGGAATGCCATGCTTCTCGGAATTCTCGTGCGTGTCTTTGTTTGGCTTGTCCTAGGCTGGATGTGTTATCCCAGTCGAAGTGATGTCATTCCTCATCCATATGTGAGGATACTAGTGAGAAAGGGTATGTCTTTTTGTGGCTAGTTGGTGTTCATGTATCCTGGTGGCTAGTTTTCTGCCTGTTTTGTCCAATGTAATAGAATAGAAACCTATTGTTACGTGTACTTATACATGAAAAATGGTGAAAGCTTTACGAGTTGCCCTACCTCGGTGCCTACATCAATGACAGAAGTCACACATAATAATTTTAAAAAGTAAAATTTAGACAGAGTTCATCAAAGTTTTGTTGACAGCTCCTGGACTTGGAGAAAGCTGATTTATGAAACAATAATCCTGAAGATTATTGTTTCCTGAAGAAGGGCTTATGCCCGAAACGTCGATTTTCCTGCTCCTTGGATGCTGCCTGACCTGCTGTGCTTTTCCAGCAACACATTTTCAGCTATGAACCAATAGACCATGTTGAAGATATAGTCAGGATGAGACTGCCATGTTGGGCCGCTGGAATACTGAGCTGGAACCACCACCTCAGAAGGCCACCATTCAGTGCCAAGACTGACACTCCTGGACAAGACTGGAAAACTTGGACGCCCCTGCCAAAGAAGAATGCCATTCTGGGGCAAGACTGCCTTTCTCCTCATTCAGGCAGACTGGCCTATATGTGGACCTGGAGCCCTACCCTGCAAGTCCAGGCCAGGGGAAGTCAGCCCACAAGCCTATTTCTCACTGAAGTGGAGCCATATCTGCTGCTGCTTCTGAGGCTTCTTCCTTCATCTGCCACACTGAAAGCTTTAAAAATAATGAAGTGTAAAAAGAAGAAACACAAGAAAAAGAAAGCTGACAGGAGCAGAATGCCCTGGGCTCAGTACCCTTACTCTACTGCCAAGCGTATTGTGTGCAGTTCTATTTGCCACATTACAGGAAGGATATGATTTCACTGGAGGAGGCACAGAGGAGATTCGAAAGTTCTGACTGAAAATTGTTGCAGAAACTTCAGCCTTATCTCTTGCAGTCATGTGCTGAACCCCCCCATTATTGAGGATGAGGCTATTTATTGGGCTGCCCCTTCAAGTGTGTTGGTTAATTGCTCAACACTTCATGACTGGATGTGGCAGGACTGTAGAGCTTAGATGTGATCCTTTGATTCTGGGACCATTTAGCCTGTCTATCATGTGCTGCTCATGCTGTTTGGTATGCGCGTAGTTCTGCTGTATAGCTTCACTAGGTTAACACCTTATTTTATGTACATCTTAGTCTCATGCACTGTTCTTTTGAACTAGATTGGTTTCCTAGCTTGATGTTAATGGTAGAGTCGGAGACTTGTCAGGCCGTGAAGCTACAGATTGCGTCCAAGTATGATTCTTCTGCTAGTGCACAGAAATTCCTGGATGCTCAGTCTTCTGTTGCTTGTTCTGTTTGAAGTCTGTCCTTTTTGCATGGTCGTGCCATACAACATGATGTAATGCATTCTCAATGTGAAGGTAGGACTTTGTCTCCACAAGGGCTATGCATTTGTCACTGATTCTGTCATGGCAGGCAGATTTGAGAATGATAGAGAAAGTGAGGATTGCTGATGCTGGAGATTAGAGTCAAGAATGTGTTGCAGGAAACGCACAGCAAATCAGACAGCATCCGAGGAGCAGGAAAGTCGCGAATGATGTCAAACGTGGTTTTTCCCTCTTGGTTCCCTCAGTTCCAGTCCAGCAGCTATGTCCTTTTGGACTGGACCAGTTTGGTCAGTAGTGTTGCTGTCAAGCCATTTCTGATGGTGGACATGAGAGACACCCATCCAGAGTACCTTCTGTCCCCTTGTCACCCTCTTGTTTCCTTTACATGCTGTTCAACACGAAGAAGGACTAATGTCAGCTGAGAATAGGCAGTACATGGAAGTCAGTCCATATTTGGCCTGACGCCATGTGGTTTTATGAATCCGGAGTCAGTGGTGAGGATTCCCAGGACTGCTCCCCACTAACTGGATGCCACTATGCCACTGTCTCTGGCAATATCCTGCTGGTAGTCAGGACATAACCAGGGATGGTGATTGCAGTTTCTGGTACATAGTCACGCACTCATGATTTTTTTTCATAGACATTGTCAGGCTGTTGCTTGACTATTCCACTGATATAGTCAGGAAATTAAAAATTCAGTTTTGTTGTTTTGCTTCTGAAGTTCCAAGTAAGCGTTCTGTACCTAATCTCTAACTATTTAACCTTCCATTTTTCTGCTCCTGAAGCTGGAGTATCAGAATTAAATACAATATTCCACTTTTTAGATTAAAATTTGCTTACAACTAGATGAGCTGATAACCATGGGGGATAGTGAGGACTGCAAATGCTGGAGATCACAGGGGAGAGTGTGGTGTTGGAAAAGCACAGCAGGTCAGGCAGCATCCGAGGAGCAGGAGAATCGATGTTTCGGGCATAAGTACTTCATCAAGAATGAGCCTCACTCCCGAGTTGATAACCATGGCCTGTAGGCCAGCTGCAGACTGTTGCCAGTATGCCGCAGTGCTACAATGATGTCGCCTTGAAACGTTTTGCACCAGGTCTTCATACATATGTTTGGCAGACTCAGTATTATTGCATATATGCATGTGGAAGAAATAGTTTCATTGTCGTTATGTTTTTGAATTGTTCTATAATAGTTGATATTACTTGATAACAATCTCACTTTGAAATGGTTTTATACGCTGCTGTTTGGTTGCACTTTAAGTGCAGTTTCCCCACATAAATCAGTTAGTTTTGCTTTCAGCTTGAGAGCGCTTTTTGATTCTGGAGTCGTTCCAGAACAATTGAAGAGTTATGTATTTATTTAATATTGGCCCCTCTCTATTACACATTCAGACAGAAAAAATGTTTCCTATCTGGTACAGCATTTTGGCAGTTTCCCAAAAATCTAACTTTCAGTATGGCTGTTTCTGCAGGAGCGTTTCAAGAAGCAGGAACAAAGTAGAGGCCTATAACAGGTTTGCTTTACCTACCTTAATTTGATTACATAGCTTTTCTTGAGAAAAGAAAGAACAAGCACCTGAAATTTGAAGTAAAAGTAGAAAATTATGGAACTGACCGGAGTCACCATTTGAAGCAGAATTGGTTTAGTTGGCTTGACTGCAGGCTGATTTTTCTCATGTGTGAATCCAGCATTCTGTTTTTATTCAGTCCTCAGAATACATTTAGTCTTTTTCCTTAAAACCAATTTTTGAAATTTTTTTTCACACTCTATTCATTTAACAGAATGAGTGGTTGTAAGAGGAAAACAGTCATCCAGCCTGTTGTTTTAGTGCCAGCTCTCTGTAAGAACACCTCCATGTCCACACTTCATCCCTGTGAATTTTTTCTCTTTCGGATATTATATTCTTAATGATGTGACAGTAACTAGATATTTTTAATATCAACTAAATTATGAAGTGATCCCTTTATGGATCAGCTTTCATTTCTTTATCCTACCCAAGTCTCGGAAACACAATGATTACAGTTCTAAAGAAGACTTTTTATCCTTTTGTATATGCACAAGCCTGACTTTGAGACTTAAAAACCTTCATCTAGGTCATAGCCAACCTTGAGTTTTTAAGTTTTAATACTGTTTTGTAGTGTAGGAAATCATCCTCTAAAATTTTGAATTTATTAGGTTTTTTTTAAACAACAAATACATTGTTTCTTTCTTAGTGCTATTTCCAATTTTTTTTAAGATTAGATTCCCTACAGTGTGGAAACAGGTCGTTTAGCCCTACAAGTCCACACCGACCTCCGTAAAATAATCCATCCAGACCCATTTCCCTCTGACTAATGCACCTAACTCTATGGGCAATTTAGCATGGCCAGTTCACCTAACCTGCACATCTTTGGACTGTGTGAGGAAACCGGAGCACCTGGAGGAAACTCCCGCAGACACGGGGAGAATATGCAAACTCCACACAGACAGTCGCCCGAGGGTGGAATCGAACTTGGGACACTGATGCTGTGAGGCAGCAGTACTAGTTTTTTTTTAATACAATTTGTGACCGTTTCTATGCAAAAACACCTGGTAATGTTTTTAGGCTGGGACTTTCAGAAGTCTTGAATATCAGACTTTAAGGTCTATACTAGTAGGTAAATTTAGCTCTCATTTAGCTTTGGTTGGTTATGGGCAGTGGGATGGGAACCTCTGAAAGGAATTGGATGAGAGTCAATTATTATAGGCAAGAATAAAAATGATAGATGAAGGAATCCAAGGCCAAAATCAAATAAGGCCTCAATAAGCAAAATAGTGGAAATAGAACAACAATTGTTAGAAAGGTAAGCCTTAAAACTTAATGCCTGAAATAAAGTGGCTGAATTAATTGTGTAAATAGATGGAAATGGGTATGATGGGATTATGGAGACGTTGGCAGCAGGGTGACCAGGGATATTCAGTATTTAGGAAGAACAAAAAAAAAGAAATTGCATTGTTTAAGAGGATATAAACATAATATTGTGGAAAAATATGAGCTCAGACAAGGTAGAATCTGTAAATAGAATTGAGAAATATCAAAGGGCAAAAAAAAAATTAGTGTGAATGGTACATAAACCAACAAACTTTAGTGGTAATGTTAGGAATGGCAATAAACAGGAAATCGATGCATGTGGTGAAGGTATATCTGTAATTATGGGTGACTGTACCCTGCATATTGATAGGGTGAATCAACTTAGTCACAACACTATGGAGGAGTATATATGGGATGGTTTTCTGAACCAGTACTTTGTGAAACCAATTCAGGAACAGGCCATCTTGGACTGGATATTGTGCAATGAGAAAGGAGTATTGGTAATGTATTTGAGAGATCCCTTGGAGGCAGGTAAGCAACCATAATATGATAGAATTCTTCATCAAGATGGGGAGTGCAGTAGTGGATCTGAGACGAGGCACTGGCCAACATCCAAAGAGCAAATGGCTGAACTACAAGAATTGCTTATCTCTGTCTGGCACAAGAGGGCAAAGAAGTAAGTGGCTAAAGCATAGTCTGCAAGCGAAGTTAGTGATTGTATGCTTTGTTTGCATCTAATACTATTTGCTGAGAAAGAAGTGACCAGAATGAGTATTGGGAACAGTGTAGAAGTCAGGAAAGGAGGATCTAGGAATTGATTAATAAGGAGAAAATATGAGTATGAGAATAAGCACTTTAAATTGACTTAAAGTTTCTATAGAAATGCAAAGCAAAAAGGTTGGCAAAAACTAATCTAGTCCTTTATAGTCAACCGTGAATTTATGGTGGGCAACAAAGAAATGACTGACAAACTAAATTCATACTTTGCTTCTGCCTTCACAAAGGAGAACAGTAATAACATTACCAGAAATGATGGCTTTAGAGGGGAGGAACTGAAGTAAACTCTATTTGAAAATAAATTGTGCTGGAGAAATTGACAGGATTGAAGACTAATAATTCCCCAAAGCCCGACAACCTATGTTCCAGAGTACTTAATTGGGCTTAGAAATAGTGGATGCATTGGTGGTCATCCTCTAACATTCTTTAGAGTGTGAAGCATTTCCTATAGGGTGGGGTGCAGGGAATACCTAATGGAACCCCACTATTTCAAAAGCGAGATAGAGAGAAAGCAGAATTATAGGTCAGTGAGTTTGATGTCAATAGTGAGGAAGATGCTAATACATTTTATAGCAGAGCACTGAGAGAAGTGGTAGAATCAGACCCAGTCAGCTTGGACTTACACCAAGGAAATCATGTTTAACAGATCGACTGGAATTCTTCAACTGCTAAGGAGAGTGTAACAACTCACCTGCCGAATCAACCATCCCTGAAAATGGATGGCGTTGGAGTGTCGGGCCCATACCCTGTTTCGCTGGCAATGCAGAGCCCACGTGGGCTATGCCACGACGGGTAGCAGGGTCGCTGCTATGAACATGGAAGCCTAGGGATTGGGCCCGGGTGGAGCTGCTGCAGACATTGGTGGTAGTAGCAAGTATTCAGTTGAAAATTTTGAAGGCTGAAGTGGGGAAGGGTTCCATATGAACAGCAGTTGAACGTGGGTCAGTTGGTCCTAAGAGAGAGGCTAGTGCATTCTAAAGGGACGGGCGATGGCCTCCTTTGCCCTCAGCCAATTGAAAGGGAATCTGGTTCAGAGCCCTGAATCCGGAATGGCAGAGGTGAGTGCCTCAGTGTGCCCAGTGTAGTAATGCAGACGATCCTGGAGAATCCGACGGGAGCAGGGCACCCTGGAATGGACTCAACCCGAGAGAGCGGCCCGGGGATTGAAAAACATTGTGGTTCCGGCAGCATCTGGTGAGCTCTCGCTGACCCATGAAAATCTAGGGGCAATGGTGTAAATCTCGCGCCAGGCCGTACCCATATCTGCAGCAGGTCTCCAAGGTGACCTGCCTTTGTCATGGTAGAGCAATGTAGGTAAGGGAAGTTGGCAAATCAGATCCGTAACTTTGGGATAAGGATTGTCTCTAAGAGCTGAGTTGTTTGGGCTGGGGTGTGAAGCGAGGCTGGGCATGTACCGCAGCTGGACGAGGTGCCGCTTGGGAGGTACTGTTGCGGCTGTACAGGGCAATGGTTAGGCTAGTTTGGAACATTGCATGCAATTCTGGTCTCCTTCCTATCGGAAGGATGCTGTGAAACTTGTAAATTCTCTGTGAACCCTTTCAAGGATGTTGCCAGGGTTGGAGGATTTGAGCTATAGGCGAGTGCTGTCCTCCCTGGAGCGTCGGAGGCTGAGGGGTGACCTTGCATAGGTTTATAAAATCATGAAGGGCATGGCAAGGATAAATAGACACAGTTTTTGCCCTGAGTGACAAAATCTGGAACTAGAGGGCATAGGTTTAGGGTGAGAGGAGAAAGATATAAAAGAGACCTAAAGGGCAACTTGTTCACGCAGACGATGGTACGTGTGTGGAATGGGCTGCCAGAAGAAGTGGTGGAGGCTGGTACAATTGCAACATTGAAGAGGCACTTGGATGGGTATATGAATAGGAAGGGTTTGGAGGGATATGGGCCGGGTGCTGGCATGTGGGACTAGATTGGGTTGGGATATCTGGTCGGCATGGACAAGTTGGACCGAAGGGTCTGTTTCTGTGCTGTATATCTCTATGACTAGTACAGTCAAAGAGGTGAGCCAGTGATTGGTATGGAATTTCAGAAGACTTCTGAGAAGCTCCCACAGAGAGATTACTATACAAAAGTAAAACAACTGGGAGTGGGGTAACATTTTTTAAAATGGATAGAAAATTGGTTAGCAGACAGAACAGTAGGAGCAGGTGGGTCTTTTTCTGAATGGCAGGTAGGGATCAATGGAGTATCACAGGGGTCGGTACTAGGACCTCAGCTATTCACAATATATGCTAATTGCTTAGGTGAGGGAACTGAATGTAAGATCTCAAAATTTGCACGTGACAAAACTGGGTGGCAGGGTGAGCTGTGAGGCGTATACAGAGATGATGCAGTGTGATTTGGACAGGCTAGATAAGTGGGCAAATGCATGAGGGGTGGGGGGTGTACAAAACCTATAAAATTTTAACTGGACTTCAACAGGTTTGATAATAGGAAGGTTGTTTCCAATGGTGGAGGAGTCTAGACTAGAGGTGATAATTTAAGGTTAAGGACTGAGCTGAGAAATTTCTTCACTGAGTGGTGACTCTGTGGAATTCACAGAAAGATGTTGAGGCTAAAACATTGTGCTATCAAGAAAGAGGTAGCTATAGTTCTTGTGGCTCAAGGGATTTGCGAATGTGCAAGAATAAGGTATTGAGTTTGATGATCAGCCATAATGGTAACAAAGGCTTGAGGGGTCGAATGGCTATTCCTATCTTGTGTTTGAGTCAGCTGTCAGAATAGGAGAAACAAATTTAACAGTGTTAATTTGGGTCTGCTGTGTGAATGCTGACTTCAGTGTTATCTAAAGAAGTCTTGAATGAAAGCAAAAAACAAAAATCAGAGGAGTTTCTGCTTCTAAGCAGGAAATAGTTGGTTCAAATGCTTCAAATTAACCTTCAAACTTTGTCCTATTTAGTATCAGTGAGGTCAAAATACCAAGCTTGTGGGTATAAAAAAGCCCTGACATTATTCTCCCCAACTATCACTTGGATGATCATCAACGGCCACATTCTCTGCAAGCCATTGACTTAGCTGTTTTCTGTTGGCAAGAATGTGGTTCACTTTTTGTTTCTGGCAGTATGTGATAACCCTTTTTACTGTGTAGCATTTCCTGTATCCATCTATTTTTAAGATCTCTATGCTTTTCTGGTTCCTTGAGGATGAAGTTTGGGATATTTTCACATGAGAATTTTTATGTACGGTTTTTAATGAAAATGTTTCCATGTGTGTTTTGTTCATGGTAAGGAGAAGCAGACACAAGAACCCTCAGGAAATATTCCATGGAATCTACTTGGTCATTTGCCATGCACTACCGACAATTGCTGTTTCACAGCTTGAAGGAACTATTCAAATAAGAGGACAGCATGTTCTGTAAATGGGAGAACAAACTGTGACTTTTAGTGCGAAAATGTCTTGTTGAGCCCAGTTAGTTTGCAAGCATATTTTAATTAGACAAGTTGAAGCAACTTGTAAACAACTGAAAATGTTAAACACTCGAAATTTACTTTTCTTGAATGTTAGCATGATACAATTATCCATAAATATGATGATCCTCTTTGAGAATAATTACGTCCTTTCACATCCATTTTCGTAAAATACTTTGTAATTTTTTGAATGTGTAAAATGTTTAGTTTCTGTCTACAGATGACTTTTCTGGCCTGGAGTTTATTTCACGACTAACAACTAATTTTCATAGGTTTAAGTTTGTGAGACTTGTTTGGCTGATATTTTTAATTTATTGCAGTACTGTGGTTCTTAATTGGTACCGTACATAATACCCGAAAACAAAACTTGATTTAGGAATACTTTGCTATGTTTTTGTCTCCTTTTTAATGGAAAGAATAATGTGAAAGCAGAAATAGGCCACTTGAGTCTACCATTCAGTGAGGTTGCAGCTGGTCTGATAATTCTCAGCTCTATTTTCCTGTCTTTTCCCATAACCCTTTATTCCCTTAATAATTAAAAATGTTTTAGCCCTGCACATACTTAACAGCCAAGTGTCTGCATCCTCTGGAGTTAAAGTTCCACAGATTTTCTGCTGTCAGAAGAAAATACTCCTCATCTGTCTTCAGTGGGTGACCATTTCTGAGATTATGCTTTTGGTCCGAGACACTACCCTTTTTCTCACTCATCTACCACCTACCACCACCTGCACATGTACAGACACAAATATGGGGAGACAAGCTCTCAGCATCTATCTGTCAAGCTCCAACATCTTTCAAAGAGATCTCCTCTCGTTTTTCAAACTCCAATGAATACAGACCCAGTATATTTGATTATAAAATTCCTCCATATCCAGGATCAACCTAGTAAGCCTTCAGTGAACTGCCTACAATGCCAATATAGGTAATGAGACCAAAACTTCTCCATTCTAGTTGTGGTCCAACTAGTGCCTTTTATGGTTTAGTAAGACTTTATTTGTATACTACATTCCCTTTGAAATAAAGGAAAGATCCATTTGCCTTCCCTATTATCTGCTAAACTTGGATGCTAGCTTCTTGTGATTTATGCCTCCAAATCAATGTACTGCAGTCTTTTGTCATTTAAATAATGCTCTCCTGTTCCTGCCATAATGCATAACCCTATTATATTCCATTGCCAAGTTATTGCTCGCTCACTCATGCTGTTTCATATCCATTTGTGGGCTCTATATCATTCTCACCACTTGCCTTCATACTTGGTTTATGGCATCTGCAAATTTAGCTCTAATACTTGCAGTTCCCTCATCTTGTAGTAAAACAAAAGGTTGGACATGGGATTTGGGTATTGCTGACTAGGTGAGTATTTCTTGCTCATCTCTAATTGCCTGGATGGCAGTTGAGAGTCAGCCACATTGCTGTAGTCACATGTAGGCTAAACAAAATGAAGATGGTAGATTTGCTTCCCTAAACTTTGGCAATTCACTATCTATAGGTTGTCATTGTGAATGTAACCACCATTCATTTCAATTTTTTTCCTCTTTGTTAGCTAATCTGCTATCTATGCCAATATATTACTGCATATCATGGGCTCTTATTTTATGAAGTAGCCTTACAAGTAATTAGGGCCTTTAGAAGCATAAGAAATAGATGCAAGAATAAACTCTGTGGCATATCTAAACTTGCTCCACCATTTTTTGGGATCATGACTGATCCGATCCTCCTCGCGTCCATTTTGCTGCCCTGTCCCTGTAACCCTTGATTTCTATACTGACCAAGAATCTAGCTCAGCTGTAAATATCTGTGAGGACTCTACCCCCAGAGCTCTGTGACCAGGAGTTTCAAAGACTCCCAACCCTCTGAAATTCCTCTTCAAAAGGTTATTAACTTTATCTAATGTCTTTTGGCAATCCAAATATATTACATCAGCTGGTTCCCCTTTATTTATCCTACTTGTTACTACCTCAGAATTTTAATAAATTTGTCAGGCACGGTTTCCCCTTGTTGAAGCTATGGTGATGCTCCTTGATTATTATGTACTCCTAAATGCTCTACTATTACATGCTTCATAACAAACTGTGTAATATTTTCCTAATAATAGATGTCAAGTTAACTGTTTCCTTCCCTTTTTTTGAATAAATATTTTACATGAGCAACTTTTCAATTCTCCAGGGCTTATCCAAAATCTAAAAATTAGAAGTAAAAAGAGCTTTACAGCATGGAAACAAACCCTTCGGTCCAACTCATCCATGCCTACCAGATATCCTAAATATATCTTGTCCCGTTTGTCAGCATTTGGCCCATATCCATCTAAATCCTTCCTATTCATATATCTACAAATGTGTTGCTGGTCAAAGCACAGCAGGTTAGGCAGCATCTCAGGAATAGAGAATTCGACGTTTCGAGCATAAGCCCTTCATCAGGAATAAGAGAGAGAGAGCCAAGCCGGCTGAGATAAAAGGTAGGGAGGAGGGACTAGGGGGAGGGGCGATGGAGGTGGGATAGGTGGAAGGAGGTCAAGGTGAGGGTGATAGGCCGGAGTGGGGTGGGGGCGGAGAGGTCAGGAAGAGGATTGCAGGTTAGGAGGGCGGTGCTGAGTTGAGGGAACCGACTGAGACAAGGTGGGGGGAGGGGAAATGAGGAAGCTGGAGAAATCTGAATTCATACCTTGTGGTTGGAGGGTTCCCAGGCGGAAGATGAGGCGCTCCTCCTCCAGCCGTCGTGTAGTTGTGTTCTGCCGGTGGAGGAGTCCAAGGACCTGCATGTCCTCGGTGGAGTGGGAGGGGGAGTTAAAGTGTTGAGCCACGGGGTGATTGGGTTGGTTGGTTCGGGCGGCCCAGAGGTGTTCTCTGAAGCGTTCCGCAAGTAAGCGGCCTGTCTCACCAATATATCTATCCAAATGTCTTTTAAATGTTGTAATTGTACCAGCCCCCACCACTTCCTCGTGCAGCTTATTACATCCATGTATCATCATCATCATGGTATGAAAAGGTTGTCGCTTGAGTCCGTTCTAAATCTTTCCCCTTTCACCTTTTTAAACCTGTGCCCTCTAGTTTTGGATTCTCCCACCCCGGGGAAAAGACCTTGGCTATTCACCCTATCCATGCCCCTCTTGATTTTATAAACTTCTACAAAGTCACCCCTCGGCCTCTAACGCTCCAGGGAAAATAGGCCTAGCCTGTCCGTTATTCTTGGAAGATTACTACAAGTGTATCCATTATCTGTAGGTGCTGCTTTTCATATCCTAGGGCTCATCAGATCAGGTCCAGGGGATTTGCTAATCTTCAGTCCCATTAGTTTCCCCTGTATTTTTTTTCTCTGAGAATAGTTACTGTTTATTTCCTCCCCGTCTCTCCTCCTTTGCCCTTGTTAATTTAGTACTTCTGGAATGCTCTTAGTGTACTCTGTTGTGAAGACTGATGCAAAGTATATATTTACCTACTCTGCCATTTCCTGGTTCTCCATTTTTATTTCCCTCTCCTTTATTCTCCAAGGAAGCTTTGTTCACTCTGGCATCTCTCTTCCTTTTCAAGTATTTGGTGAAAAAAACATTATTTTCTTTTTCTTTAACATGATTTCACAAAATTTGCGAAGTTAACTTTTTGAAAAGCAAAATAATTACTAAATCAAGAAGACACAGAAAATACCCACTATGAAAGTCAAATTCACTTTGGAAATATGGTTTGAAAACCTGCTGCAAAAGCTTCACTTTCTAACCAAACTCTCAAACCCATGTTGAAAACCTGATTTGTCAACTGCAGGTTGCTTCTTTGCTTGGTCAGTGAAAATGATCTACATCAAGTACTGTCTTGTCTTTAGTGCAGACGAGGGTGAATGTACTCCTTGTGATCTAAGAGTTAACATGTTAATGGTTTGATTTAGAAATGTTTTCCACAATGTTATGGTGCCTTTTACTATGATATAACACACTTTACATTCAGTATTCGTTGCTCATTAGGGAGTCAGGCAAGCACAGTATAATCCTGAATATCTTCTCTGACATTGTTCTGTAATCCATTCTGTTCCTGTGCAGGACATCAGCTAAGCCTAGACATTCTCTTGTTTGGCACTTAATGGGACTCTCCAATAGGAGACGAGGAGAGGTCACCGTTTCCTCCCACCCTACTACAATTTACCAACTAACATACTTAAGTTTGAAGTGATCAAGCTTTGAAGTTGACCCTCTAGCACCGCATGGCTTCAGAACCACATTATGCAATGTGTGTGTGCCCTCTGATAAGCCCTTGTTTGAAATAATGAAGTCGAGCTGTTTCTTTTTAAAAAAGGCCAGTGTATGATTTTTAGCATCCTGTTTTTTTTTGTGCTTTGGGCATTTCATGTTTACACATTTTTTTGACACCTTTGCTTATAATCACCTTTGGATTGAAATAAGCCTTATAGGTTTTTAATGACTTTTAAGTATGTACAGCAAAAGTTTGACTTTTAAATTTAAAATTTGTTAATGATGTTCCTGTTTTTCAAAAATCACCATTAATGAGCAATGCCTGTTTCATTGGTACTATGAGAATTCATGAATAATGTATTTTATCAGTAAAAAGGAATTTATAAGTTTCCATTAAAGTCAGCAGTCCTTAACTCCTAATCTGGATAGTCACTAATGAGCAAAGTTGACTGAACTACTGAAATTTGCTTTCTCTCTCTACATAATTCTGGTAAAAGGTTGAACTTCTTTTAATCTTATATTCTGAAGTGACACATCAACTGCTGTTTTAGATGTGTAGTAACATTTTAGATGCTTTGCTTTTTCATTTCCCTCTAGGATTATTTGAGTTATGAATAGCGCATCTGAAATAAAATGATTTTATCGGAGTGATGCAGTGTCAAGATTGATAATAGCTTTGATTGATGGAAATAATTCTTACAGAATCTGTCCAATGATTTTGTCCTCTGCTTTTCAAAGCATCTATCACAACAATTTGCTTGCACACATGCCCGTTGGTGCTGAGAGCAATGTGAGAATCCTGCTTGAGCTAAAGCCTATCCAAGCCAGTAGTAGATATTTTCTAATCAACCTGTTGATTAGATCTTATGACACATCCCTGGAGTAACTGAGACTCTAACTTGGGCCTTGTGGCTTAAAGGTAGGGACATGACGATAGTGATATTGCCACATCTTCTACATGTGATACACTGCTCTATACATTTGTGTAGTGGGAAGGAATAACATCTCACTTTTCTTATTGACTCTTTGAGGATCATGGAACTTGTCTGTACTTTAGAATTCTGCTATAATTATGGGAAAGATCTTTTAAGATAACTGCTTCAACATGATCCAAACACATTGCTACATTTTTATATGAACTAATTGCATCTGCCATCTTGATTTGTGACCCAACTGAATTTGTAGCTATTGTGAAACACACATTGTTAAAATCATTGAAGTTACCCATTGTTTAGTGAGTCGAATCCCAGCCAGGAATTGTCACTGTGGAGCCAGGGCAGTGGTTAACAGCTCCCAAAGTGTATGTTTTGACTTGTGGAATTACTGCTTTTGTCCTGTCCTTGTGGAACTGCTAAACCTAAGTGTCATGGCAAGGAGGCAACAAGTTTACAAGCAGCAACTGTGTGCCATAAGTAGCTTTAAAATAATGTGAATGAGGTTTTGGTAGTTTTATAGCCCTGGGTGTGCAATTCCATCTTGGAACTTGAGACAAAATAAACACTATATAAAAAATATAGTTGTTTTATGAAGGGGAAATAAAATGTTTCATGTTGTCCAAGTTTTCAGTAGTGATAAGAAAATAATGTATCTGAATAATTGTAATTTTTCAATCTTCATGGCATTGACCTAATTTGTTGATCCCTGATCATTGATAGATTATAATAAGGGGAATTCACCATCACATTTAGGTCCTGATGTGGGACATTTCCATGGGACATCTGTCACCTGGGTTTTGGGGATGGATTGGAATTAATTACAAGTTGGAAAAAAAACTGCCTCAAAGGACCCCAAGTTCTTAGTATATTAGAGTACTGTGTTAGACAATAAGTTAAAGTCATTGGCCTGTGGAGATAATTTTTTATTCTTGTACACATTTACACATGCAGCGGTAAGGCACCAATGAGGAAAAGTTTTCTTGAGTTTTCTTTATACCTTGTATTTCTCTATGACATGCCTATTCTCAGCAGATGGCAATGGGAGAAAGTCACTTTGGCTTGAACATACCTTGAAATCAGTGATCGGCTTCAATTTTACATTGTTTCAACTAATGTTTGTGCAAGAAAATGTGGACAAACGTTCCTTTGTCTGAGGGATAAGTCTTGGTGGGAATTCAAATGCACAAATCAAATCAAGGGATCTTTAAGTGATCCCTTTGCTAGCCTTTAGCTACTCTAGGTTGACTGAACATTCTCAAAAACAAGTAATGACAAAATATTACAAAGAATGTGAATTCTACCGTTGCATGTATTCCTTGCATCTGTTATATTGATTAAACCATACAAATAAATGCATTTCATTAAAGGTTAGTGCATATTGGACAAGTAAGCCATTTTAACTAAAATAAGAAATGACAGGAATAATTCACCAAGTAAGTGGAGAGAAAGTTAACCTTTCAGATCAATGACATTTCATCAGAAGTATGAAACATTAACTTGGTTTCTTAATTTACAAATTATGTCCGCACTACTGAGCATTTCCAGAGTGTGTTGCTTTTATTTCAGGTTTCCAACAATGGCAGTATTTTGATTTTGTATGCCATTTTAACAATCTGTTAATCCTTTAAATGAATGTGTTACATTCAGTAGATATTAATTGTGCTAGATTAACCTTTTTTCTATTTCTGAACACAGATATCAAGTAGAAGATGAGTCATCAAGTTTAGATGAGATGCCATTGATGATGTCAGAAGAAGGCTTTGAAAATGATGAGAGTGACTATCACACATTACCAAGAGCGAGAATTAATCAGAAGAAACGAGGACTAGGCTGGTTTGTATTCGGTGGATGGAAATTACTTTGTACAAGGTAAAGTTATTTATTAAAATCTGCAGTGCAAGTCAGTAATGCCATGAGATGTGGTTTCATTGATTTAACTTGAAAATACTGTGTTTTGGTTGTCATTTTTTTTTGTGTAGCACATTGATGTATCACTATGATGCTGTAAAATAATCACAAGCGGATCTTTCCAGTCCCTAGAACCCTTTTACTTTTTATCTATGCTGTTAGGGGTACTTTGAACATGTTATGACCGATCATCTGTCCTGGATTAGAATGATGGAACACATATGTTAAAATGTTGAAGTTTGGACTTGGAGCAGAGTAAATGCATGTGATTGTGGTTGGAATTAATGATTGTTAAATTCTGCTTTAGTAGTTTAAGGGCTCAGTACCTCTGGGCTAGCAAGTCCCACCTGCCCTGTGTATGTGTCATAATAAGTCCAAATAAGTTAATAGTATTTTAAAAAATCTATTGGACAAGTGGATGAAGAAAAACAAGAATATTTGAAAAAGGGTGGGGATATGGGAAGTATGACTCCTGCTTGTAAGGAGGATAAATACCATATCAGACTGATTGGGCTTAAGAATGTTTGTGTCATAATTTCTTGTCAAGACTGATGATCAGAAAAAAGGAATGGATACTGACTGTAATCCCTCTGAGCCGAAAACAAGGAAGGCATATTAGGAGGGTCGAAATTCATTTAAAGAAAAAGTGAATGACAGTGCATATGACTTGGAGACTTCAAACTTGATACTCTTGGATTAGTGCAATCGTTTTCATATTAAACTTTTGGCATTCTGAATGTTTTAACTTTGACTTGAAAGTCAAACATCTATGTTAAAGATCTCTTGAGTTTTATACTATTTGCTTCGTAAACATTTCACTGCATTATTTGTTGTAACATGTTTAATGCTTGTGTATTTTTTTTTGGAAAAAGTAGAAAAATCAAAGCACGGTACAGCACAGGAACAGGCCCTTTGACTCACCAAGACTGCATTGATACATGATGCCTTTTTAAACTTAAAAACCTTTTGTCTCTGGGCTGTCCATATGCTTTTATTTCATGACTATTCATATATCTGTCAAGATGCCTCTGAAATATTGTTGTATCTGCTGCCTCCACCACCTCTGGCAGTGCATTACAAGCATGTGCAACATTCTGTTTTTAAAAGCAAAACACTTGCCTCTTTCATTTCCTTTAAACGTTCTCCCTTTAACCTTAAATCTATGTTCCCCAGTAATTGACATTTTTACCATGGGCTGACCATCCGTTCTATCCATGCCTATGATAATTCTGTACAATTCTATCAGGTCGTCCCTCATCTTTCAGTGCTCAAGTGAGAACAAACTAAGTTTGTCCAATCTCTTCTCAGATAATTTTCTCCAAACTAGAAAACATCCAAGTAAACTGTTTCTGTACCCTCTCCAAAGCCATTACGTTCCCTCTGGTAGTGTGACGACCAGAACTGGACACAATATTCCAAATGTGGAATAACTAAAGTCATTTACAATTGCAACATGAGTTGCCAATTTTTCTTCATCCACTCTTTGTCCTCACCAATGAAAGCAAGCATGACCACCTTATCCACTTGTATTGCTACTTTTTGGGAACTCTGGATGTATAAACCTAGATTCCTCTGTATGTCGATGCGACAAAGAGTTCTGTTGACTTACTGTATATATCCCTTCTGCATCATAGAGTCATAGAGATGTACAGCATGGAAACAGACCCTTCAGTCCAACCTGTCCATGCCGACCAGATATCCCAACCCAAACAAGTTGCACCTGCCAGCACCTGACCCACATCCTTCCAAATTCTTCCTATTCATATACCCATCCAAATGCCTCTTAAGTGTTGCTATTGTACCAGCCTCTGCCACATCCTCTGGCAGCTCATTCCATACACTTACCACCCTCTGTGTGAAAAGTTGCCCCTTAGGTCTCATTTATATCTTCCCCTATCACCCTAAACCTATGCCCTCTAGTTCTGGACACTCTGACCCCAGGGAAAAGACTTAGTCTATTTATCCTATCCATGCCGCTCATAAATTTGTAAACCTCTATAAGGTCAGCCCTCAGCCTCCGACACTCCAGGGAAAACAGCCCCAGCCTGTTCAGCCTCTACCTGTAGCTCAAATTCTCCAACCCTGGCAACATCCTTGTAAACCTTTTCTGAGCCCTTTCAAGTTTCACAGCATCTTTCCGATAGGAAGGAGACCAGAATTGCACACAATATTCCAACCGTATACTAAGCAATGTCCTGTACAGCCACAACATGACCTCCCAACTTCTGTAAAAAATGAGGTCTGCAGATGCTGGAGATCACAGCTGAAAATGTGTTGCTGGTTAAAGCACAGCAGGTCAGGCAGCATCTCAGGAATAGAGAATTCGACGTTTCGAGCATAAGCCCTTCATCAGGAAGGATGAAGGGCTTATGCTCGAAACGTCGTATTCCCTATTCCTGAGATGCTGCCTGACCTGCTGTGCTTTAACCAGCAACACATTTTCAGCTCCCAACTTCTGTACTCAATACTCTGATCGATAAAGGAAAGCATACCAAACGCCTCCTTCATTATCCTATCTACCTGCGACTCCACTTTCAAGGAGCTGTAAACCTGCACTCCAAGATCTCTTTGTTCAGCAACATTCCCTAGGACCTTACCATTAAGTGTATAAGTCATGCTAAGATTTGCTTTCTCAAAATGCAGCACCTTGCATTTATCTGAATTAAACTCCATCTGCCACTTCTCAGCCCATTGGCCCATCTGGTCCAGATCCTGTTGTAATCTGAGGTAACCCTCTTCGCTATCCACTACACCTCCAATTTTGGTGTCATCTGTAAACTTACTAATTGTACCTCTTATGCTCACATCCAAATCATTTATGTCAATGACAAAAAGTAGAGGACCCACCACTGATCCCTGTGGCACTCCACTGGTCACAGGCCTCCAGTCTGAAAAACAACCCTCTACCACCACCCTCTGTCTTCTACCTTTGAGCCAGTTCTATATCCAAAAAAACTAGTTCTCCCTGTATTCCAGGAGATCTAATCTTGCTAATCAGTCTCCCATGGGGAACCTTGTTGAACGCCTTACTGAAGTCCATATAGATCACATCAACTGTTTTGCCCTCATGAATCATCTTTGTTACTTCATCAAAAAACTCAATCAAGTTTGTGAGACATGATTTCCCACGCACAAAGCCATGTTGACTATCCCTAATCAGTCCTTGCCTTTCCAAATACATGTACATCCTGTCCCTCAGGATTCCCTCCAACAACTTGCCCACCACCAAGGTCAGGCTCACTGGTCTATAGTTCCCTGGCTTGTCCTTAGCACCCATCTTAAACAGTGGGGCCACGTTTGCCAACCTCCAGTCTTTCGGCACTTCACTTGTGACTATCGATGATACAAATGCCTCAGCAAGAGGCTCAGCAGTCACTTCTCTAGCTTCCCACAGAGTTCTAGGGTACACATGATAGGGTCCTGGGGATTTACCCACCTTCAACCGTTTCAAGACATCCAGCACTTCCTCCTCTGTAATTTGGACATTTTGCAAGATGTCACCATCTATTTCCCTACAAACTATATCTTCCATATCCTTTACTGATGCAAAATATTCATTTAGTATCTCTCCCATTTTTTGTGGCTCCACACAAAGGCCACCTTGCTGATCTTGGAGGGGCCCTATTCTCTCCCTAGTTACCCTTCTGTCCTTAATATATTTGTAAAAATCTTTGGATTCTCCTTAATTCTATTTGCCAAAGCTATCTCATATCCCTGTTTTGCCCTCCTGATTTCCCTCTTAAGTATACTCCTACTTTCTTTATACTCTTCTAAGGATTCACTTGATCTATCCTGTCTGTACCTGACCTTTGCTTCCTTCTTTTTCTTAACCAAACCCTCAATGTCTTTAGTCATCCAGCATTCCCTATACCTATCAGTCTTCACTTTCACCCTGACAGGAATATACTTTCTCTGGATTCTTGCTATCTCATTTCTGAAGGCTTCCCATTTTCCAGCTGTCCCTTTATCTGCGAACATCTGCCTCCAATCAACTTTTGAAAGTTCTTGCCTAATATCATTAAAATTAGCCTTTCTCCAATTTAGAACTTCAACTTTTTAGATCTGGTCTATCCTTTTTCATCACTATTTTAAAACGAATAGAATTATGGTAGCTGGCCCCAAAGTGCTCCCCACTGACACCTCAGTCACTTGCCCTGCCTTATTTCCCAAGAGTAGGTCAAGCTTTGCACCTGCTCTAGTAGGTACATCCACATACTGAATCAGAAAATTGTCTTATACACACTTAAGAAATTCCTCTCCATCTAAACCTTTAACACTTTGGCAGTTCCTGTTGATGTTTGGAAAGTTAAAATCCCCTACCATAACCACCGTATTATTCTTACAGATAGCTGAGTGAGTCATAGAGATGTACAGCATGGAAACAGAGCCTTCGGTCCAACTCGTCCATGCCGACCAGCTATCCCAACCCAATCTAGTCCCACCTGCCAGCACCCGGCCCATATCCCTCCAAACCGTTCCTATTCATATACCCATCCAAATGCCTCTTAAATGTTGCAGTTGTACCAGCCTCCACCACTTCCTCTGCCAGCTCATTCCATACATGTACCACCCTCTGTGCAAATGTTGCCCTGTAGGTCTCTTTTATATCTTTCCCCTCTCACCCTAAACCTATGCCCTCTAGTTCTGGACTCCCCAACCCCAGCAAAAGACTTTGCCTGTTTACCCTATCCATGCCCCTCATAATTTTATAAACCTCTATAAGGTCACCCCTCAGCCTCCGATGCTCCAGGGAAAACCGGCCCAGTCTGTTCACTGTCTCCCCATAGCTCAAATCCTCCAACCCTGGCAACATCCTTGTAAATCTTTTCTGAAACCTTGCAAGTTTCACAACATCTTTCCAATAGGAAAGAGACCAGAATTGCACGCAATATTCCAACAGTGGCCTAACCAACGTCCTGTACAGCTGCAACATGACCTCCCAACTCCTTTACTCAATACTCTGAGCAATAAAGGAAAGCATACCAAACACCGCCTTCACTATCCTATCTACCTGTGCCTCAACTTTCAAGGAGCTATGAACCGGCACTCCAAGGTCTTTGTGTTCAGCAACACTCTCTAGGACCTTACCATGAAGTGTATAAGTCCTGCTAAGATTTGCTTTTCCAAAATGCAGCACCTCTCATTTATCTGAATTAAACTCCATCTGCCCATTGGCCCATCTGGTCCAGATCCTGTTGTAATCTGCGGTAACCCTCTTTGCTGTCCACTGCTCATCCAATTTTAGTGTCATCTGCAAAAGTACTAACTGTACCTCCTATGCTCGCATCCAAATCATTTATGTAAATGACAAAAAGTAGAGGACCCAGCACTGATCCTTATGGCACTCCACTGGTCACAGGCCTCCAGTGTGAAAAACAACCCTCCTCCACCACCACCACCCTCTGTCTTCTCCCTTTTGAGCCAGTTCTGTATCCAAATGGCTAGTTCTCCCTGTATTCCATGAGATCAAACCTTGCTAATCAGTCTCCCATGGGGAACTTGGTCGAACACCTTACTAAAGTCCATATGGATCACATCTACTGCTCTGCCCTCATCAATCTTCTTTGTTACTTCTTCAAAAAAACTCAGTCAAGTTTGTGAGAAATGATTTCCCACGCACAAAGCCATGTTGACTATCCCTAATCAGTCCTTGTCTTTCCAAACACATGTACATCCTATCCCTCAGGATTCCCTCCAACAACTTGCCCACCACCAATGTCACACTCACTGGTCTATAGTTTCCTGGCTTGTCTTTATCACCCTTCTTAAACAGTGGCACCACGTTACCCAACCTCCAGTCTTCTGGCACCTCACCTGTGACTATTGGTGATACAAATATCTCAGCAAGAGGCCCAGCAGTCACTTCTCTAGCTTCCCACAGAGTTCTAGGATACACCTGATCAGGTCCTGGGGATTCATCCACTTTCATGTGTTTCAAGACATCCAGCACTTCCTCCTCTGTAATCTGGACATTTTGCAATATGTCACCATCTATTTCCCTACAGTCTATATCTTCCATATCCTTTTCCACAGTAAATACTGATGCAAAATACTCATTTAGTATCACCCCCATTTTCTGTGGCGCCACACTCCATCCAAGTCTCTAGCCTATCCATTATTCTGATATATCCTCCAGCAATGCTCCTCACTGTCCGTGGCTGCCCCAGTTTTTGTTGTTGCAAACTTATGACCTTCATTCTTCTCCAATAATGTAACTGTGTGTGTGTGTGTGTGTATATGTGATATATTACAAACAGCAGAGATCCGTGTAGAGCACCATTGGTCACGGATTTCCAATCTAACAAACATTCGTTCACCACCACTGTCTTTTATGACCTAAGTTAATTTTGTATCTACTTTGCCAGCTCATCGTGGCTCTCATGTGTCTTCACCTTTTGTTAGTCTGCCATGAGAGACTTTGTCAAAGACCTTACCAAAGTCCATATAGACAACATCTATCATCCTGCCTTCACTCATCATCTTTGTGACTTTCTCAAAACATCCAATCAAGATCGTGACCCATGACCTTCCCCAAACAATGCCATACTGCTAATAAGTCCATTTTTTTGAATGTGAGTAAATCCTATCCCTAAGAATCTTCTCCAGTAATTTCCCTATCACTGATGTAAGGCTGACTGACCTGTCATTTCTTGGATTAACCTTCTTACCCTTCTGAAAGAATGAATTTTGGCTATTCTCTAGTCCTCTGGGATTTTTCTTGTGAGTAAACAGGATGCAATGATTTTGTACAAGACTCCAGCAATTTCCTCATCTGCCTTCCTCAGCATTCTTCTGGGATAAATCTCATCAGGTTCTGGGGACTGGTCTACTTTTAATGCTTTTCAAAGCCACAACATCACTTTTTTTTATATTGACCTGCCCTAGAATATCAATATACCTCTCTGAGACTTACCATTCAATTTGTCCTTATCCTTTGGAAGTACTGATGCAAAGTAGGCATTAAGAACCTCACCCGTTTCCTCACGTTCCATGCAAAAATTCCTTCCTTTTGTCCATGAGTGGACCTATCTTTTCCCTAGCTACCCCTTGCTGCTTATAAATAAAATACTTTGGGATCTTCTGTAATCCTGTTTGCCAGTCATTTCATGGCCCCTTTTCTTTCTCCTGATTCGTTATTAGAGTTCTTTCTAGCTGTCTCTGTATTCTTCAAGGGCTCTGTCTGTCTTCAGTTTCCTTTACTTTATGCCTTCATCTTTCTGACTAAGCTCTCAATTTCTCTTGTCATCCAAGGTTCCTGAATCATGCCATTGTTATCATTTATTTTCACAAGAACGTGTTGGTCCTGAACTCTAGTCAATTGGCCTTTTAAAATATTTGCAAACACCAGATGTGTGTTCACCTTTAAACATCCACCCCCAATTTACATTTCCCAACTCCTGCTAATGTTGTGGTTATTCTTCCCCTCAATTTATTACGTTGCTCTGAGGACTACTGTTATCCTTATCTGTAAGTAACTTAAAACATAAAGAAATGCTCCCTCACTGAACTTCAATCCCCTAGCCAGATTCATTCCTCAATATCCGGGTATCTAGCTTGGCCCCTTCCCTCATTGGGACTATTTACATTTTGTTTAAAAAAAACATCCTGGACACAAGTAACAAATTCCCCACCCTTTCCCCCTACCCCATCCAAGACCCTGATACTAAGCAAGTCCCAGTCAACATAGGGGGCATTGAAATCACACACCACAACAGCCCTGTTGTTTTCTATCATCTGTCCACATACCTGTTCTTCTATCACCCACTGACTGTTGGGAGGCCTGCAGTGCAATCCCATCAGTGATTGCACCCTTCCTATTCCTGAGCTCTACTTATATTGTCTCACTAGATGAGCACTCCAAGATGTTCTCCTTCGAACAGCTGTGACATTCCCTTATCGATAACAGAACTCACCCACCTCTCTATGTTCCCCTCTATCTTGTCTGAAATGTCTTAATCCCTGAACATTCAGCTGCCAGTCTTGTCCTTCTCTCAACCAAGTCACTGTGATAGCTCCAACAACGTAGTTACATGTATTAGTCCAAGCTCCAAGTTCTACCCTAACTGTCATACTCCTGACATTAAAACACATACACCTCAGACCACCAATCCTGCAGCGTTCAGTAATCTCTCCCTGTCCGTTCTTAAACTTAACCTCTGACCTCTTGGTCTTGTTGACCTAATGCTCTGGTTTGTTTGCCTGTGTCACATTAATTTAAACCCTCCTAAGTGGCACTAGCAAACCTCCCTGCCAGGATATTGGTGCCCTTCCTATTTAGGTGCAACCTGTCTTTGTATAGGTCCCACCTGCTCAGAAGATATCCCAATGATTCACATACCTGCAGCCCTCCCTCCTCCATCGCTCTTTAAGCACGTACTTAGGTTAGATTAGATTACTTACAGTGTGGAAACAGGCCCTTCGGCCCAACCAGTCCACACCGACCCTCCGAAGAGCAACCCACCCAGACCCATTCATCCCCTACAGTTCCCCCTTCACCTAACACTGTGGGCAATTTTGCATGGCCAATTCCCCTAACCTGTACATTTTTGGACTGTGGGAGGAAACTGGAGCACCCGGAGGAAACCCACACAGACACTGGGAGAATGTGCAAACTCCACACAGTTGCCTGAGGTGGGAATTTAACCTGGGTCTCTGGTGCTGTGAGGCGGTAGTGCTAACCACTGTGCCGCCCCCTGTACTTAACTATGACATTCCTATACTTAGCCTCACTCCTGCTTGGCGCAGGAAATAATATTGAGTTTACAACCCGGGAGGTCCTGATTTTCAATTTCCTATCTAACTCTGTGAACTAAGTTTGCAGTACTTCGTCTCTTTGCTTGTGTGGTTAGTACCAAAATGGGCTATACTTCTGGCTCCTCACCCTCCCTCTTCAGGAAATCTTGTGCCTGCTCAGAGACATCCTTGACCCTGGGCATTGGGGAGGCAACGCACCATCCTGGAATCTTGCAGCCACAAAAGCACCTCTCTGTGCCCCTAACTAGAGTCTTCTATGACTGCTGCTCGCCATCAACCCTTGCTGCTGTAAAACAGTGCCAGTCTGCTTTCCCTGAGAGGCCCTTCTCCCACCAGCCTCAGACAGTTTTTAAAATAGTGTACCTATTTGAAAGGAGAATGACCACGGGGAACTACTGCATCGTTTGCAAATGCTTACTCGTCTTCCTGGTCACTCAACTGTTCTCTCTCTGTGTCGCCCTTATGGTGGGTCTGACCAGCTTGCTAAACATGTTGTTGTCCACGACATTCTCGCCTCACGGATGCTCCGTAGTAAATCCATCTGCAGCTCCAGGCACACCATTGTGAGAGTATTTAACCTTACCCACTAGTCACAAAACTCAGGTTTCTCATTTCTGCTCTGTACTCCTAGCAGCCTACTGCAACAATTCTGAAGTGACTACAAAAAGTAAGTACTTTATTTGTCTCCACTCAGTCTGCAAACCTGGTTCCTGAGCAGCCAGGCCCATGTTCGTGATCAGCACCTCAGTCCTGGTGACTGAACAGACTTCTCCCAGAATCTTTCTTGGTCCTTCTCACCAGTACTCTTTGTTCAAATCATAGTGTAAATCTGGAGATTTTTATAATTGTAAAAAAACTGTCATTTGACTCTGATTATCATTAATTTAGTTTTGTCTGGTTGTGATTTCAAAAATCCCGATCAAGTGATGGTGCATGTGCTAAAATTTTGCCTCCACTCAAAACTGATCATGGCATTGTGGATTGAGTACTTGCTGTGCATTGAGTTGGTTAAGGAACTTAATGTTAAAATTTTGGCAGATTTTGCACTTAAAGACATGCAAAAGGAGATGCTTGCTGTTAATTTAATTGATTCACACTGCCTTATCATGACCACTTTTAACAGTCTGAAGGTGCAGAGGTCTTAGTGCTCTTTTGAGTTGTTCTTTACTTGATTGAGTAAAGGTTGTACAGAGCGTTTAAGAATTTCAGAATAAGAAAACAAATATTTATTCAGCTTATTCTGTTATGTATGTATGATTTATTAGAATAACTAGTTTATACTTTTTTTGCATACTTGTTGGCCAGTTTGAAATTTGTCAACATTATTCTCCCAACTTTAAAATAAACTAACATTTTAAGTTCATAAAGTAACTGTGGATGAATTGCAGTGGTACTTATGATATCTTGTTGGCTTAGGGCTTTGAGTACATTTGTAGCACGACTGGAGTCCACACGAGTTTGAAATTGCAGGCTAGTCTTAAGATATTATCAGACAACATGTGTTTTCCAATGTTTGGACTCTGCACAGGTATAGTAGAGTAGGCCATTCAGTTATCTCACTTGTTCTACCATTCAGTCGGGATCATGATTAATCTGTATCTAATGTTCACATCCATGTCTTGCCTTGATATCCTTGATTTAACAAATCTATCAATCTTAAATTTAAAATTTCAAGCAAACATGGACCTAAAGAAGTTGGTTCTGGATTTGCGGTGTCCTTCGTTGAAGAAAACACTTGAGTTTGCTGAAATGGCCTTATTTTAGGACTATGTCTCCTTCATCCATAAAAAATAGTTTATCTTTCTACTTTGATCAATCTCTCATTTGATTAGCTTGATAAGATCACTATTTGACTTTTTAAAAATTCGAGACAAAACTATTCAAGTCCAAAAATCAAAATGGAAAATGCCTCAAGTGATGAGGTCTGGTAATTTCTGTGGAATGAGGAATCGAGTTAACTTTTCAGGTTGATGTCTTCTCTGGGAATGTTTCATGGAACAGTTTCAGATATGGCAAAGTAGGTAGGGAGTGGAGGAAAGTACAAATTGGAAGGTTTGTGGGGGATGGAAGGCAGGAGAGACTAAATGGCAAAAGTGATTATGTGTAAGGCAAAAATAGATAGTAATGAAGCAAGGATTGCTTAACCTATACATCCTTAAGCATTCCAAGTTTTGACAAAGGACCATCCAACCTTAAACCAACTTTGCTTTTCATCTTAGACGTAATGAGTATTTTCTGGTTTTTTTTTGGTTTTATTTCAGACTATTAGATATTAAATTGCTCATGTATTAAGTTTATGATTTATGTTAATTCTTGAGGCCTGGTATATTTTAGTGAATCTGCAATGCACTCCATCCCGGGTCAATCATTCATTTGAGGTTTGTGCCCCAAGACTAGCCAAACTCAGCTGGAATTTGACACTATAAACTGAAAAATCTGTTTTATTTTCTCTTGCCATTAAGAAAGTATTCAATTTATTTACACAGTGGCAAACTGAATAATTCCCTGGATGTAGGTTTGCTCGCTGAGCTGGAAGGTTCATTTCCAGACGTTTAGTCACCCTACTAGTAACATCTTCAGTGGGCCTCAGGCGAAGCCTGAGTTCCAGTTGGAACTTTAACAAACATCAACAAACACATCGAGTTGGACCCCATTTACCACCCCCTGAGAAAAGAAACAAGAAGTGACTTCACCACAGGAAATAACATCATATCAGGAAATGACATTGCCAACCCAAACGTAAATAAAAAGCGGGAATTTCGGCAATGCTTTGCCTGAGGCCCACTGAAGATGTTACCTAGTAGGGTGACTAAACGTCTGGAAATGAACCTTCCAGCTCAGTGAGCAAACCTACATCCAGAGCCTCAACCCGAGCTACAAATCTTCTCAAAACTTGCTGAATAATTCCCTATTTTGAACATTATTGGTTTTTTTTTAAACAGTTCCTCATTTCAACTTGAAAATGCAACATTATCCTGGCTTCCTATCCAAGGTATTAGACTACAGTAAATGATGAAAAACTGAAGCCCAGTGATATCCTGAAGGAACTTCAGAAAATGCTTTCAGGAGAAAAAAAATCTTTCATTTCTCTCTCAACTGTCACCGTTGCCTTCCCCTGCTTACCCTTTTCTCCCCCATTCCCTGCTCCATTGTTCTCTTGCCTCCAACCACTCCATTATTGATCTATATGGCAAGGTTGTCTCCTCTTTACATCATGCTCATTTTGACTAGTTTCTTATATGATTATGTGCACACCTGTGCAAACAATATCGGTGGACACGCTTTTATCTTTGAATGTTTTGAGGAAATCAACAATGAGGTTTGTCGTATGTAATGTCTCCTTCTGTATTGATTCTGTGCTGATCATTTGATCTCTGGGCAAGTTCCTAGTGACTGTCATAAATTGTGAGGAAGTAACGAGAATCTAAAACCTGATAAATGATGTGATCTTGTCACAGTAATTACGAATCATTTATAACAATGTTTAAATTGTCTGCTTTATTGTGTGATCCAATAACTGAACAATTACATTGAAGTTCAAGACGGTCTCTTGAGTTTTTATTTGGATCAGATTACAGAATAGCAATTTGGGTGGTTAAATAATTTAATGTACTCAATTCAAAATTTTGTGGCACCATTATTTTCTCATCAAAGGTGTTCATTGCCATTGGGAACATTATTGAAATATCATTGGACTTTGAGAAAACTTTTTTTTTCTGTTAGAAATAATTCTACCTGTTTTTTTTAAAAGCCACCTCCATCTGGACTCTTGCTTGCATCTCACTTGAGATTCCTGTGCTTGTTAAATATTTGCATTTGCTGCTCTGTTACTTGAAGCTAAAAGTTGACATTGCAGCATATCTATCTTATTTTTATGGATAACTACTATGTACTTATTTTTTTGTTGGCTGATGGGAGAAGTGAGGGATGGATCGTGATATCAAGACCTTGGGTTCCCACGAAATGTAGACTTGCTAGAACATATTGAGCCTATATAAGGGGAATGTAAGTTGCATATTTTCAGCGTGGTGCAGGTTTTTGATTAGATTCTCTAAGTGTGGAAACAGGCCCTTCGGCCCAACCAGTCCACACTGACCCTCCGAAGAGTAACCCACCAGACCCAGTTCCCTCTGACGAATGCACCTAACACTGCAGGCAATTTAGCATAGCCAGTTCACCTGACCTGCACATCTTTGGACTGTGGGAGGAAACCAGAGCATCCAGGCAGCGCGGTGGCTCAGTGCCAGGGTCCCAGGTTCGATTCCAGCCTTGGGTGACTGTCTGTGTGGAGTTTGCCCATTCTCCTCTATGGGTTTCCTGTGGAGTGGAAAACGCTATATTGTTTTGGTGTATCAACAAAATATGAATTTTCTGTCCAGATTTGGCAATATCCTGTCAATTCATAGAATTTTGTTTTTAATTTTCAGTTCCAGCTTTGCACTTCTATATATTTTTAAGCTTGATTTATTTTGAATCAGTCCATAACCTTGAAAATAATCACTTTCTTCTTGAATGCATTGTATTGAAATGCCTTTTATTGCTTTTGTATTTCTGCATCCAAGTCAGACTGTGTCTCCCTTAAAGTGGAGAATTCCTGATCAACTCCCATCTGCTGCAGTACTAAATGCGTTCACAGCATTTGAACTGTGTCAGATGGCAGAAGGAAGCTAATGTTAGTTATTTCTTTTAAATAGTAAATGTTTGGATTTATTATTGTGAACTGTAAGATAGTGCTTGAGCAGTGGCTTAAGTGTACTTGACTGTGCAAATAAATAGTCCAGTAGTAAATATTTTTATATTTTCTCCAACTCCAAAGCTATCAATTTCTATCAAGTAGAAAGCTACAGTACTGACTAGGTTAAATGCAGTGTTGTCTTTTTTGCTTTCCTGGAAAGAAAGTTATAATATTTGGTAATAGGTTCATTTTCGCTAACAAGTAATCAAGTGTGTAGACGTTTGTTTACTTTCATCTGTCCTGGAGCTGTGTTTGGTCACTTGCTATGTTAGTTTAGAACTTTGTTTTCTTCAATATCTTTTGAAAATGTAACTTTGAATCTTCATAAAACAACTTATGAATTTACACACACCTACAAAAAGTAATCGGTGTTATTATGGCACAGAAAGAGACCTTTGGGCCCATCATGTTCATGTTAGCTCTTGAGTAATCCAGTTAGTTCCAATTCTCTGCTCCTAACTCCTTTAACCTTGTAAATTTATTTCCTTTAAGAACCTGTCCAATTTGCTTTTGAAATCATGTGGTGTCTTTCTTCGTCTCTTCCTTGTCTGTCTTATCAAAACTTCTTGTTGATCTTTATTAAATTTCTCCCAATCTCCTTTGCTCCGCTAAGAAGACAGCTTGTCAAACCTAACATTATAGCTAAAATCCCTCATCCCTCAAGCCATTGTAATAAATCTTCTTGCAGTCTCTCAAAAACCTAATGTCTGAGCAGCTGAACCAGTGTAATACTTCATTTTTTTTTACCGCACACCACCACTTTAAGCTTCTCCAAATCATGTCCTTTTGCTGGTTACAAATTTTGCAGAGAAAGAATCACCTCTGTGTTTCCTGCCAAACTGCTTTATAAGACAGCTTGGAGACATGTAAACACTGCATTGATTTATCACTTAAATTTGCCATAGGAAGTGTTTTGCCTTGCCTCCTCTCTAACATCCAGTTCTGTTTAATTGTGAACTACCCCTTGAAAACGTGTAGTGATTAATCCATGTCCTATTGCTTTCTTGAGGTACATTGACATACTAATTAAGTACATAGGTTAATACACAGACTAATTCTTTGTCATGCTTCAAAATAAAATTGTATAATTGAGTTTCTTTTTATAAGATATGCTACATTTATTGGTGAAATAGTTGTCATGGTACTATTAAACATAGAGGAAATGAGATTTGCATATTTCATAAATTTGGGTATCTGTTCCAAATTATTCCTCGTAGAGCCAGTGCACAATTTTGGAGGCATTTTCACAATATTAAATATGATCTGAGAGTCTATTAACCCCTCTAATAATATGTGCCAAGTTCTACTTCCATTTGAAAATATTTTCTCCTTTTGAAGTAATACAGATGGTATTAAAATAAATCTACTTGGGCTGTCAGATTTTGGTTTGCCCAGTGAGTAACTGTAGCATGGAAGATCTTTTTATTTCCTGAGTCCAGGACTGCTGCACAGTATTTGGTTTTCGTGTTATGCATTAGGAAAGGGAAAGTTTGTTTCATTCTTTTACTATCTAATTACTATCTAGTTTGCCTTGCCAGTCATAGGTTATGCACACAGTTGTAAAGTCAAACTTGGGTTCAAATGAGCTTCCTTCAATGGTCAGAAGTCTGTCTGGTGCTACCTGTGCATTTCACAGTATTTAACATGAAGAGTTGCTGCTTGGCTGAAGACTGGCTTGTACGTGGGAAAGACTGAGATAAAACTAGTTTAAGAAAACTGCATAAAACAGTCTGACAGTGCATTATCTGTTAAAATTGTTCAGATCAGAATTCTAGAAAATGCTTTTCCATCAATTTTGTCAAGATATCTAAAATTCTGCAAGGATCAGCTTTCTTTCAACATTTTGTGATAATAGATCTTATAATTAGATTCAAAATGGAACTTGACTGTGAAAGTCCTGATTTCCTCAGTTGTGAATCCTTGAATAACCTGTTAATTTGTTTCACTATGGCGGGATAATAGATCTAAAGTAATTAGTGATGAACCAAATAGATATTTTCCTTTTCAGGCAAAGTATGGGATTTATATAAAAAAAAAGAACTTTCAATCCGATCTAGGAAACTGCAAATGTACAAAGCATGTTCTAATTGGGCAATGCACCTACATTTTTCGAAGATTGTAAAACAGGTAGGCTATTTGATCATTTGCAGCAATTTCAATTTTCACATGAACTTGGGTTATAGCCAGTTCATTAGTTCATCATGGGAAATCAAGAGACAAGCATTGAAGGTTAATCTGTTCATTGTATCACCTGATTTAGAGATTCTGCTACAGATGGTGCTTTTTTTTGGGACAGACTAGTCCTCTGCTTTAGCTCTAGTCTCCATTGGACAGCTAAATCAGTGTTTCTCGTAGGATCAGAATTGTGGTACTGACATACTCTACTTCAGTCTCACTTGCATCATTCATATTTAAGATGTCAGTTTCCATTGCTGTCAATAAAAACCAAAAGTTTGTCAAATATTCCAGTTTATTTTCTGTCAAAAAATTTATTCAACCTTCCAAATTGCTTGAAGCTGTTTTATACTAAATGGCCTTTCAGTAGTAAAAGCAACCTTTTTAATTCAAATTATGCATTAATCAAATGTTGGCACACAAGAAACTGTATAGGACATGCCAATAAAAACATTAATTTTTCAAACCTCGATAGTAATCTTGTATAAAGTTTAAAAACAGCAATTAATCACAGTCATGTGACCATTTGGCAGAATTGTGCTTTTTTGGCTTATTAATTTTCAAACCGATTATATCGAAATACAGATGACAGGTATTTTTACCAATCACACTACCAATCCAAGTTTAATTTAGTGAAGATTGGGGCAACCATTCAGTGTGTTTAGTTTGGAATTTCAGCTTTTGCATTTTCTCTAGTGCTTAAAAATTCTTTCATTTTGGCATTACATCAAGAAAGCATTTATCCCAATCGAGAATTTTCTTGATAAAGTTGCTTTCTTTTCTGCCTTCCCATACTTTCCTATGATTTTAAATGCGTGTAATCTTTAAAATTTGACACCCATAGAAATATTTATAATTTTCAATAGGTTAGTTCAAGATGCATCATCTTTTTGAAGATCTCCTAATGCTCATCCGCTATGTAGTTTATCAATATTCATTTTACTTATGTGAGCTTACAAAGAAAAGTGACGGTGGTATGATCCTTTTGAGATTGATGAAAAGCCTTGTTCTGCCATATGTCTCCAACTTCAGGCATACCAGACGTTTGGGATAGAAAATTTGTCTTGCTCATTTAGTCTGATTTTTCAGGTGTTTGCTTTTAACAGTAGAAAAAGGAGTGAGTGCTGATTTTTGGAAATAAAATATACAATTTAGACCTCATTGCATTGATGTATGATTATATGTATTTATGGAAATACTTTAATAAATTAATCTATTTATTCTTCGCCTATATTATTGGTTCTGTCCTGCAGGCCTTCAGCTGAATCTGTAGATGCCCATAGTTTTTAAAAAAAAAAGCCTTTTTATTCACTTGTAGATTGCATGTGATTGGAGAATATATTCTTTAGCTAACTCTTCTGTTTACCAATTTATAGATCAATGGGAATATTATTGACGTACTTGTACGTGAGGGCAAATTTACCAACACGATTTAGTCAACTTGAGACTTTATTTAATCTGTTTGTCTCTGAACCTTAAAAGAACTTTCAATATTCTTTTGTTCTGTTTTCAACAGTTATGTATTCTGAAATAGTCCTTCATTGCACGCAGCAGCAACATCAACAACAATTCATTGTTTTTCGATTTATATGGTATTATGCACAGTCAGTGTTTTTTCTCTAACTCAGCTAGAATTCTATTAAAGCTTGTGAAATTAGCAATACTTCGTACATATAGATTTATACTCTTGGGGCTACAAGATGGATTGATTTCTCTGTCATGAGATTTTCATCTACCTAGTTATCAAAAACACTTTGTCCATATGGAAATAGTACCATTGACTGCTATTTCCATATGAAGTGAAGGAACAGATCAAATGCATGGATTAATCTGGTCAATGAGGTGATTTGTGTGCCCTCAGGCAATTATTCTGTACTTTTTGTTGTGTAGGAATCAAAGAATACTGATCTGAAGTATAAAATGTTGATAGAAAAAAATAGTTTTAGCATCACTGCTGAATTCACACTTCATACTTCCATTGCACTCACAATTCTGCAATAATAATTGTGCTTTAGCAACTGATCTTGCATCATTACTTGATGCTTTTCCAAATTTATTACTCCCAAGGACTGTATGCTGCTTCAATTCAAACATCCTTTTCCCTTCCTTCAGCTGTCTTCTGTTTTCTCACCTGAAATTGCCCTTTTCCTCTCCCTTCTCATCACCCATGCCCAACCCGTCCTCTCTCCAGGGGACCTCCCATAAAGTAAAAACCACCACCTCTTTAAGATGACCTGTGTGAAACCCTTGACCAAGATTTTTGTCATCTGTCCTATTATCTCACATTGTGATTTGGTATCAGATTTTGATACCCCTTGGCATATTTATTATTGGTGGCACAGAAGCATGCATATTTTGATTCTCCTCTGCTCTAATATGTCATCTGTCAACTGAGATTTTATTTCTTTATTAACTATATTAAGTCACTATACAAATGTTAGTTGTTGGCACAGAAACTTGAGGTGGTATTTTTGTCAGTTTGGCTGTAAAGAACTTTTAATTTGCATTTACAAATTGTATATATTTATTGAGTAATTTATCTGTACTCCTGTGAATTGAATCAGGTTAACAAATAATCTGCAGCAGTCAAAAAGTGTGGCGCTGCAAAAGCACAGCCACTCAGGCAGCATCCGAGGAACAGGAGAGTTGACGTTTTGAACATAAGCTCTTCATCAAAAATGGTAAAGAGCTTATGCTCAACGTCAACTCTCCTGCTCCTCTGATGCTGCCTGACTGGCTGTGCTTTTCTTTTTGACTCTGATCTCCAGTATCTTCAGTCCTCACTTTCTCCTAAATAATCTGCAGGAGCCAATAATTCTGTTCGGTCGTCATTTCATTTTGTATTTGAACTATACCTTCGCAATGCTCAAAATGCTTTAACTTCAGATGTACTGTAATTTTAAATCTTAGATTTGTGTAATTGTCGTACTTAGACTGCTTAAGTTATACTGCTCCAAGTTAGATGTTTAACTGAATGGCCTGGAAAAGGCCATCCAGTTCAACTGGGTCTCAAATTCTAGCTGTTGAAAATACTACTCTGATGCACAGCTCTCTTACAGGTCATTCTGTCTTTGAGAACATTTGCCTACGGATTCATCATGGTTTAACTCTCGAGTTGTTCTCGAAGTCTAAACTTGTAAATCCTATGAAGATTCCGACTGTAGCACTTCAGTTAATAGAGCAAATGAAGCCTTCAGTCTATTTGGAAGCTGTTAGTTTATTCATCGCATGGTAAAACTGTTCCATTAGGACAAGAATTGGATAAGGAATTAATAGGAAAATTTCTGTGGCTTGTGGCATCTTCAAAAACAGAAATACTATATCTTTAAATGCATTGACCTGTACCACCTATGATACCGGAAAAACCAGTATCACAGGAGAGCTAGCCTTAGAACTGGCATTGTATTTATCCAGAGGTACTTTTGTCTTGTACATATTGTAACTCTGGGGCTGTTGTCAGTAGCAAGGTTTGAAAATAAAGGGAATTTCAATGGTTACTGTCAGTTTACATATTATGAGTAATATATGTTGATGCTGCTAGAAGGCATGTGTTAACAAAATAATTAGATTCTGAAGTTAATTCTGACTACATTGCTGGTAGAAAACTGCAGTGGCAATGTGAATGTGGAAAATGTCTCAAGTACATGATGCAGGTGTAACAGCGATGCTTTCTGTTTAGTGAACCTTTAGATTAGACTTACAGTGTGGAAACAGGCCCTTCGGCCCAACAAGTGCACACCGACCCGCCGAAGCGCAACCCACCCATACCCCTTACCTAACACTACGGGCAATTTAGCTTGGCCAATTCACCTGACCCGCACATCTTTGGACTGTGGGAGGAAACCGGAGCACCCGGAGGAAACCCACATAAAGGTCTACTGAATTAACTATTCCAGCGAATATACTAAAATTCTATTGCTTTTATTGAAGGCTGTAAATCTGATATCCTGGTAATAATTCTATTCAGTGGTACTTTCAGAATGAGAACAACAAAAATTAGAGAGAAATCTTGTATGAAAAGCAGGAAGAGATGGGCAATTCCAAGATTTGGAACAAGGCATGGCCACAAAAGCTGAAAGAACTATGCCCCGTTCTTCTGTCCCTCAGGCCTGCTCCGCCATTCAGTAAGATCGTCACTGATTTGACTGTGACCTTAAATCCCTGAAAGCCTTTTACTCTTACTTAGCAAGAATCTATCTATATTTGCCCTAAAGAAATATTGAAAGGCTGTGCTTCCATGATCTTTTCAGGAAGAGAATACCAAAGATTGATGAAATATCTCAAAATATTTCACTTAAATTTAAATGGCTGACTCTTGATTTTAAATAGTGACTCTTACATTTTAAATTATTCTGTATGATAAAATGTCCTCTCTATCATCCATTATTGAGTTGGAGTGAGAACATGATAAATGCCCACAAAGAAGATGGATGGGAAGAAATGTGTTGCATTGTTGGAGGGATCAATAAAGAAAGGGCAAGAGTTTTAGAGGGGTTGTAAGGAGGAAACAGAATTCACCCAGGACCTGGAATTCCCTGAAAGGATGCTAGAGGCAGAAACCCACTGTGTTTAAGAAATATTTAGATATGCACTTGCGATGCCAAGACATACATGACTGTGGTCCAGATGCTGCAAAATGGGATTAGAATAGATAGGTTGTCAGTGACTGGGCAGACTAGATGGGCTGAAAGTCTGTGCTGCAAATCTTGATGACTTAAAGCATTTCATTAGGCTACATTTATCTAATAGGTCAAGTTATTTTCTATCATGCATTGAATAACTAGTGGAATCTTCAGTGGTCAATTATTAGTTACACAGAGAATTCAGTTAAAAATCTCACAACACCAGGTTATAGTCCAAAAGGTTTATTTGGAAGCACTAGCTTTTAAAGTGCTGCTGCTTCATCAGGCAACTGCCTGACGAAGAAGCAGTGCTTCGAAAGCTAGTGCTTCTAAATAAACCTGTTGGACTGTAATCTGGTGTTGTGATTTTTAACTTTGTACACCCCAGTCCAACACTGGCTCCTCCAAATCATGTCAGTAAATTCAAACTTCAATAAAGAATCTTGATCTGTAACTAATATCTCTTGTACATTGAGTTTTCATTTGCGTTTTGGCCAATTTATGATATTTCATTGAGCAAAGAGCAACAAAAGAACAAAGAAGATTACAGCACAGGAACAGGCCCTTTGGCCCTCCAAGCCTTCGCTGAAATAATGCAAGAATTCTTTTTGGTGGTACCTGATTTCAAATTGTCTGGAGCTGTCCAAAACAAATTGACACTCGATGCATTTGCATCACCAATGTTTGATCCATAGAGGAGTCAGGCAGATGGGTAGAGTTATTCTTTTTGCATGTTGGAACAGACCCAAGGGATTAAATGACCTATGCCGCTACCTGACCGGTTTAAGTATTGGTGAAAAGAGTAACTTGTTTTAGATATTTTCTAATCAGCCTATTCAGGCATGTCATTACACACCTCTGGAGTAGGTGGGACTTGAACCCAGGCCTCCTGTTTCAGAGGTAGGACAGCTACCATTGCACTGGTAGTTTCAATCTTTGTTGGAGTTGAAGCAAGAGTTCCTTTTCTAAGCCAAGTATGAATTTAGGTATAGACTATTTTGGCAGTTTGGATGCTATGTATGTGCAAACTGAGCAGTCTTCACACCAAGACTCCACACCTCGTGTAAGTACACCTTTCAAGGTCACTCCAAATGGAAATGGCCTAAATTTAGTTCAGAAAAATTGAACACAAATTTAATGGATCACATTATGAAGAGGAATGCAAACATATAATTCATTATCCTTTCGCAGATTCTAGAAAGGTTTTATTAAAATAATATATTTTGGATAGAATTTTAAGTCTGACGTGAAATACTATACCGTATGTTATTATATGTACCTTCGAAAACCAGTCCAGCTTAAAATAAATGAAGCTTGCCCAAAGATGTTGAGGTTGATTTGTGTGACAGACAAGTTGTCAAACTCAACTTGCAACCTTCTGGCTAGGGGTCTGGCACCCTACCAATTTGTGTTCAGCCTTTCTGATTTATTAAATTTACAATTGTATAGAGAAGATTTGTGATAAATACACATTATCTTAGATTATATTGCTGACATTTTCATGTACAGTACTTGATATAGACCCTATCATGTTGCCTATTGTAATTAAAATGAGGATTACTCTGAGGTGTAATTTGCATGCTTAGTGCATTAGCGCACTCGTTTTTTCTACTGATACTTAAAAATAAAAGCAAGAGTTGTCAGTATCATAAGTGGCATACAATTTCCCTGTCTAAATTGTGCTATATCCAAGGTTGTGGTATATCAAAAGAGCATTACAGTAATGGGTTGCAGTACCACAAAAAACTGTTCTCAATGATGTTTCATTGAGCAATTAAACTTAATATACTAAGGCACTGGCTGATGTGGAGAAATTATGACTTTATTCTCTGCTTACAAAGGAAAAATTTAAAAGTACAGGGTTTTGCAGTAGCCTTAGTTTTGTTTTGGTGCCCCTTGGCGGCTAATTTCTTTGGCTTTTTCAAGATAATACAGGAATGTTACCTTACAAAAGAAAATGGAATATGTATAACATAAAGCTGGAGTATGAAGCCTGTTGTGCTATTCAATAAGATAACAATTGATCTTTGACTTCAACTCCAACCTCCTGTCCAATTTCAATATTTTCTGACTTCCCCAAGAGTCCAAAGCTAGGAAATGTCTTTTTAAAGACATTTAAATATTTAGAAAAAAATGCACCATTTTAGTTTATGAAAAATAGAGTTACAGGCCACCAATTTTTATTAATTCGTTTGACATCTGTCGTGACTTGTCATGGAGGTTGTGATTACAGTGCATCCATTTAATAGATTCTAGAAATATTGACAGGTTGATGTGCAAGTTCAGACAAGGATAGCAAAATAAGTGTGTGATAAAACTTTGGTATGTAAAGTTAATAGCTGGGAATAAGCATTAAAATGGATACAAAACATTTGTAAGGAAAATGGAATTTCATAAGTAGTGATGTAAAATAAATGGATCAAATATTCCTTGAACTGTTGTAAATAATTCTAAACCATGTTTCATAATACTGTAGTTTTCGAGTAAAATTCAGTTTATCACGTAGATAAATAAATGCAGTTGAAAGCCCATTTGTTATCTTACCAGGAGAAAGGGAAGAATAAACAGGAAATGTCCCTTTTGTGGAACTTAAAGGCTTCATGGCTGTGATCAGCTCTCTTTCTGTAATGTCTGGCAGCCCTCCAGAATAAATGTGCACTTTTTATTCTTGCTTCTGCTTCATAATTTTAATTGTGCCACAATTTGTACCTGTGCTTTTTGCTGCTTAGGCTTTAACCTCAGGAACCCTCTGCCTCCCACTCTCTGCCATTTGTAAGATCTTGCTTAAAACCTTATTCGGACTAGACTTTGGCTCTTTTTTTTTAATTTGCTCATGGGGCATGGGTGTCACTGGATGGCTGCACATTCCTAGTTGCACTTGAGAGGGTGGTGCTGAGCTGTCTATTCGAACTGCTGCAGCCCATGTGCTGTAGGTTGCCGTGCAATGCCTGAGGAAGGGAATTCCTGGACTTTTGGAATACTGCATTAAAATTCTGGTCTCTCTGTGATTGTAAGGATGTTGTGAAACTTGAAATTTTTTCTGAATCCTTTCAAGGATTTTGCCAGGGTTAGAAGGTTTGAACAACAGGGAGAGGCTGAAATAAGCTGGAGCTATTTTCCTTGGAGCGTCAGAGGCTAAGAGGTGACCTTTGAGATTTCTAAAATCATGAATATTGATAGGGTGAATAGACAGTCTTTTTCCTTGGATAGGGGATTCCAAAACTAGAGGGTATAGGTTTAAGGTGAGAGGGGAAAAATTTTAAAGGGACCTTAAGGAGCACTTTTTTCATGCAGAAGGTAGTGTGCATATGGAATGAATTTCCAGAGAGAGTGATTAAAGGCAGGTACCAATGCAACATTTAAAAGGCATCTGGATAGGTATGTGAATAGGAAGGGTTTTTAGGGATGTGGGCCAAATACTGGCAGATGGGACTAGGTTAACTTAGGATATCTGTATGGCACAAATGAGTTGGACCGAAGGGTCTGTTTACGTGCTGTACAACTCTGACTCTATTTTAACCCTGCAATAGTGAAGGAATAACAATATATTTCTAAATTAGCATAGAGAGTTGTTTGTAGGGGAACTTGAAGGTAATGATGTTCCCAAGTATTTACTGCCCTTGTCCTTCAAGATAGAACTGGTCATGGCTTTGGGCGGTACTGTCTAAACATGTTTGTTGAATTTTTACACTGCATCTTGTAAATAGTACACGCTGCTGCTAATGATCTTCGGTGGTGGAGGGAGTGGATGCTTGTGATTATGGTACCAGTCAAGCAGGTTGCTTTGTCTTGGATGGTCTCAAGCTTCATAAGTGTTGTTCAAGTTACATCCATTCTGGCAAGTGGGGAGTGTTCCATCACACTCCCAACTTGTAGATGATAGACAGGCTTTGGAGAGTCGGGAGGTATTACTCACCACAGTATTCCTAGCCTCTCACCTCTTTTGGACATGTTCTATGTGGAGAGTGCAATTTTGAAGCTGGTTGATGGTAACTCTCTCAGGAAGTGGATAGGTTTTCAATGGTGATAACACCATTGAAAGTCAAGGGCAGGTGAGTAGAGATGGAGATAGTCATTAACTGGTATTTGTGCCTGCTTCTCGTCAGCTCAAGCCTTGATGTTGTCAGATCTTGCATTTGAAGATGGATTGCTTCCATGTGTGAGTCATCACAAATGGTGCTGAACCTTTCGCAGTCATTGGCAAACATCCCCATTTCTGACCTTATGGGAGGAAGATCATTGAAGTAGCTGAAGATGGTTGATTCTGAGGTCCTGCAGAGATGACTAACCTCCAACAACTACATTCATGCTTCTGTGTGCCAAGTATAACTCCAACCAGTGGAGAATTTGCCCTCTGATACTCATTGATTCTAGTTTTGCTCCGGTTCTTCAATGCCACATGCTGTCAAATGATGCCTTAATGTCAAGAACTGTCATTCGAATGTCACCTCTGGTATTCAGCACTTTTATGCATGTTTGAACCAAGGCTGTAAAGAGGTCAGCAGATGAATGACCCTGGTGGAACCCAAACTGGGCATCATTTAGTGGGTTATTGCTGAGTAGGTGCTGTTTGGTAACACTGTTGATGACACCTTCCATCACTTATGGTCAAGAGTAGACTGATGGGGCGGTATTTGGCTGGCTGGATTTGTCTTGTCTTTTGTGCCAATTTTCCACATTTTGGATAGATGCCAGTATTGTAACTGTACTGGAACAGGTTTGCTGTGGGAGTGGCAAATTCTGGAGCACAAGTCTTCATTATTATTGCTGGAATATTGTCAGGGCCTAGTGTCTTTATTGTATCCAGTGTCTCACTGTTTCTTGATATCACATGGAGTAAGTAGAATTGGCTGAAGTCTGGTATCTGTGATGCTGAGGACCAGAGGAGGATGCCATGAAGCATCATGTACTCTGCACCTATGGCTGAAGATTGCTGTGAATGCATCAGCTTTATCTTTTGTACTAATGTTTTGGGCTCTTCCATCATTTGAGGATTGGGATATTTTTGGAGCTTCATCCAGTGAATTATTTAATTGTCTGCCAACATTCAAAACTGGATGTGGCAGAACGGTAGAACTTAGATCTGATCCATTGGTTGTGGGATTGCTTAGCTCTATCACTTGTTTATGCTGTTTAGCATGCACATCATCCTGTTCAGTAGCTTCAACAGGTTGGTACTTCATATTTAAGTATGCCTCATGCTGTCCTGCACTTTGCATTGAACAAGGGTTGATCCCATGGCTTGATAGTAATGGTTGAGTTGTGGATATGCCAGATAATGATCTTAAATACCTAGAGATGCAGGTGCAAAGTTCCTTGAATGTGGAGTCACAGGTATACAAGGTGGTGAAGAAAGCGTTTAGCACACTTGCCTTCATTGGTCAGAACATTGCATATAGGTGTTGGGACATGTTGCAGCTGTACAGGACATTGGTGAGGCCACTTTCAGAACACTGAACAATTCTGGGTTGTCCTTCCATAGGAAGGATATTAACTTTGATAGGGTTCAGAAACTATTTACAGGAACATTGGAAGGTTTAAGTTATAGGGCGAGGTATTTTCACTGTAATAATGTCGGCCACATGGTGAAGTGGTAGGAATAATAAATAAATTCTCTGTTCCATAAATTATTTGGTGGATCACAGGTGGGAGTGATGCCTACTATGGTTGAAAATCCAGTGGAAAATCATGCAAGTGTTACAGGAAGTATATCCTGGGATTTTTTTCTGACTCTCAATACAAGGTCACAAAGCCAAAGGTGAAACAGGAGAAAAATAATCAAAGAATAAAAATAAGTTCAATTTCAGAAACTATATTTTCTCAAATGGCTGAGGAAAAGCACGTACAAAGTGGATATTTTTAGTTTAGAGAAATTTGCTGAATTGCAACAGAGGAAAAGCTGTGTGAAAAAGAAGTTTCAAAAGAAGACTGTGTGAATACCAGAATATTATCTTAAAAATGACCTCTTGCTGAGGAAGTGGTGACCATCATATATTCAGGCGGTTGAGAAATAGACAGAAGTTTGTTATAGTCGGTTATAGAAAGGTGGTGTTGCAGGTAACATATGAATTACCAGTAAGAGGTGGTTTGGGTGTAAGGAAAACCCAAGTCAAAATACAAAAAAACATTTTCATTGACCTGGACAACAGGAAGATGTGGTTAAATTTTGTCAGACATGCCATATTAAGAATGTGTCAGGTAATTAGCAGTGATTAAAACGATCACCCTTAATATCTGTTCCTGCATTGGAGGAGTCTTTTACAAAAGTCTTAATTGACTGCCAAGGGCCCAAATCTAAAACAAAAAGTGGGAGCAGTATTTGTTGACCATAATGGATTTGTCTACTAGATTTCCAGAAGTCATTCCATTATATGATATCATGGCTAAAATGATTATAGAAGAGTTACTCAATTTTATTTAACTAGAGACAGACTAGCCACAAAAATATAATTGCATCAGTTATCCAAGGAGGATATGGGTATCTTTAAGAATAAGACCATTCAAATCCACTGCATACCATTCAAATCACGGGGAGCATTATAACAACTGCATCAACTTTAAATACCATGTTTTTGGGCTTATAATGAAGACTATCCAGAGGATTGGGCTGAAGGGATTCCATTTGTTCTTTTTTAGGGTTGCAGCTATGAATCAACAAAATGCAGGCAATTTGAATTAGTTTTTGGGCATGAGGTCAGAGCCCACTGAAATTAATTAAGGAGAAATGTGGAAGTCAGAGTTCAGTGACCAAATTTTAGGGAAGGATGGAATAGAGTGGGTGCGTTGGCTAGACAAGATTTGAAAGTAGCACAGTATGTGATGAAACAGGAAGCAAGCAAATCAAAAAATTGAAATTTTCTCATGGGGATAAAATGTTAGTGTTCCTCGTAGGTGAACCTTTAAAGGAAAGGTTTAGCACACCTTATCAAATCAAAAGGAAATTGAGGTGAATTATGAGGAATGCCATATAGAAAGCAATCTGAACGTAGGTTTGCTTGCTGAGCTGGAAGGTTCATTTCCAGATGTTTCATCATCCTACTAGGTAACCTCTTCAGTGGGCCTCCAGGCAAAGCTCTGTTGATGACTCCTGCTTTCTATTTATATGTTTGGGTTTCTTTATATTGGTGATATCATTTCCTGTTCTGTTTCTCAGGGTTGGTAGATAGAGTCTAACTCTGTGTTTGTTGATAGAGTTTCAGTTGGAATGTCATGCTTCTAGGAATTCTCATGAGTGTCTCTGTCTGGCTTGTCCTGGGATGGATGTGTTGTCCCAGTCGAAGTGGTGTCCTTCCTCATAAGGATATTAGTGAGAGAGGGTCATGCCGTTTTGTGGCTAGTTGATGTTCATGTATCCTGGTGGCTGGTTTTCTCCCTGTTCGTCCAATGTAGTTCTTGCACGGTACTTTGTAAATGACATTTGGTTTTGCTTGTTGTCTGTATAGGGTCTTTCAAGTTCATTAGCTGATGTTTTAGTGTGTTGGTGGATATTTTGGGCTACCATGATGCCAAGGGGTCTGAGTAGTCTGACAATCATTTGAAGAAAATCACGTATACCATTTGTTCAAAAAGAATGGTACCCAATGAACACAGTCTGCTGATTTCTCAGCAACAAACAAGCAAAATACATCCAGAAACCCTAGCCACTCTCCCCTACATCAGACATCACCACCAGACTACTCAGACCCCTTGGCATCATGGTAGCCTACCAACACGCATCAGCTAATGAACTTGAACTTGAGAGACCCGATACCGACAACAAGCAAAACCAATGTCATTTACAAAATACCATGCAAGAACTGTAACAAACACTACATTGGACAAACAGGCAGAATACTAGCCACCGGGATACATGAACATCAACTAGCCACAAAACGACATGACCCTCTCTCTCAATTTATCCTTACATACAGATAAGGAAGGGCACCACTTTGCCTGGGACAACACATCCATCCTAGTTCATGCCAAACCGAGACACGCACAAGAATTCCTAGAAGCATGGCATTCCAAGCGTAACTCTATCAGCAAATACATCAATTTAGACCCCCATCTACCACCCCTGAGAAAAAGAACAGGCAATGACATCACAGGAAATCACGTCACCAACCCAAAGAAATCCAAGCATATAAATCTAAAGCGGAATCATCAGTGCTTTGCCTGGAGGCCCACTGAAGACGTTGCCTAGTTGAGTGATGAAACGTCTGGAAATGAACCTTCCAGCTCAGTGAGCAAACATGCATCCAGAACCTCGACCTGAGCTACAAATCTTCTCAAAACTTGCTAAGAAAGCAATCTCCACTAGATGTGTCATGTGAATATGCTCAGAAGGTATTTTGATAGGGAAGGAAAGCAAAAGCAGAATGTGTTACCAGTTAAAAGAATTCAGATGCTTCTGAATTGAAAGTTCTCCGAAAATTGAAATGAATTGAGTTATCTTCCTGAGGAAAATTTAAATGACCTGAAAGTTGTTATAATATGGGGGTACAAGCTGGGAACTAGGCAAAAGTGAGGACTGCAGATGCTGGAAATCTGAGTCTAGATTAAAGTGGTGCTGGAAAAGCACAGCAGGTCAGGACTTTTGCCCGAAACGTCGATTTTCCTGCTCCTCGGATGCTGTCTCTGACCTGCTGTGTTTTTCCCGCACTACACTAAACTGGGAACTACTAATCTAATTGCATATGTTGTAGATATAGGAAATGGTGTTCCAATGAACTAACCTCCCTGTAGATTTAACCCTCTAAAGTTGGCACAGGTTCAGTAAGAGTTTACTTTAAAGTATGCATTCAATATAATCGAAATGCGTTGTAGTGAATGAAGCTCAGCCATAGGAATGGTGCCAAAACGAGATGGTCCCCAGTGATGATGTGTCGACTATCACAGTCAGTGCAGTTACAAAATCTGATTCATATCCTATTCCACATTTGGAAGACTATATTGAGAAGCTGAGACAAGGAACTTCAGAGGGTATTTGCAGATACTTTTACTGGAAAGAGTGAAGGAAATTTTGGCTTTTGTAACATCCGGAATAGACTGCCAGTTTAAAGTCATGACATTTGATATGAAAAATGCATCAGCCACATTTTCAAAGACAAATCAGTGAAGTCATTTCATGATTATCCAGTTAATTGGTGTATATTGATGACGTGATTTTTAGTCACACTTGGAAGAAACATTTATAGCATCTATCAGAACTGTCTGATAGACTTTGAGCGATGGTCTTGATGATAAATCTAATAGTGAGTTTGCAATGGTCCTGTGGGATATGAAAACAAAGATTATCCCATAACATTGATGAAGAGGGAAGTACTATGATTGTTTGGACTGGTTAGACCACTTTTGGAATATTGCGTACAATTCTGGTCTCCTTCCTATTGGAGGGATGTTGTGAAACTTAAATGGGTTCAGAAAAGATTTACAAGAATGTTGCTAGGATTAGAGGATTTGATCTATAGGGGGCAGTTGAAAGGCTGAGGCTGTTTTCCCTGGAGCATTGGAGGCTGAGGGGTGACCTCATAGAGGTTTATAAAATCATGAGGGGCATGCATAGGATAAATAGGCAAGGTCGTTTCCCTGAGGTGGGGGAGTCCAGAACTAGAGGGCATAGGTTTAGGGTGAGTGGGGAAAGGTAAAAAAGGGACCTAAGGGGAGTGGTACGTGTATAGAATAAGCTGCTGGAGGAAGTGGTGGAGGCTGGTACAATTGCAACATTGAAGAGGCATTTGGATGGGTATATGAATAGGAAGGGTTTGGTGGGATTTGGGCCGGGTGCTGGCAATTGGGACTAGATTAGGTTGGGATATCTAGTTGACATTGATGAATTGGACCAAAGGGTCTGTTTCCATGCTGTACATTTCAATGACTCTATGACTGTGTGGTTTTTATTTGAAGTTCATATCGAATTTTAGCAGTGTGTTTGGTCTACTGATTAACTTGGTGAACTAGTGCTGAAAATTTCAGTGGATGGAGGAATGTCAGCTGGCAGTTGACAGCCTGAAAATGATGTTAACCACTGTCCCAGTGTTAGTCACACCTAATTATGCAAAGCTATTCAAGGTGGCTATGGATGTAGGTGTTGGTGCTGTACTCTTTCAAAAAGACAACAAGAAGATAGAAAGACCTATTGTGTATTTTTTCAAAATATTGAATAATCGATAGCAATATTCTACAATTGAAAAGTTTTTTTATTGTTTTATATTGCCAGTAATGTGCGAGACAACTCTATGTAACTCCTAAACTGATCATAATTCCTTAAAGTTCTTAAAGTTTATAGAGAAATTTAAGCATAAATTCTAGAACGTTTAGATGGAGAGACTTTGAATAAAGATGAGGGAGCTCAGTGCTGAGAAAAATACAGATTGAAATGGTCTGCAGTAGTGAATATTTGCATGCTTACAGTCAATGGAAGGTATATGTATTTTACTGTATTAATCGTTAAGGTGAAAGGTTTTTTAAAAAATGAAGCCATCTTTGTTTATTTGTTTTTTTTAAGGGAGGAAATGTCTTTGAGACGTATTCTGTCCTCTTATGAAGAAACATTGAGATGAAAGTGTGAAGCAGTCTGCTCCAAAGCAAAGTAAACAGTTTGTCAGGCCTTGGATTTTTAAAAAATAAAGTTGGAACAATAGAAGCAGCCTGGCTTCCACAGATTTTTTGCTTTAGCTTTCAGCAATTGCTGAGCTCTGGAAGCTGGATGTGAAAACTTTGCGCTCTCGTTCTCTCTGTCGTGCACGCGATTCAGCTAAAAGCTGGGCTTCTCTTTTTGTTACTAGAATTGCACATGAGACAATGTTTTACTAAATTTGCCTTTGCCAAGGGTGTGTTTATGGGATTTTACTATGTTGGAAGAGTTAATTAAGTGTTTTTGCTTTGTATGCTTTATATATAGTTAGGCATTTTGATAGTTACAGTAAGCTAATTCCATTTAGTGTGTCTTAGTGTATGAATGAAGTGTGTTTGATTTTGGAAATTACTTCTGATGCACAAAGAGTAGTTAAATATTTAGACATTTTTGTATCTTTCAGTTGCTGTGACTGGCTTGCTAACATCTGTAGGCGAAAGAAACAGCTTAAAGCCCGCACGGTTTGGCTGGGGCATCCAGAGAAGTGTGAGGAAAAACATCCAAGAAATGCAATCAAGAACCAGAAGTACAATATTTTTACATTTGTCCCTGGGGTAGGTAACTGAGTTTGCATGTCTTGAAACAACCTTTGTGTCAAAATACATAGAGGTTATACAGTGTGTGTAGTGCTTTCCCTCTAATCAGTTCTTTCCAGTGTCTGTTTCAAAAACAATAAAAACATATAAAAGCTGATTCTTCCCATCAGGATGAAAATCACAATGTTGCCTGCACTGTTATCTACAAAAATGGTGGTGAAATGTCACTGTTTCCAAATTTTTTTCACCGTTTCAACTTTCATCCTTCTCTTGCAGTACAGATGGGGGTCTTTTGGAAATTATGTTCTGTGTCATAGAAAATGGCTATGTGCTCCTGAGAGTACTTTCCATAAAAGTTAGTCTCTGTTTTAAGATATGAAATGCATTATCTTAATGGCTGCACAATTATGGCTTCAGAAAGAGAATTGGACAACTGTCTGAAGAAAAAAAATTGTAGGGCAACAGGAAAAACTAGATGCATGTGAGTAGCTAGATGCTCTTACGCTGACAGTAATCAAAAAGTCTCCTGGGTTATAAACCATTTTGAGTAAACATGTTACAATGTTTTTAGAGTGAATGATTTTACCGTAACACTTCAGTAATGACATTGTAAAGGATAACCTCGGGATCACAGTTAACCATAAATGCCATAACTACGAACTTTGACTGACTTGACATGGTGAAGGATGGCTGGGATTAAACGTGACTGTCACCTCTCAGTGTATAGCCAAATAAATACAAACACTCATTCATTTGGATTTCAGCAATAGATCAAATATTGAAAACTGACGGTGAAGTTAAAAGGAGCCTCTTAATTATTTACAAGCAACAACCAATTTCATTTGTGACAGAGCAGCTATTGCAAATAACCTGAGATTGAAAGAAAGGGCTCTTGGGCCTTGTGGCAGTAACGTCCCTAGTACTAGACCAAGAGGCCTGGTTTCAAGTCCCACCTGCTCCATAGGTGTGTAAGGACATCTCTGAATAGGTTGATGAGGAAATGAGGTTACTTTCTTTCTTAAAGAAAAAAGTGCTCTTGGGCCTTGTTATAATGCAGTGGTAGTGTCCCTGTCCCTAGATGGAGCGACCTGGGTTCAAGTCTCACCTGCTCCAGAGGTGTAGAATAACATCCCTGAATAGGTTAAATTAAAAAAAAAACTCTTGTGGCACAGTGGTGTTCCTACCTCTATGCTAGAAGGCATGGGTTCAAGTCCCACCGTTCCAAAGGTGTGTAATGACATCTTTGAACAGATTGATTCTAAAAATAAGTTAAATTTTTAAAAGAAGAAATTCCTATAATCAGGAAGGGGAAATGAGGAAACTGGTGAAATCCACACTGAATCCATACCAACCCCACTGCCCCGTGGCCAAACACTTTTTACTCCCCCCTCCCACTCCACCAAGGACATGCAGGTCCTGGGCTGCCTCCATTCCCAACCCCTTGCCACCCGACACCTGGAGGAAGAATGTCTCATCTGCCATCTTGGGACTGTGCACACGGGATCAATGTGGATTTTACCAGTTTCCTAATTCCCCCCCCCCCCACCCCCCCCCCCCCCCCCCCCACCCCATCGCAGTTGCAAGCCTCCAACTCAGCACCACCCTCTTGAACTGTCCATCTTTCTTCCCATTATCTGCTCTACCCTCCTTCATCCCCCTGCCCCCCAACCTCCATCTACCTATCACATTCCCAGCTACCTCTTCACCAGCCCCACCCCACGTCCCAGTTATCTCTCAGCACCCCTTGCCCTCAAGCCTAATTTCTTATGAAGGGATTATGTCCGAAATGTTGATTCTCCTGCTCCTCGGATGCTACCTGACCTGCTGTGCTTTTCCAACGCGTTCTTGACTCTATATTTCAGAACTTGTAGGATTCTCTCTCGCTTTCGCTCTCGCTCTCTCTCTCTCTCTTTCCACCCCCCCCCCCCCCCACACACACACACACATTAAGGTCATTGCAGAAAGTTAAAACTGATTACTAAGAATACATTTTCAATTGTGAGAGAATTTTTCATGCAGAGCTAATCCACCTTTGTGACACAGATCTTGACCAATTTAAAACATGGAATGTCATTTTTTTCAGAGTCAAATTGTTGGTAAATATCTGCGTCCCCTCTGTCATTTGAAACTTCTAGGTACTTTATTGCCCACCCTATTCTTTCAACATGTTGCAATGCAAAAATGTCTTTTTTAGCTCAAAGGTGCAGAATAATGTCAAGTTCTGCCCCACTAACTCCCCCTTTCTCTTCCCCCAACATTGTTTTAGTTTTTCAGCAAGTGCAGTGTTTTATTTTCCCGTTCTGTCTTATTCTCCTTGTGATCTTTTAAACACTTCATTTATGAATCTATGATACTACTTCCTCTGAAGTATTTTCTGTTTTTAAAAACAATTATGGACTGAAATTACCAGTCTGATTGTAGTGTCATTTTTCAGGTATTATATCAGCAATTCAAGTTTTTCTTGAATCTTTATTTCCTGGTGGTATCATGCTCGCAGTTTGTACCATCATTGAAGATAGGCTATCTGTATACATACTGGGCTCCTCTGGTAAGTAATATTTTCTCACGTGTTTAACTTTGTGCATGAAGAACTGTAATTGTCAAGCATTTGTGAAAGTTTAGTCACTTAAGAAGAATTAAAATTAGTTATCAAATGCTGATTCATGACTGTTGTTTGTTGCACTAATGTTTCCTCCTGCCTTCATCTATATTAACTCTGCCACTAACTGCAAGCTTTTTGCACTTTGAGTGGTCAGTCAATTGTAAATGTGATTAGGGTTGTAGCCTGTTAGGTTGGGAGCTGTAATCATGGTCAATTCCCAACGGCTGCCTTGGGCCTATAAAGGTAACGTAAAATTTATTTTATTAATTTTCAACCAACAAGCTATTTGGTGCTTTTTTATAAAGAGTTTTGGATCATTTTTAAACAGTTTGAGAAGTACTTAGAATCAAAAGTTGAAAAGGACTTTGCTAAAATAAATGGCAATTACTTTCTTTAGTTATTTCTGAAAGTAGGCTTTAAATTATAAAGGCTGTTTTAATCGGGGTATCTGCTGAAAAAGATAAGACTATGTACAAGTTTGCATGAGATCTAAAATAAGTTCTACAAATGGGCAAATGTTTCTACAAGTCATTATCAGGCATTCTTTGGTAAAATAAACTTGTTGTGGTACAGAAGATCAGTGAAAGCAAATGTCATTTGCACTGAAGATCAAATTTAGATCAGATCTCATAGCTTCAGGCTGATGTCAACTCCCCTGAACTAGGATGTATTCAATAACATCGCATCTACCTAAGTAATACTGGAAATCAATGACTTGGCCTCCGCAGCCTTCCATTTTAAAGAATTCCACAGGGTCACCATCTTGATCCCAGTTGATCAAGTCTTTCTTCATGCAGTCATCAATCCCAGGAATTGGTAGTGAACCTTGAAACATTACCATTGTCATATTGAAACAAACTACCATTTTCCATCCATATTCAACATTCCATGCCTTTGGGTTCCTTTGTTAAGCATTTTAGTCTTGGTAATAAGTTTTCTTGTGGATATGTGAGGAATGTGCAAGGTTCCCCAACGGTGTGGTAGCATTAGTAATAGTGTATACACTTACAACTGATAATTATGTGCTTGCACTTCCTATCTGAGTTAATTTAAGAGGAAATTAGTGTCAACAGGAAATCTTCCTGAGAGGGAAAACCCAACTGTGCCACAACTATACCTCCAACAAGCATGTTAAAGCAGTTTTGCTCAACTGCTGATACCAGTTTGTTGACACAACTGTTCAGTTCTTTTCCCGAGATTTCTCACATGAGATGCAATTTGTGCCCACCAACCTCTGCAAACAGTTAAAGTTTATTAAAGCTTGTACAAGCTTGGTGACACCTTTGACACTCTTTGCAGACATGTGAATTTGAGTCCTAGTGAGACACTGAACAAAGAAAACACATCCCCTTTATACAGGTCAGTTGGTAATGCTTATAGATGCTCTGGTCACTCCCTCATAGTCACCTGAATCCCCAGATATGATGGTAGGATGAGATCATCCTCTGAGATAATGCAAATGCTAATGCCCTAATCCTGGGAAATTGTGATGCAGACGATTTCCTGACTCAGTGATTCCCCAAGACAATGTAAGTGTGACATACCTTCAGGGGATGGCTAGAAAGCATTTCTGAATGGAAGAGATTGAATTATAGTTTAATCTGATAATAGCAGGAGAATAGTAGAAAGTGACTGTCTAAATGTAGTGGGGAGTTGTTCTCATTACTGCACAAATGTCATCCCCACGCAAAGACAGTGCAGTTTAAGTCTTTCTCTGGGCATCAATGTAATAGTAGAAATTCCCATTTAATCTTTCAACATTACACAATCTTGTGCCTGTAGTAATAGATGATGGGCAAATAAAGAAGAATGTAAACTAATGTAAAAACATTTTGTAACTTGAAAATCATAATTTCTGTATGTACTTACAGGTTACAGATGTTCTCAGATCAACCTTTTAATCAAGGGCCAATTATTTTTCATGATGCATTATTTGCTTGCTAGACTGTGATGATCTTTCCAACATTTTGCCACATGAGCATTCTATGATGCTGAGTAGAAGGTCCATTAAATTTAGATTTACCAGGATGTTGCTGGGAATAGAGGGTTTGAGTGATAAAAGAGAGGCTGAATAGTCTGGAACCTTTTTCACTGGAGCATAGGAGATTAAGAGGTGACTTTATAGAGACTTTAAATAATGAGGGGTATAGATAAAGTGAATGACAGGTGTCTTTTCCCAGGGTGGGACATTTCAAGACTAGGGGGCATATTTTTAAGGTGAGAGGAGAAAGATTACGGTGGATTGTGTGTGGAATGAACTGCCAGAGGAACTGGGAATGGGTGCAGTTACAACATTTAAAAGACATTTAGATAAGTAAATGAATAATAAATGTTTGGAGTGATTTGGGCCATGTGCAACAGATGGGACTAGTTTAGTTTAGGATTATGGTCGGCATAGCCGAAAGGTCAGTTGCCAGGATGTTAGACTTCACGACTCATCTTTAAGTTGTGACAATATAAGAGCTGAGAGATTATGTTGGAGCTGTACAAAGCTTTGGTTAGGTCATAACTGGAGTAATGTGTGCAAATAAGTTTCTCTCAGAATTGGAAGGATGAGATTGCACTGGAGGGGATGCAGAGGCAATACACCAGGATGTTGCCTGGGTTGGAGAATTTTAGGGGTGAAGAAGGCTGGATAGCTTGGGTCGATTTACTTCAGAGCAGAGAAGCCTGAGGGGAAACCTGTTTGAGCTATATAAGATTGTGAGGGGCCTGGACAGAGTGGAAAAGATGTAGTTCTTCCTGTTAGTTGAAGAGTCAAAATGAGGGAGCGTAACTTTAAGTTGAAGGGCATAAGGTTAGGAGGAGATTTGAAGAACATAAAACTTTTACCCAGAGGGTGGTGGGAATCTGGATTGCACTGTCTTGGAGGGAAGAAAAAACAAGAAACCTCAACGTTTAAAAAGTGCATGGATGAGCATTTGAAATGTCCAATTACTGTGCACCAAATGCTGGATAGAGAGGTGCAGACTCTATGGGCTTAAGGGCTTCTGCACGATATGGCTCTACAATGTTATATCACCAAGCAGCCTGCTTGATTGACACCATGTTAACAAATATTCACTTGCTCCACCGTTTGTGCACCATAATAATTATGTACTAATAACCAATGCCCTGCAGAAATTCACAAAGGTTCCTTAGACAGCAGCTTGCAAACTCTTGACCCGTATCATCTCGAAGAACAAGGGTAGTAGATACATGGAAACATTACCACCTGCAAGTTCCTCTCCAAGTCACCCCTCATCCTAACTTGGAAATATGTTGCTGTTTCTTTGATGTCACGGTGAAAATTGTGGAACTCACTTTCTAACAGTGCTATGTGTGACTTTGCACCAAATGTACCACAGGAGTCCACGAAGATAACTGATCAACACCTTCTCTGGTGAAACTAGAGGACAATAAATGCTGGCTTAGCCAGCAAAGTACAAATCCCTAAATGAGTAAAAAGGATTGTGTCTAGCAACATCAAAAAATAGTCTGTTTTAAAGCCTGTTTCTGATATAATTCAAGATATTAATAACTTGATTTATGTCACTCGTTATTATATTTCTGTTTTCCAGGGTTTTGTTATGGCGGTGACAATAATTCGGGAAGCATTGGATGAGTTCCGTCGCTATCAACGAGATGAGGAGATGAATTCACAGCTATATAGCAAGCTGACCATACGAGGTTAGAAATAGCTTGCTCAGCATTTCAACAGTCGTACTCAGTTGATGGGTTTTGTCAGTGGTAGTTCCAGTTTTGGAAAATAGTTGCCAATGATTCCAGGTTCTAAGTATTGGTCACTTATATTTTTAATGTGTGAACTTTAAAAATGGTTCCTTTCTTCATGAAATTAATTCCACATAATCTTGTGCAGTGACTCAATAACAGTTATTGAGGCAAATAGTTCTCAAATTTCAAGCTATTGAGCAGTTATTGAAATGAGACATAAAATTTTATGGTTAACTGTCGTCTTCAACTAAGTGTCATCCTTCTTGATACTGTTCAATGTCTGAAACTCAAACACTCGCTCAGCAACTGAGTGAGCCACAAGATTGTCCAGATCTTCCATATGTTGACAGAATCCTGCGTGTTGCAATCAAGGGACTGCACTTTCCCAGATATGCCTTATTTATGTAATTAGTCAATTTGTTATCAGTCAACACTGATTCTAAAGTAATAGCACATCTCTCAGCTTGGGGAACAAAGAATGTTCGCTAACTGCAGGAGGCTGTAAAAAGCTTTATCCCTCTGTAACTTGGTGCTCATATCTTGTTGCATATAGGCATTTGTCATCTGCACTCCGTTCAAATTACATACTTCTGTCCCCTTTACCTGGTTCATCTGTGACTCTTCCCTTCCCTTCCTTGACTCCATTGTTGCGATTTCTGAGGACAAGCTATACTTCAATATCCATGACTGGCCTATTAATTCGCATAGTTCTGTTTCTCTACTGTGATAGCACCTTCCAGTAGGCAGCTTCCAGCATGACTTTTTCCTCAACCATTACTCTCTCCCCGCTCCTTCCCCACCCCCCCCCCCCCCCCAAAAAAAAACCTCACTTGTGGTTGATAAGGCCTTCCGCTGTGCCTGACCTACACTTCTGCCCTCACCCCTTCCCCTCCTCCCTACACCAACGGAATTCACTTGTCCTTCTTTTTCACCATACTGATCTGCATTCAAAGGATCATCCTCTACTATTGAAATTGAATGAATGGGTTGTGATGAAAATAGATCATGTGATAATAGGACTACAGAGGTGAGAATGGGTTAGCTGTGCTGAAAACAACCCCATGTCATGATAGAACCAGGGTATAGGGGTCAGTTAAAAAATATGGAAGGATACGATCAGGCTCCAAAGTTACTGAACTTAATGTTTCTTTTTCCTTTCTCCACTATTAACAACGCCTTTGTCTTTTGCACTCAGGCTCTTTACCCTCTGCCGCCTTGGTCCTCCTCTGCATATGTCAAAAGTAGTGAAAACAAAATCCTTTTTTCCAGTACTGTTCGGTCTGAAGAAGAGTCATATCAGACTGGAATATTAACTCTACTTATGTTGAGTTTCTCCAGCACTGTTTTATTTAAGCTATATGAAGGGATAGAAATTTGTGTTTTTTTTTATTTTTAAGTGGTTTGTGTAACCATCATTTCCATTGCTTGATTCATAAATGTGATAGTGAAAAGTTCATATCTGGCAAGTGATGTACTGTCGTTCCAAAAGGCAGATGGGGGATGTATTTCATGTAAAGGTTTTCTTTGTATGGTGTTCTGGGTGCCACAGGTGACTGGTGCTGTTGAAGTCAAATGGATCAGCTATGTATCTGCTTGGAAGTAATAAGCCCTTTTAGCTTTTTTTTTGAATTGTGCTAAAGATGCATTGTAACCTGAATTGCTAACTGCTTTAAAACAGTTGTCCATGAAAGTCCAGTTTCATTATTCAAAATTTGGAAGATAAAAGATTATTTTAGTGATAAACACTGAAGGAAAAAATGCAAGATTAAGGTGTAAATAAAATGTAATTTTTTTATAAAAGGGTGGAATGCAGTTAGTAATAGAAATTAACTGGAGAAAATTGCAATAAAAGAGCAATCAGTTTTTTATTACTTACAGCATATTTGTAGTTAACTTTGGAATTAATATGATGCAACTGTTATGAATATCTGATTCATTTTCCTGTACCAAGTTATTTGTAGTATCATGGTGTGTGATCTGTAAAACTGAAGATGGTTTAGGGAACAAGAACTTTGGTCTTCTTTGGAGTCTGAGTTAAAAAGCTTTGTGCATTTAAATCAGTATTGACTTTATTCTTACCTAGTCATTTGCAGTTTAAATATTCTGTGTGAAATTTAAATTGCAGAAGAGTAGCATTAAATCTCTAACAAGGAATGGAAAGTAATAGTTTCACTGGGAATTACTTCCTGACTTCCATAAGTAGGTATTAAATGGTTATATCTGATATGACCTGAGGAGCAAGAGTTTTATCCATGCAATTTCCCATTAGTTTCCTGTGGCCTTGAACCCAGTATTGTAATTGAAGTTAGACCTACAGGATTAGATAAAAGATCTTGTAAATGGGAAAAAAAACTTTGGAAAGATATTTTATCAAAAAGGTGACACAGCATTAAGGCACTGAATTTCCATTCATAATTATTCTTTGGTTGCAAATTTTTCACTAAAGTTTTCAAATAGCTGATGTGAGATTACTAAATAAGTAATTCATATTGGCTAACACTTTAGCAGCTGAATGAATAGGAATTTGATATGCTTATTAAGTTACAGCTATGTTTGTTATGAGTGTATGCAGATATATCCATGACTAATCTAATCTGACTATTTTACTAATGGACCTAGAAATATGTGCCTTGTCTAAAACGTGGACGATAGCTTGAAGATTTGGTGCATATTTCACAATTTATTTTGGTTAAATTTTTCATTCTAGAATATCTTTGAAAAGGAACTACAATGTCTATCAGATCATGAACTTGAGGCATGCTGTTGACTGTCCTAGTGTTACCTCTTCACTTGGCTCCCCCCCCGCCTACCTCCCTTACAAAAGATAAAATTTGTTGGCTGCAGTTCCACTTTTGCATTGAAGTAATCCATGAATTAGTTGTGACCACCAACTTGTAACTCAGTTTTGAAACAAGCATGCAATCTTCTTTCTGTTGCTGTTGCCTTCACCATAGTTTTGACAAAGCTCAGACAAGAACGTTTGGGAGGAGAACTGTGTACTTTGTGACAGATCTAATTACACAATGTGTAGTTTTTCTGTGTCTTCAACAAATGTGACTGACTCACCATTTTTTTTTCTAGGTAAAGTACAGGTGAAGAGCTCTGATATTCAAGTGGGCGATCTTATTATAGTTGAGAAGGTTTGTGTTCGCTGTATTTACTACTCTGGCATAAAAGAGATTGCTACTTCTGTTTGCCTAAAGCCAGGGTGTATTTTTCACAGCACTGCTGACTCCAGAATAGCTAGAAATATGACACCGTTTTGCAAAGTTGGGAATGTGCCTGCATTGATTTTAAAAGGAAAATAAATTAACTTATGTATCTTGTGCACTTTTTATGTATAACATAGCGTAATTAGATTACCCTACAGTGTGGAAACCGACCCTTCAGCCCAACAAGTCCACACCAACCCTCTGAAGAGTAACCCACCAAGACCCGTTTCCCTCTGACTAACGCAATTAACAATTTAGCATAGCCAATTCACCTGACCTGCACATCTTTGGATTGTGGGAGGAAACCGGAGGAAACCCACGCAGACACTAGGAGAATGTGCAAACATTACACAGAGCCGCCCGAGGCTGGAATCGAACCTGGGACCCTAGTACTGTGAAGCAGCAGTGCTAACCAGTGAGCCACCATGCCACCCCACATCAAAAAGTCTGTGGATAATTACATCTGCATTGAATCTGATATAGAGAATTCAGAAAGTATCGCTATTGATGGATGGAGAAAGGAGCTATAATGTTCATTATTACTTCATGTCTTATGTTGTGTCTATCCACCAGTTGATTAACTTGTGGCATCCTGATGTATCCAGTCAAATTATTCAGTGACCAAGAGAGATTTGTGTGTAATGTGTGTGTGTGCTGCATAAAATAATTCACTATGCAAGATGTTTTGCTAATCATAGTGGAAATCTAATTTTACTTAATGAGAATGTACAGGAGATAGTAATAAGATCAAGAAATGTAGGACAGTGAGAGTGAGTAAGTAAATTAGTATGGTTGTGTTTTAAAATGTAGAATGAGAATAAATTGAGAAAATGAAAAAAAATTAAATAGTTTGTGTCCAGTAGGAAGAATGATGCAAAATTGTTGTAAAATAGTGAGACATGAGTTTTGTTTCCTCAAGTTGAATTCTTTCTCTCTACTGGTTTCTGTCAAAAACATTAATGTCTCCTACCACTTCTATCATGATGTTTCTTAAAAGCTTTTGTCGAAGTACCTTCTAAATGATGATACTCTTTGCAAATACTCTACTCCCTGAGTTTCCTCTTCTGTAACACACTATGTATTTATACGTGCAATTATAACATAGTCTCTTATGCTAATTTGAGTGTCAACAAAACCATGGTACAGTGCCTTTTAATGTAGAAAAACTGGCCAAGGACTTTATTGTAAGCTTAATCAGACAAAAGGAAACACCAAACTAAGCATATATTCAGATGGGTGACCAAAACATCGTCAAAAAGTTCTGAAAAAGGCACAGAGGTTTATGAAGGCAATTTCAGATTTTAAGGGTTAGGAAGGCTTTCCCAGGATTTACTGCAGGCCCTCACAATAACTTTCAATGCACTTGTAATCCTCAGTTTGTTTTTAAAATGATCATGGTCTCCTATCACTTTGATTGACTTGCCCTTCTCTTAGTCTTTTCAATCTTAGTGTTGTCCTGTAGTTTTTACAATGATCCTTATCAGTTGAGAAATGTTGTGATTGAGGTCAAATCCTTCAACTGTTGCTTAAGTTTGAATTGACAGTGATGTAGACCCATTAATTACTAATTGGATTTATTGAATAATGCTGGACATTTTTTATAGACCGCTTATAAATTGGAAGTTTTGAAAATAAATTATTTTTCAATGAATCAGTACTTTTAAGTATGTTTACCCATTTACTCTACACAATATTGACAATGTATAAATATTGTATTCACGTCTTTGGAAATGGATAATAGTCTTCTGCAGTAGCAGGGTAAAAACATTGACTGCAGATGCTGGAAACCAGATTCTGAATTAGTGGTGCTGGAAGAGCACAGCTGTTCAGGCAACATCCGAGGAGCAGTAAAATTGACGTTTTAGGCAAAAGCCCTTCATCAGGAATAAAGCAGTAGCAACCGAATGGTAACCTGTGAGTTATTTGTTAAACCAGTAGGAGGTTGATCCTATTTGAGTGGAATGAGTTATGTGGGACAGATCAGTTCTCAAAAGATCTGGACTGGACATGTTTAACCGTCGGGAGTGTGTAAGATTGATTGGTAGATTTGAGAGAAGAAAGCAGCTCAACAAAAGCCTGTTCACTATAAGTTGAGACCTAATGTAACATTGTTGATTTTTATACACGTGTGTATGAAGGCTGCACCTGAAAATTAGATTGAACAGTATCAGTGTTCCGACCCAAGATAATTCCCACGGTTTCAGGAAATGCTTCCAAATACAGCAAACTGATATGAAAAATTTCTTTTTGTATTTGAGTAGATTGAAGCCCCCTGGAAACATGTCTTTTAGGAGGTGTGATTTAAGGTGAAGGGTTTAATTGCTAGAAAGTGTTTTTTTTATCATCACCTCATTTGTCATTCGCATCAGATCCTCTGGAATGTGTCACAGTACCAACAAGGGAATAAAGCTTGCTTTATGAATTTTTAAATTTTGTGTATATGTGCTTCTCCTACGAATATTCTATTTTAAAATGACTGACCTTGACATTCAAAAGAAACTATAATAAACCAGGCAATAATTTCATTATAGTCAGTTTCGTGTTAAATCATATACTCTTTGAGACAGGAAAAGTTACAAATATAACTGGTGCCTGTGTCCAAGATAATGGGCGCAATTGAAGAGCGTTCCCTAACCAGTACAGTTGACATCTAATGCCTATCTTTTTGGATAGGGGGCATAAGGTGGGGGGCAGGTGTATGCATTCTGTTCAGGTGAGTAGAGTCTGAAACCAGTGTAAAAGGTGAGGGCAAGCAGAACTCATGGACTTAAAATTGCTCCTTTTTCAGTGCTGTTCCCACTGAATTTGGTGGATTGCACATTTGATGGTGTAAATGAGGCCAAATTTTGTCCCCCACTCTTCAACGCATTGCTGTCCATCAGACCATGCACTGTATAAATCGTTTTCCAGTGTAATAACCGTGACTGCACTTTTACCATTTGATTGTTAAACATCTCAGGATGTCCTGAGAACAGGCAAATGCAGTTTCTTCTCCCTCTTGCTTTTCCTTTCCTCCTCAATTTTCAGTAATGGAGTAGTCACTGAAATCTTCTGTCTAGTAACTATCATATATATAATTCTGTAGTGCTTGAGGTAAATTGTATATGCTGTATGTAGTCCTTTTTAAATTTCAACAGAAGTACCTTCTAATGGTATTGCTTTTTATAGCAGTCACCTCAATTATAATTATCTACTTTAATCTCCAAATAAGTTAGCCAGCTTGCAATCTATGAATCTCATTATCCTGAAACTGAGTAATTCTTTTGCCCACCGAAAAGCAAGAATTTCTGGAGTCATCAATATGACATTTTAGTATCATTGAGTGGCTGACAGGTCTAATGAATTGGATGAATAACTAACTGTGTTTATGATTTGCTATTTGCTGCAGTTGTGCATACTTTGGTCCCACACCGGCTCAGAACTGGGTTGCTCAGACGTTTTTCATAAAGATCCTCGCAACAAACAGTCAAATCTGTCATTCATGCAATGAGCTTGAACTGAATTTAAGCCTCGGCACCAGAAAGAGAGAATGTACAGATGCACTGCATTATCCTGACTTTCAGTGCTTTGATTTTGAAGTACTTGGCTGAAGAATAAATCTACAGTCCAGGGACACAAAAGTAACAATAATTAGATAAATTAGCAGTTGGTGACTAGGTTAGACCAAGCTAGGTATTTTTTTTTCCTGCAAAAATGTCTCTTAAAATAATGCTAAATAATTTGTTCTCGTTTTTGAAATTGAATTGACTCAATTAGAAACCACGAACCCTTGTTCTGTACTGTTTAGTATGTAACCTCTGTACACATCCAGTGAATCAGAAAGGGCTTGCAGCCTCCTTTTGAGGTTAAATTTGAAGCTCAGGACATGTTTTAATTTTCCGAGAAGAAACGTTAAGATTTGAAAATGTAACACTCATGTTTTGTCCTGAACAAAAACCGAAAGAACTGTGGATGCTCTAAATCAGAAACAAAAATAGAAATTGCTGGAAAATCTATGGAGAGGAAGCAGAGTTAACATTTCAGGTCAAGTAACCTTTCCTCAGAACTGAGTTCTCAGAAGCACTCTGTTTAGAGGAAAGTCACTCAACTTGAAACATTAACTCTGATTTCTTTCTGCAGATGCTGCCAGGCTTGCTGAGCTTTTCCAGCAATTTCTATATTTTGTCACCTATGCTTTACATTAGGCATCTAATTGATTCAAAGCATAACATTTCTGTTCTTATTGGGAATTGTGGTAGGAGGAATAAAAAATCATCTTGAATGATGAAAGCTTGAATGTGGTAGAGGTTGAGTCCATGATTAAGAAAGCAAATGCAATGTTGTCACTTATCTCAAGAGGGTTGGAATATAAAGCACCGTTGTGCTACTGAGACTTTATAAAGCTCTGGTTAGGTCTCATTTAGAGTACTGTGTCCAGTTTTGGTCCCCGCACCTCAGGAAGGACATACTGGCACTGGAACGTGTCCAGCGGAGATTCACACGGATGATCCCTGGAATGGTTGGCCTAACATTGAAGGAACGGCTGAGGATCCTGGGATTGTATTCATTGGAATTTAGAAGATTAAGGGGAGATTTAATAGAAACTTACAAGATAATACATGGCTTGGAAAGGGTGGACGCTAGGAAATTGTTTCCGTTAGGCGAGGAGACTAGGACCCGTGGACACAGCCTTAGAATTAGAGGGGGTCAATTCAGAACAGAAATGCGGAGGCATTTCTTCAGCCAGTGTGTGGTGGGCCTGTGGAATTCATTGCCGCAGAGTGCAGTGGAGGCCGGGACGCTAAATGTCTTCAAAGCAGAGATTGATAGATTCTTGATGTCACGAGGAATTAAAGGCTATGGGGAGAATGTGAGTAAGTGGAGTTGAAATGCCCATCAGCCATGACTGAATGGCGGAGTGGACTCGATGGGCCGAATGGCCTTACTTCCACTTCTATGTCTTATGGTCTAAAAAGGGTCTACTGGATTAGATTCATTTCATTAAAGGTAGCAGTACAAGTTATCAACGCATCACAAAATGAAAATGAAGCTGGGGTTCATTTCTGGAGGAGTGAACTATAAAACCAAAGAAATCAGTACGCCTATAGCAAGATCTTTATCCAAATGCATAGAATGTAGTGTATAACTCTGAACTTATTAATTAAAACAAACAAGCGCTGACACAGTTTTAGTATCATCCTAATATTTTGTACAGAGGGTGCAATGATTGAAGACTGTGAGCTAGTGTTTTTCCATGTGACAGAGAAGACTGATAAAGACATTTTAGAAGTTTAAAAGAATTTAGCAGGCTAAAGCAAATGTGGATAATCCAAAATGAGAAGCCATAAAATGTCCAGTAATAAAGACAATAAGTAACTCAGAAGAAACTGCTTTACCCAGGGAGTGAGGAAAATATGGAATTTGCTGAACTGTGGAGCAGTTCAGATAAGAACAGAAGTAGAAATTATTGAAGTACACAAAGGAAAAGGAGTAGAAGATGAAATAAGGGTTCAAGGAGGTTTGTGTATATCTGGTAGACTACTTGCCCTCTTTGAAAATGTGTTGCTGGTTAAAGCACAGCAGGTTAGGCAGCATCCAAGGAACAGGAAATTCGACGTTTCGGGCATAAGCCCTTCATCAGGACTTGCCCTCTTTGTATGCTATAAATTCTATATAAGAGACTACAGTAACTCTAGCTTCAGTTGATGTGTTTCAGGTTGGTAGGCAAGTTGCAGATTTGACTATTTACCTGTATTACTGTTCAATCCTGTTTCAGAACCAGCGCATCCCCGCTGACATGATCTTTTTGAGAACATCAGAAAAAAGTGGTAAGCAAGTTTTCTTCATTCTTTCACAGTGCCTGGTAGAAAAACAAGTGATGAGAGCAATGCTTAATAACTTGAACAAATCATTGCTTTTATGCACTTCCAAAAAAAAATTCACTCGAAGCGCTGATGTTTGATGGTTGAATTTTAATGTACTAATTCCACAATTATATATTAAACATAATTTCCAAAAAAAATGTTTTGATCAGTATTTATGTGAGAAACTTCGAGCAAGTACTCAGATTTGATTGTTTTGTGAAATATTTTGTGTTGCAATCAGCAGTGCTGACGAACTTAAATAAATTTTGGTTGCATTGTATCCTTTTGAAAATAGCTCCGATGGGATTCAATGTCTGATTATTGTAAAGTGAGTTATTTTAATAAAATAATTTATTAGCATCATTAGCTGGCAAGTGTAATGAGAGAGATAAATAAGTGAGCTTATTACTGAACATAAAAGCAAAGTGTTGGAGAAACATGGCAGATCTGGCAACATTTGTGAAGGGAGAAGTGGAATACTATTAACATTTCAAGGCTTACGACTTTTTCAGAACTGAACTGAGTTCGAATGATGATTTGCAACTGCCTGGAAACATTCTTATTCTCCAAAGATGCTGTCAGACTTGTTAAGTTTCTACAGCACTTTGCAGATGCTGGAAATCTGAAATCAAAGCAGTGTTTTGCTTTGATTTATCACTGAACCTTTCCCATCATTGAGTTTGCTTTGTCTCAACTTCGCCATGCATACCTTATAACCACTGTTTAGATCATTTTCTAGATTATTTAGCACCAACACAAAAGCTGAATGGAGCCGCAAAACTAATATAAATCTTAAATATGTTTGAAAGTTATGACTTAATTTTAATCCCAGTTTCAACCTGGAGTGTATTGTTTGACGTAATAGCGAGAAATTTATTTTTATGTTCTGCTTAATTCTACAGTTTCAGTTTTTTAGCTTGTAAAGGAAAGACATTTTAATATAGACTATTGGTGCTTTCCAAGGAATCAGCAGAAAATGTTGTGAATACCCAGTGTCAATGTTTTTGTTATGATCTTTCATCACAATTGAGAGTTAAATATATTTCATTAGCCTGAAATATTAATTGTTTTTCTCTCCAGCTATGTTGACCTAATCCACTGAATATTGCCAACATTTTTCTATTTCTTTCTCTGCTTTCTAGCATCTGCATTATTTTGTTTTTGTATTTTGGACATACTGGCTATTGATCTGTTATTGTCAGGAATTAAGTTTGTATTAAGATTCTGGAGAGTACTTGTGATATTTCAAAAGCTGAAACATGAGCAACTTGTTTAATGAGATTTCTGGTACTTAAAGCAGTGGTCTTCAACCCCTTTATAAATTTACTCACTACTTGAATTTCAGTGCAATCCAAAATCTACCCCAAACCAAAATATAGAATAAATGATTTTTTAAAGCACTAAAAATAAACTAAGCAATTATGAATATTTACTTTGTCCACTGCTCACTGTCTTGACACCAATAGCGACAGGTTATCTGCAAGTGCCTCAAAGTCAGGGATGCAGTTTGAGGCTGCTAGTTGTCCTCAGTCCATGAAAGGATATCTGAGGTGATTGCAGTACTTGGATTTGACTCTAGGAAAATGCTACTTCTCAGCAATGTGGAGTCAATACAGTTTTTTTTGCTTTAAAAGCATAGGATGACAGGAATGAATAATTTACTACGAGTCAGTAGGGACTGTAGACACTTCAAGTCAGAGTCAATAGATGAGAACCTAGAAGAGCATAGCAAGTCAGATAGCATCCGACCTAACCCATCCCCCATTTACTTCTGGGCTCTTCTCCCCTTCCCCAGTTCTGGCAAAGGGTTTTGGCTGGGACCGTTGACTTGCCTGCTCCTCGGATGCTGTCTGACCTGCTGTGCTCTTCCAGCTTCATATCTAGTAACTAATTTACTGTTACGGAGTACCCAAATATTGTCCCTTGCTCTGGCTTTCAGCTGATGTGATTCATTCCATTGCACCTAATTCCTGGAATTGCTTGTTGAATTCTTCTGCTTGCTTCCTCAGGTATGCGAAGAGGTTTTCTGGGTAGAACAATATTACTTTGTCTTAATGTTTTGTACTTTTGCCAGATTCTGAAAGTGTTGATTTTTTTTTTAATTGGAAGGATTGCATACTCCATTTCAATTTGAATGCACTGTCATTACTGATTATATATGTTGAGTTTCTGTCGTTTCCTTGCAGTACACAGTACAGTTCGTTCAACTTTAATGTTACACCTATAAGGAACCCGAAGCCGTACGTGTACACATTGAATTGTGTAGTAAATTGATAGACATTGTTCAATTAAAGAAAAGTGATGATTTCAGATCTAAAACTTCACAACTTCATCTCACATCAGCATGGAGGATTAGTTTAATATTGGCAGGATCGAGTTTGTTTAGTAAAGATTTAAGCAAGCAGCTCTTGTGTGAATTAAGTTTATAATTTAACCTTTTTACATGAGAAAAGTTCATAATTATTGGATTATATAGTAGTAATTAATGAGAGAGAATTTCAAGATCATTTTGACAAAATGCATCGAAATCCAGATTAGTGTCAAGCGTGGCTAGTGTGCCATCAGTTGTGAATGAAACCAGTTTCTTGATTGGAATATTTTTCTCAAGTTTGTGGTAGATATCTTTACCAGTTATTTTCTCAAAGGGGCAAAAGGACTTAAGTCCTTTAAAACTATGCATGTGAAAGCCAGCAGTCAAAAGATTGGCGCTGCAGAACCAGATTATGGGGCCCTTTATGAAGGCTGGCAGCCAGGATTCTATATCGAAGCTAACCAGATGCCTACGTTTAAGGTAAAGACTAAAAAAAATGCTTCTTGATTTTCACTTAACAATAATCCTTGTGTAAAAGTAATTCTGCATCTTGTTTCAGGAACTACAGTGCACAACCTGTTCTAATACTAACAAACTCTAAGACCTCTGTGGAATATGTTCTAAGTAGGACACGTATCTCCCATGTGTCAACATTCTCATTGTATTCAAGGCTTTGGGTGTATACTCCAATAATGTGTAATTTCTAGATGAACTTGAAGGTCCCTTTATATTGGGTGATAGTTGTTGTGTTTTGGGTGCTAAAGTTGGAGAGGAGGAAGGTGCTATCCTTTGGATTATGAATGATGTAACCAAATGAGAGAAGGGACCAATGTTGGCCATTGGCAGATGCCATCAATCTTTTGTTTTCTTCATTCATTCTAAATGAACATTGCTGGCTAGACTAGCATTGTTATGTACTAATTATTATGTGAACTTCAGTAAAGCATGTGACAAGGTTCCCCATGGGAGACTGGTTAGCAAGATTAGATCTCCTGGAATACACGGAGAACGAGCCATTTGGATACAGAACTGGCTTGAAGGTCGAAGACAGAGGGTGGGTGTGGGGGAGGGTTGCTTTTCAGACTGGAGGCCTGTGACCAGTGGAGTACCACAAGGATCAGTACTGGTTCTGCTACTTTTCGTCATTTATATAAATGATTTGAATGTAAACATAACAAGTATAGTAAGTTTGCAGATGACACCAAAATTGGATGTGCAATGGACAGCAAAGAAGGTTACCTCAGATGATAACAGGATCTTCATCAGATTGGCCAGTGGGCTGAGAAGTGGCAGATGGACTTTAATTCTGATAAATGTGCAGTGCAGCATTTTGGGAAAGCAAATCAAAGCAGGACTTCTGTACTTAATGGTAAGGTCAGAGGGAGTGTTGCTGAATAGGGAGACCTTGGAGTGCAGGTCCACAGTTCCTTGAAAGTAGAGTCGCAGGTAGATTAGATTACTTAGTGTGGAAACAGGCCCTTCGGCCCGACAAGTCCACACCGACCCGGCGAAGCGCAACCCACCCATTCCCCTACATTTACCCTCTTACCTAAGACAACGGGCAATTTAGCATGGCCAATCCACCTGACCCGCACATCTTTGGACTGTGGGAGGAAACTGGAGTACCCAGAGGAAACCCACGCAAGACACGGGGAGAATGTGCAAACTCCACACAGTCAGTTGCCTGAGTCGGGAATTGAACCCGGGTTTCTGGCGCTGTGAGGCAGCAGTGCTAACCACTGTGCCACCGTGCTGCCTATGCCATAGATAGAATGGTGAAGAAGGCATTTGGTATGCTTTCCTTTATTGGTCAGAGCATTGAGTGTAGGAGTTGGGAGGTCATGTTGCAGCTGTACAGGACATTGGTTAAGCTGCTTTTGGAATATTGTGTGCAATTCTGCTCTCCTTCCTATCTGAAGGATGTTGTGAAATTTGAAACTATTCAGAAAGGTTTACAAGGATGTTGCCAGGGTTGGAGAATTTGAGCTAAAGGGAGAGGCTGAATAGGCTCGGGCTGTTTTACTTGGAGCATCGGGAGGCTGAGGGGTGACCACCTGGAGGTTTTTAAAATCGTGAGGGGCATTGATAGGATAAATAGAAAAAAATTTACCCTAGGGTGGGGAAGTCCAGAAGTTGAGGGCATAGGTTTCGGGTGAAACGGAAAAGATATAAAAGGGACCTAAGGGGCAACTTTTTCATGCAGAGGGTGGTGCGTGTATGGAATAAGCTGCCAGAGGAAGAAGTGGAAGCTGGTACAGTTGGAACATTTAAAAGGCCTCTGGATGGGTGCATGAGTAAGAAGGGTTTAGAGGGGTTTGCGCCAAGTGCTGGCAAATGGGATGAGAATAAGTTGGGTCATCTGGCCGGCATGGACAGTTTGGACCGAAGGGTTTGTTTCAGTGCAGTACATCTCTATGACTCCTGTCAACAGACCCATTAAACTGCCATGAGAAGCATTTACAGTCCTTCATGTCGTGATGTTGCCAAAAGAATCTTGAGATGAAGATTCCACTATCTATCTTCTGTAGAAGCACAAAGTGATGTACTCTGCATTGCAGTGTTCTTAAAATCTTTGAAAGGTCAGTGGCAACAATTATTGCTTCTTTAGTTATGTTTCAATCTGTGACGATTTCTCGTGTGTTGCCAGAAGATGGCAAATGTGAAATGATGCTTCAGCGCAAGTCCTATTTTTTGCTGCTGGTTTAGCAGAAAATGGCTTTCAACATTAAAACAGACTTTAGTTCATTAAATTTCTTTATCTGAGGCATGCTGTTCAAGGAATAACATCCAGAATGTTGCTGACTCTTTCATTTGTAGAGGTACAGGAAGTTACTTCTGTGATCATGATTTGTTTGTGTCCCCTGGTTGACTTGTGTTGCTTGTATATTGGATGTGGTCACTGCAGTTTTCCCTGTAATTTTTCTTCCTACTGCATGGACCTATTAGATAAGCAGATCAGCAGAAAACAGGCAGAAGAGTGAGAATAACTGAGTTCTTATTGCAAAGAGTCCACACAAACATGTTGGGTTGAAAAAGTTTGCTTCTGGTACCACAGTAAGGTGGCCTCATACATCCTGGTATTTATTTTTTTGTTAATTGTTTGCATTGCCACCACAAAACTTGCGCTTTCAATGATCCATCAGAACCAAACTGAAACACAAGCTGGCAAAGCCTGTTAAGCAAGTGCACTTTTCTTTAGCTATATAGCTTCCAAAAGCAGAACTCATGCAGCAACATGATGGTTGATGTGCACGCATTAAGGGAATCCAAGTGGGCAGTGGGATTGCCTTCTCAAGACGTGAGCAATAAAGGAATGTGATGGTTGATGAGGTCAATTGTCAGAGACTCTGCAATTAACCAGTTAATTGTGATCCACTTGTTGGAGATTGCTGGTTTAAAGCCTTAAGAAGTACTTCATAACAAACATTGGTTAGCCTGAGTGAATAATTAAATTGTTTAAACAAGCTTATTTCTTGCTTTGGGCTACCAGTGTTAGAACTTGGACTGCATGAGGATGGAAAAGCTTGAATCAGCCCTGGAATGTTTTTTTATCCTTGAGGGGTTAGTGCAGAAAAGATATTTTTGAAATTTTAATTTTGGAGCACCAAGATTCTGACCAAAATGTTGATGAGGGTTATCAAATAGAGTTTGGCTATTTGGGTTGTTGCTGCAAATAATTGAGGCCTACAGCAACATTTCAATAAGTTGGTCAAATATTATGCTTTCAGCCTTTCTTATTTAACATTATTTTGTGATTGCCATTTATAAACCGAATTCAACTCCAGATTTGTCACTGTAGACTAGATCCTTGAAACACTGGTATCAACAAAATAATCATGTTTGACACTATTCAAAGAAATTGAAACCTTGTTTATGTTGGCTGCTGTTAAATTTATGTTGTGGACTCTGATTTCACTGTTGTTGCCGCCCTTTCACTTTACATGATCTTAACAGAGCCACCCAACTGCCAGTGTGGACTTCATATATGTTGGTGTTTGCATATGGGATGAGGATGCACACAAGTATAATTTCAGGTTTGAAGGAAATGAAAAATGCATTCAGTTTCCATGCAATGACTTAGATTTGCTCTGATATAAATCTGGCAGAAGTATGTTAGAAGAACCCGACCCTGTCGCACCTTTCGCGACCACAAGATGCATCAATGTTTGCAACCAGTGAAGTATCTGACATTGCAAATGAGACACTACAGTATGGTCCAACAAACAGCAATAGCACGATTACCAGGTCAACAGTAAAGATTATGTTGCTTGATAAACATTGACCACAGCAACAATAATAGGATTCATTGAATGATGAATTCAGCAAGTATAAGCTGTCAATTACTTGCTGCATTTATTCTAATTTGGTGTATTCAGATAGCCACCAAAAACTAGAAATCCGATCGAGAAGGTTGAATCATGTTTTTAGAGATTATGTGCATGGTATCAATGTCTGACCTTTTGAAACTTCCAGCTGTTGAGAGATACTTCAATCACATTCAATGTACAGGTGCTCGTGATATTATTTATACCTCATTTAGGTTTTAACACAATTTATACCTCATTTAAATTTAAGATAATAACTTGGCTCTATTCTGCTCATATCTTTGATCTCTTAATTTTCCAGAGAAAAAGACCTGAGCCAATCCAAGGGTCCTTTTTTAAATTAAAACTGACATACTTTAACACTCCTTGCAGCAAGATTATAATTCTCGTAGCTTATTTTCTTTTCTCTGGGAAAAGTTGTTTAGGGCCGCCAGCTGGTCTTCCTGTAATAGTGAGTTAATCCACTGTACATGATTCCAAAGAACATTTTTATTTGCTCAGTCTTAACCATCTATGATTTTCCAGCACGTCAGGTGAGGTAGTGAAATACAAGCACACCTGTCATCATGAACAGACAGTCTGGTACACCTAAAGAGATGCTTGTTGAAAGGCAAGATTGACTTCTGTGATAAATTTAGTTTTAAATAAATGCCATCTGCTTTTTTTCTATAAGGCTTTTATTTTAAATTCTGTTTTTAAGTTCAAGAAATAATCTAAGATTTAAAGTTTCTATTTAGAGCAATTGATTCACTGGCTTTTTGAATGCACACAACCAATTTAGTGTAACATTTACAATTTTCCAGTCCTCTGACGTAAATAGTGTTATATGTATTTAGCTAATTACAACATTTGAGATATGTTCATCTCAGCTGCAATGTACAGTTCAGGATCGATTTAGTCTGGAAGAGTTTTATTTGCCACACAAAAGAGAAGTGAAATCTGCAGTCCCTGTTTTCAGTACATTGCTGACAAAGGAGCCTGTAATTTGAAGTTGGTATAATGAAATTATTTAATGGAGTGTTGTCATCCCCAACTTGATTGGAGAACTAAAAAGGGATTTATGCAAAGGCAGGACCATGGCTGAGATATTAAACAAGTATCTTTTGCATATGTTTACCAAGAAAGATGATGTTGTGCAAGTCATGGTGAAAGAGGTGTTAAAACAGATATTATTAGAGAAGCTCAGCAAGTCATAGAGATGTACAGCATGGAAGCAGACCCTTCAGTCCAACCCTGTGGAGAGAAAGAGTTAACATTTCTGACTGTGACCTTTTTTCAGCACTGATTGTAGTGAGGAAAAGATTGATACCTGAAATTGGGGTGGGGGTTGGAAAGGAGGAAACAAGAGATGGAAATGGAGCAGATGGGCAAATAAAGAAATTGGTAACAGTGAGCCTGGAGACTCAATAACTCAGTATCAAGTTCAATAATTTTAGTAAATTCTGAGGAAAAGTCACTCGACTTCAAACATTAACTCTGATTTCTCTCCACCGATGCTGCCAACCCTGTTGAGCTTTTCCAGTAATTTATGTATTTGTCAATAATTTTAGGGCTTGAGCACCACCTTCCATATCCTTTTTCCCATACCCCATGCACCAGGTCTTGGCATTGTAAGGTTAGGTTTCTACCTTTTGTTCAGAGACCAACCTGCAATTAACTTCCAGGCCTTGCCTTGCAAATACTCCAAAGCTTGTTTGGTCTATATGAAAATTACTTTTCATACAGAATTCCCAGTTTGATTTTAAAAAAATACAAAATGAAAATTCAGAGAGGACTCTAACATAGCTCTGCTCTCAAAACATGGGAAATTCCATTTTAAAACAGAAGTAATGCATTTCATGACAAAGTTAGTAGAACCAACAATTAAAATACAAAGTTCACAGCCACTTATCTTCCTCCTGTCGGATTCTTAATCACTTTTTGACTTTATTGGTTCTACTCTGTTCTACAACAGTTACATTCAGGATAAGACAACAGTAATAGCATTTTCTTTCCCACAATTTTTTTTCTTAAACAGTTGAAGATCTGAATGCCATCTGAACAAAATTGGAGTCTAGTTTTTAAATTTATTAATGCAAAATAATGATTATGAACTGTAAAAATCACAGTTTCAAAGTTTCCATGTTGGGCACAAACTTTAGAGTTGAAGAGATGCTAACTCCACTAATGCTTTCTTTCTAATAGCAGGCTACTGCCTCCAGTGATGCAACCTTTTTGAAAGATCAGCCATGGACTTCTCTCTTCCAGCTTCTTCATCCTGTAAGAGAATTGTTTCAAACCCTAAATCACTAATGACTACTGCTAATTTAAATGGCTTGTCAAAGTTAAGTGCAGCCAGTACTAGTTTATTCATTAAAATTGCTTTTAGTAGTTTTGGTCAAAGTCAGCATGGATTTATCAAAGGGAAATCCTGCTTGAAGGTAAACCTGAAAGTGGTAATGTCTGGATTTACAGTTGGCTTCCGATATAGTTCCACATAAGGTTAAGAAATGTATGGATTGAGCCTTGGTTAACCGACAGAAAGCAGAGAGTACAAACAAGGAGATTATCATCAGGTTAGCTGGCTGTTAGTAGTGAGGTATTGCATGGAAGAACCTCTTCACTCGGTGGTGAATTCTATTGCAAAGATTTGTACAAGTTCAATCATTAAACGTGTTAAGACAGAAATCAATAGATTTCTGGAGACTAATGTCTTAAAGGATATGGCGATAGTGCAGGAAAATAGCATTGATATTGATCAGCCATGATCTAATTGAATGTCAGAACAGGATTCATGCTAAGTGACTGACTCCTTTTCCAATGTTCCTAAGTTTTAACTAACTTTGAGAATTTTGTCCATTTTTGAGTCCACTGTAGTGTGACCTATGCTTCTTGTTCAGAAGTGACTGGTCTTTTAGAAAATTTGTTTGGTTATTACACAAGTAAAAATAATACACAATGCAGTGTGTTTAGCAAACTTTGCTTTATGGTTTGCACCTTGGACTGACTGAAATGCACTTGGGTTAATATATTTGGTCATTCCTAACTTCATTTCTTCTAATTGGACACTTATGCAAGCTGTCCACAATTCTGTCGTATTTAGTATCAACAATTGCATTTAGGTGATGATGTAAGATCTGAACGTAATCACATTACTCCAGGAGGGAATAGTAACAAGGTTAGTATCATTATAATCCTAGCTGATGATATTACTAGACAAGTCAGATTCCAGACAGGAACTTGACTTGATGGATCATATTTTGATTTGTTTTGGTTTAAACAAAATGATCTCTTACTGAAACATAAATATGCAAGACAGCAATGTTGTGAAATTTTTGTAACTTCACTTTTCCTTACCATTTCAAGTTACTTTACAATTCAGTTGAAGGCAATATTTTCAGCTACCCTTCTGTTGTGATCGCTTTGTGGACAGGTCTTCTTGATAAAAGATTGTTTCTCTAATTGTGATTTGCATTTGTCCCTCCTTGGGTTCAATCTAAATTCACTTGTACAAAAGGCACACTGATTAGCTTCTAGAGTGGAAGATTTGCCTCTCAGAGGATTATGTTTTAATTGCGAATTTAACTGTTGTGCTGCTCACCATTTTGCTAGCTGCTGGTCAGATTTAGTGCATAGTGAATTTGGGCCAATCTGAACCTAACTCGTTCCTCTTCAGAGGAGGAACTTGCATTTATGTCCTGGAATCCATGATCTTCAGAACCCTCAATGTTTCAAAAGTGCAAACATTGTTTTAATGTAGAGAATCATGTTGCAGCATGTGCATGATTGTGTCTTATTGAAAGAATAGATGAACCAGAATTATTCCAGATTTATTTTCAGATTGTTCTGAATGAATGAATCAAACACACTCAAGGTGGTCCTAGCAGTGTTATAATTAACCTCATTGTTAATCAAGGAATAAAAAATTATTCCGGTTCTGTTTTCAGTCTTGGTCTAGTCACTAAACGTGCATGACAACCAATTCAGTTACTGGATTAGTGGTGCTGGAAGAGCCTATTACCTGTCCTCGACCTCTTCATTTCCAACTGCCGCCGGGACATTAACCACCTCAACCTGTCTACCCCCCTCCCCCACTCCAACCTCTCACCCTCACAATGCGCAGCCCTCCAATCGCTCTGCTCCAATCCCAACTTCACCATCAAGCCAGCGGATAAAGGGGCGCAGTGGTAGTCTGGCGCACTGACCTCTACATCGCTGAAGCCAAACACCAACTCGAGGACACCTCTTCCTACTACCCCCTCAACCATGACCCCGACCCCCCATCACCAAACCACCATCTCCCCAGACCATACAGAACCTCATCACCTCAGGAGATCTCCCACCCACAGCTTCCAACCTCATAGTCCGGGAACCCCGCACTACCCAGTTCTACCTCCTTCCCAAGATCCACATGCCTGGCCACCCTGGCCGACCGATTGTCTCAGCATGCTCTTGCCCCACTGAACTCCTCTCTACCTACCACGACACTGTCCTATCCCCCCTCGTCCTGGAACTCCCCACATATGTTCGAGAAACCACCCACGCCCTCCACCACCTCCAAGACTTCTGTTTCTTCAGCCCCCAGTGCCTCATCTTCACCATGAATGTCCAATCCCTCTACACCTCCATCCGCCATGACCAGGGCTTCCAAGCCCTCCGTTTTTTCCTCTCCAGACGTCCCCAACAGTACCCTTCCACTGACACACTCATTCGTTTGGCCGAACTGATCCTCACCCTTAACAATTTCTCCTTTGAATCCTCCCACTCCCTCCAGACCAAAGGGGTAGCCATGGGCACACGTATGGACCCCAGCTATGCCTGTCTTCTTTGTTGGCTACGTAGAACAGTTGATCTTCCGTAATTCCACCGGCACCACTCCCCACCTCTTCCTCGACTGCATTGGTGCCACCTCGTGCTCCCGTGAGGAGATTGAGCAATTCATCAACTTCACCAACACGTTACACCCTGACTTTAAATTTACTTGGACCATCTCTGACATTTCCCTCCCCTTCCTGGACCTCTCAATCTCCATTAATGACGACCGACTTGACACTGACATTTTTTACAAACTCACCGACTCCCACATCTACCTGGATTACACCTCTTCCCACCCTACCTCTTACAAAAATGCTATTCCATATTCCCAATTCTTCCGCCTCTGCCGTATCTGCTCCCAGGAGGACCAGTTCCACCACAGAACACACCAGATGGCCTTCTCCTTTAGAGACCGCAATTTCCCTTCCCACATGGTTAAAGATGCCCTCCAACGCATCTCGTCCACATCCCGCACCACCGCCCTCAGACCCTACCCCTCCAACCGTAACAAGGACAGAATGCCTCTGGTGCTCACCTTCCACCCTACCAACCTTCGCAAAAACCAAATCATCCACCGACATTTCTGCCACCTCCAAAAAGACCCCACCACCAGGGATATATTTCCCTCCCCACCCCTTTCCGCCTTCTGCAAAGACCATTCCCACCTAACTACCTGGTCAGATCCACGCCCCCCTACAACCCACCCTCCCATCCTGGCACCTTCCCCTGCCACCGCAGGAACTGTAAAACCTGCACCCACACCACCTCCCTCACCTCTATCCAAGGTCCGAAAGGAGCCTTCCACATCCATCAAAGTTTTACCTGCACATCCACTAATATCATTTATTGTATGCGTTGCTGCCAATGCGATCTCCTCTACATTGGGGAGACTGGACGCTTCCTAGCAGAGCGCTTTAGGGAACATCTCCGGGACACCCGCACCAATCAACCACGTCGCCCCGTGGCCCAACATTTCAACTCCCCCTCCCACTCTGCTGAAGACATGGAGGTCCTGGGCTTCCCTCACCACCAGACGCCTGGAGGAAGAACACCTCATCTTCCGCCTCGGAACACTTCAACCCCAGGGCATCAATGTGGACTTCAACAGTTTCCACCGTTCCCCTTTCCCCACCTCACCCTAGTTCCAAACTTCCTGCTCAGCATTGTTGCCATGACTTGTCCTACCTGCCTATCTTCTTTTCCACTTATCCACTCCACCCTCTCCTCCCTGACCTATCACCTTCATCCCTTCCCCCACTCACCTATTGCACTCTATGCTACTTTCTCCCCCCCCCCCACCCTCCTCTAGCTTATCTGTCCACGCTTCAGGCTCTCTGCCTTTATTCCTGATTAAGGGTTTTTGCCCAAAACATCAATTTCGCTGCTCCTTGGATGCTGCCTGAACTGCTGTGCTCTTCCAGCACCACTAATCCAGAATCTGGTTTCCAGCATCTGCAGTCATTGTTTTTGCCTAACCAATTCAGTTAGGCAATGATACGAGCCCTGTAAGCAACTGATCTGTCAGCATTCAGTCTTTAGTCTCACGAACGAATTAGTCATCCTTCATAGCTGAGGAAGAAGACATCCTCTTTAGTTGAGAAGAGGATAAAACTTTAATCATTTTTCTCTAGATAATAGTTTATCCAGTATATAATGCTGCAGTAATGATTTAGAAACTCATATTTTAGTGTTTACTTCCATTCGCTGAATGTGATCTGAAACATGCCAGTTTGGAGATACTGCACTTAGTATATAGTATAGATATAGATATACTATATTGATCTCTGTCCCCGCCCCAACCCCGCCCCCACCCCCAGCTGCAGTCCCACACCAGGTCCTAGCTCCCAGCCTTGCCGGATCTTCACCATCCCTCCAGGCCTCACCTTCATTCCCCTATGCCCTCGAATCAATGAGTTCAACACGCAGCGAGATATTGAACAATTCTTCCGCCGCTTTCGCCTCCGTGCCTACTTTCACAACCAAGACTTCCGCCCACCCTCTGACGACCCCTTCTCCCGCCTCCAATGCACCCCATCCACCTGGACACCCCGTGCTGGCCTCTTACCCGCCCTCGATCTATTTATAGCCAACTGCCGCCGCGACATTAACCGACTCAACCTGTCCACCCCTCTCACTCACTCCAACCTCTCACCCTCAGAATGTGCAGCCCTCCACTCCCTCCGCTCCAATCGCAACCTCACCATCAAACCGGCAGACAAGGGAGGCGCGGTAGTAGTTTGGCGCACCGACCTTTATACTGCTGAGGCCAAACGCCAGCTCGCGGGCACCTCCTCTTATCGCCCCCTCGACCACGACCCCACCTCCCACCACCAAACCATCATCTCCCAGACCATCCATAACCTCATCACCTCAGGGGATCTCCCATCCACCGCCTCCAACCTCATAGTCCCACAACTCCGCACCGCCCGTTTCTACCTCCTGCCCAAAATCCACAAACCTGAATGCCCCGGCCGACCCATTGTCTCAGGCTGCTCCTGCCCCACCGAACTCATCTCCGCATACCTTGACACGGTTCTGTCCCCTTTAGTCCAAGAACTCCCCACCTACGTTCGGGACACCACCCACGCCCTCCACCTCCTCCAGGATTTTCGCTTCCCCGGTCCCCAAACGCCTTATTTTCACGATGGACATCCAGTCCCTGTACACCTGCATCCCCCATCACGAAGAACTCAAAGCCCTCCACTTCTTCCTTTCCCGCCGCACCAACCAGTACCCTTCCACTGACACCCTCCTTCGACTGACTGAACTGGTCCTCACCCTGAATAACTTCTCTTTTCAATCCTCCCACTTCCTCCAAACTAAAGGAGTTGCCATGGGCACCCGCATGGGCCCCAGCTATGCCTGTCTCTTCGTAGGATATGTGGAACAGTCCATCTTCCGCAACTACACTGGCACCACCCCCCACCTTTTCCTCCGCTACATCGATGACTGTATCGGCGCTGCCTCGTGCTCCCACGAGGAGGTTGAACAGTTCATCAACTTTACGAACACCTTCCATCCCGACCTCAAATTCACCTGGACTGTCTCAGACTCCTCCCTCCCCTTCCTAGACCTTTCCATTTCTATCTCAGGCGACCGACTCAACACAGACATCTACTATAAACCGACTGACTCCCACAGCTATCTGGACTACACCTCCTCCCACCCTGCCCCCTGTAAAAACTCCATCCCATATTCCCAATTCCTTCGTCTCCGCCGCATCTGCTCCCAGGAGGACCAGTTCCAACACTGCACAGCCCAGATGGCGGCCTCCTTCAAGGACCGCAGATTCCCCCCAAACGTGATCGACGATGCCCTCCACCGCATCTCCTCCACTTCCCACTCCTCCGCCCTTGAGCTCCGCTCCTCCAACCGCCACCAAGACAGAACCCCACTGGTTCTCACCTACCACCCCACCAACCTCCGTATACAACGTATCATCTGCCGTCATTTCCGCCACCTCCAAACGGACCCCACCACCAGGGATATATTTCCCTCCCCTCCCCTATCAGCGTTCCACAAAGACTACTCCCTTCGTGACTCCCTCCACACCCCCCACCAACCCAACCTCCACTCCCGGCACCTTTCCCTGCAACCGCAGGAAATGTAAAACTTGCGCCCACACCTCCTCCCTCATCTTTAACTCTCCCTCCCACTCCACCGAGGACATGCAGGTCCTTGGACTCCTCCACCAGCAGAACATAACAACACGACGGCTGGAGGAGGAGCGCCTCATCTTCCGCCTGGGAACCCTCCAACCACAAGGTATGAATTCAGATTTCTCCAGTTTCCTCATTTCCCCTCCCCCCACCTTGTCTCAGTCGATTCCCTCAACTCAGCACCGCCCTCCTAACCTGCAATCTTCTTCCTGACCTCTCCGCCCCCACCCCACTCCGGCCTATCACCCTCACCTTGACCTCCTTCCACCTATCACATCTCCATCGCCCCTCCTCCCTACCTTTTTATCTTAGCCTGCTTGGCACCTTCTCCTCATTCCTGATGAAGGGCTTATGCCCGAAATGTCGAATTTCCTATTCCTTGGATGCTGCCTAACCTGCTGTGCTTTAACCAGCAACACATTTTCAACTGTGATCTCCAGCATCTGCAGACCTCATTTTTTACCCCATACTATATAGATATACTATATTCAAACAGATTCATAAGTTTGTTTGGTCTGGGGAAGATATGCTGCTCATATTTCTGTTTCCGCAATTATTTTAAGTCTGCCTTCTCTATTTTCATCCCATTTCCTACTGCATTTAAATCTGTCTTTGTCGATAATTTTGTTTCAGATACTTAGATTTAGAAGGCAAAATTATTGAAGTATTCTTGTACAGCAGAAAGAGACTTGAGAAATATGGGGATAGGATATAAAAATAACATTTAGGTAGACAAACACCATCTTGTAGAGTGGCAGAGCAAGCTTGAGGATCACGTGGCCCACTCCTTCTTATGTAAAGTTCACATTTCCTCAGCATGTTTAGACAGCAATCACAGTGCAAAGTCAATGACTTGATAATTTGAATTTAATTTGGCGAGTTTGCAATTAGACAGTATTCCAGTTATTTGATTTAAATTTAATCACATTTCATGCACCTAATAATGAAACTAACTGTCATGAAATACATTTGGCTTAATTGCCAAGCGACTCCGTTTTGATGCTGTTTTATCGCTGAGCTACAAAAAAATTAGTTGAACTGGCAGTGGTGTAGAATTGCTTTGGAAAAATATGAATGAGCTTTGATTCTGGATGGGGAGTTTGTCTCTCCCTATCCACTCATTCTCTCTTCCTGCCTCCCTCTTTTTGTTTTAATTTTCTTATTCACCCAGTAGCGAAGGTAGCCCTAATGGGATTTCATACCAGAAGATTTGATGTCATGTAGCAACCATTTTATTGACAGTGCAAACTGCCTTGTTCCCCCGACTTCCACGGGACTGACATGCAACATTTTAGTTTGAGTGGTGCTTTACACTGAATTCAGAAACGGGCATTCAGACTTGTTGGTCTGTACCATTATTCAGCCCTCATGAGCTGCAGTCACCCACTTTCATCTAAATTTGCAAGTTTCTCTGAAATTATGGGAGAATGGATATTAGCCAGCTAGTTTGGGTAAAGCTGCATCATAGGAGAGTTTGCCTTAAATTCATGTATCTCGGAGGAGTGAATGGCACTTTGGCAGACAGAGCTGCTTCGTTTTGATGTCTCAACAGGCTAACTTCAAAATTATAGTCACACAAAGAAAAACAGAAATTGCTGGAAGAACATTAGCAGGTCTGGCAGCCCCTGTGGAGAGAAATCAGTTAACGTTTTGGGTCCAGTGAATCTTCAGAATGTTCAGTCATGAACATGACATAACTTTAACTCTCCCTTCACCTCCCTTTTTGTTCCCCTTTTTCCTCCTTTCCGTTATTGATCCCTGTTTTTCTCTCCCTATCCCCTCCGTTGTGTCTTCCTTCTCCCCCGCTTTTGGGTTTTCCCCCTCGTTCTTGGATGCTTGCCCCTCCCCTCTGCCCTCTTGACCCCTTGCGCCCCTCCACCCCCTCTAGCTCTCCTCGCTTAGATGCCTGGACTGGAAAAGCTTTTTAAGAGACATGGCTATATCTAGAAGTGAATTCTGCAATCCTCTTTCTGCATTATCGATAGTGCAAATGGTTGTGTAGTATTCAATGCTTTAAGTCATTTCTTGAGATTGTGTGCATCAAATTTAGTGGAAAGTGACATCTTTGGTGATTTTAGGGGATACAGATGGGTCATCACTTGGTACCTCTGGCTGAAAATTGTTGCAAATTCTTCAGCCTTTTCTTTTATGCTGAGGTGCTGCATTCTTCAATCATTGTGGATGGGGACATGTGTGGAGCCATCTCTTCCACTTAATTGTCTACCACTATTCACAACTGGATTTGTCAGGACTGCAAACTTGAATCTGATCTGTTGGTTTTACAATTGCATAGCTCTATTACATTCTGCTTATGCTATTTTGCAAGCATGCAGTCCAGTGGCGGAGCTTTACCAGGTGTTCGCATAATGTTTGAGTATGCCTGGTGCTGCTCTTGCCATGCCTTCCTGCTGTGTCATTGAGCCAGGATTTATCCTCTGACTTGATGATGATGGTTAAATGGGGGGAATATCTTGGGCCATTTTAATTTTAGATTGTGATTGAATGTAACTTTGCTGTTGCCAAACATAACTTCCTGATGTCTAATTAATAAGAAACGTTGTTCATGACAATGCTGCTTTATGAATTAGAGATCAGTATTCCTCATTAATATGAATTGATGAAATTTATCATAGGTTGTACAATCCATGGAATAGATTTAAATCCCATATGTTCGTGCTGATCTTAATTCATGGGTTACTGATGTAATCCAAAACATTAAATGTAAGGCCATTTAGTGAACCAAATTTATATATTTTTTTTCCTAGCTATATGGTTGTAAATAGTGATTTATTTCACCAAAGAGCATCAACGGCACTGTTATCTGTTTTAGCAGTTGGTCATTTGAGTGAAGCACTGGAGGCCTCCCACCATTCTGGTGAGCATAAATTATGCTTTTGAGATTAATTGTAAAGGGAAGGGAGTTGCAAGAAGTCAAAGCAGTGTCGACTGACCTGTATCTTTGTCTGCAAGATTGGACACCTGTTTTATCTCTCATTCTACCATGCATAAAATTAAATGAATAATTTTTCTTAACTTCATTTTCAAAAAATTAATGTGAAAGTGAACTTTAGGAAAGACTGCATGCAGATGGCTTGGGTAGGTTTTTGTTATTCGCATACAACTTGCACGTGCCTTTTATTGCTTGTGGACTTTTAGCCTGTGCTTCATTATCAGGCAATTTGAATGTTATGCAGTGTTGCCCTTCACTTCAGGTTATAGTTCTCAAGAAAAGTATTCATCATTTTGAAGTTACTGAATTAAACTTCATCAGGAATAGTTTGCAGCAGCAGAGTTTACTTTTGCTTAATTCCTGAAATCCTCTTTTCCCAAGTAGTTATTTCTAAGATGCTTTAACTGGTAAATTTGCAAATATTATAAGATCAACTACCTGTAGTCGATTTTATAGCTTAAACTATGTTGCATAATACTTAGTTTCAGGATTTTTTTGAAATATTGTGCTGTCTGGAACATCCATTCATATTTTCAAGAAAATATCGAGTAATTTACATTCTAATTATTGCAAATGTTTTCATCTTTGTGCTTAAGAATTAAATAATTATAGGAAGCTTTTGATTTGTATAAAAGTTCATTTTGCAAACTCTTAATTTTTCCAAAACACATTGCTGAGTTTTTCTGTGACCCTTTATACTACAAAGTGTGCTATGCATCATGGATGGCAACATTTCTATAATATATGCTGTCAGAATATTAAAAATGTCTAAATGTCTAAGCAGACTGCTTAAATATATGCAGTCTGATCAAGCTTGGATTTAAGGCATTTCTGCAGCTGTCAATAAGGAATTCTGATGAGCTCAGTGGCATCATATTGACTGTGTATTAATACACGGTATCCTATTGAGCCATCAGCTGATTGTTTAGAATGTAAATGAATCTGGTGAAAGAAACTGATGGATCCAATGACTGATGGCTTAAATTCCAATTAATCAATTGCATCATCAGTTTCTTAATTCAGATCAAATATCTCTTGAGTGCACAAATTTATTTCAGTGGTATTTAGAGAGAATTGCTTTGGAACAAAGCTTCATCAATCACACATAAATGCCAATATATTAGCTAGTTTTAGATGTTGACATTACACCTTCCGTGTTTGGTAATATTTATATGCAGCAATAACATAATGTACATGATTTTTTTTGTAGCTGCCTCATGCTAGGCCTGCATCTTATTTTCTGTTTTAAAATTTTCATGTATATATTCTTTTGAAGTGTATAAATTATTTAGAAAAAATTAAGTTGATGGTAAGCAATCTGGTATTACATTTACAGAGATCTATGGTCAATGTCCTGTCTCTTTTGTTGGCTTGCAATCTTGTATCCTAACATTTAATGCCTTTTTCATTGTGAGTAGCAGCAGGCAGGCTGCTAATATTACAAGCCGCTTTATTAACTGTTTATGACAGGTTCACGTGGACCTTTTTACATAACCTGTCAGTGCTTTCTCTGAGACTTGACACACTTTGTCCTGTGTGACAGCTATATCAGTTGATCTTAACTTGATTGCCATCAACCCATCCTTACCTGACAGCCCTTGTCAATTATACAAAATAAAATCAAGTATTCATAAGTAGGCTGTAATTGGATATTGGCAGACAGATTTAATAATTCAGTTTTGCTGAGGCTAAACTGGTATTAATTGTAGCTAATGTTCGCCTTAGTAAAAAATTAATTGGAAACATTGCTTGACTGAGGAGGTGGACATCATTATTTTTGTGTCTTGAGATAAGGTGAAGTTCTATCATTAGAGATTCATTATTGCTGTACAATTTGCTTTTAAGTGACATTTTAATTTTCTAATACAGTAGTAGTTTGAATTTTGTAATGCCAAATTTATATGTAAAATCTTCCATGTTATATTGATAAATATGTTTGGTTTTGAACATTTAAAATTATTCTGAGATATTTGTGGACATAGGAAAGCAAGTTAAATTATTGTTTAATTCCTGCAATTGCAGCCAGTTCACTTGCTCTTCTGAACTATTTAGTTAATGGACATATTGTGAGCTGCTACTTAATTGCGAAAAATGGCAGGGTAGCCAAATCTGAACTTTCTATTACCTATCTCTGGATAATATGCTTTTCAACAGGCAGCAGTGAAGAATAGGAAACCTGGCTGATTTTTGACTTCAATTCCTCCACACACACACACACGCCGCCCCCCCCCCCCCCCCCCCCCCCCCCCACCTCACTCACTCACTCACTCACTAGCTTTTGCTGCTTCAGCTGGGATGATCCATTTTCAGAGTAAGAATCAAGCAGTGAAACTAAACAGTGCGCAGACTCTGCCCCATTAATGAAACTACCAAGATATAATGAATTGAATATTTATTGCAAATGCATGGAAAGCTCACTTTGGAATTCACAGTTTCTGAGTCAGTAGTGGGGGCCATAATAGTTTGTTTGAATTTAGGAAAATGTTAGTAACAACCTATTAAAATTTTGAATTCAAACAAAAACTTATTTTTACACATCCTAACTATAGTAGAATTCAAAATGCTTGGGGGTTACACTGTGCGCAGTAACTTTGAATAGCCTCAAACTATTTCTACTAAAATCAAGACAACTTGAAGCACACTTTAAGAAATTAGTAGTGAATAATTCTGTCCTTTTGTTTTGGAATTGCACATCAGCTTTGTATTTCAATCCACAGCAGGTTTTGTATACCTGTAACTGTAAGAAAGATTTTAAAACTGAGACTAGGGCTATGCAGTTGCCTCATGTTTTCTTTTGAGATGTTGCCTACTATTATAAATTATTGTATAAGTCTCAGTACGTAAGGTATTAAATAAAGGGACAGCATTTGACCATCAGTGGCCCGACTATAACTTTTATCTTTAGAATCATAGAATCCCTACAGTATTGACTCAGGCATTTGGACTATCGAGTCCACACCAACTCTGAAGAACATCCTACACTGACCCCACCCCCTATCCTATCCCTGTAATCCTGCATTTTCCCATTGGTAATACACCTGGCTTGGGCATCCCTGGATACAATGGTCCAGTTGGCATGGCCAAACCCACTTAACCTGCACATCTTTGGTTTGTGGGAGGAAACCGGAGTGCCAGAGCAAATCCAAGCAGACACGAAGAATGCACAAACTCTATGCAGACAGTCACCTGAGGCTGGAATCAAATCTGGGGGTGCCTGACACTGAGGCAGCAGTGCTAACCACTGAGTCTCCACATGATCTTAGGCCTTAGTGAACAAATTAATCTCTAGAAGAATCTTCCTCAAAAGTTAATCAAGCAGAAGTCCAGAATGTCTTGTCTAAATTTTATATTTCCACAGCCTTGCAATTTCAATAAAGATGTGATCACATGTAAGATAAAACTTGTACCTCAGTGCGCAGAGATCCTCTTAGAGGGTCTCCTGATCTGAAGACAGTTTTATATTTAGCAGATAAGAGCATTAGATGTTACAGTACTGCAGTGCATGTTGTTGAGCACTGATCAAAGAAGACATACACTGAACTCTTGCCTTGATCTTCCATCCTATTTAGGATCTTCCTGGAGAATTTTATAATTTTTAACTTGGAAGTAGCAAGAGGTCCAGCGTATCTCGAGCTATACAGTTGTTGTGGTTAGAGTTGAAGTTTGTTTTGCAAAAGGTTTTGTCCGCATGACACAGCCTAAAGTTATTACAGAAAACAAGTTTCTGTTATGTTAGCAATGGTAGTTCACGATCTTTGGGCATCAGTCATTGCTGCAACTCATGCAGGTTTTGAGAAAAGCAATTGTTTTGCTTAACTAAAAATTGCTCCCCAAGTGGTATCATCATGTTTGCCCTGGGATAATAATGCTTGTAGTTCGTATTATATTGTGATGTAGTTGGTTTGTCCTGCTGGTTGGTATTTCTAGCAAATACTTGCATGAACCTCTTATAGATTCTGAGGTGTGCTGCAGGTGTATTAAGTTGAATCCTATGGTAGGATTAATGATCAGTTTAACTGCAGTTTTTTTAAAAATTGCGATATGTTTAGGGTAAATGGTTTGCATTCTTTGCACAAATGGTGGTAACCTGCAATGATTTGTTTCAAAGTTCTTTGCAGCAAACTATATTTATTTATGATACTAAAAGCAGTTTAAGCCAAGTAACTTTTGCATTCAAGGGATAGATTTAAAGAAATTTAGTAATCGGAGTCTTTTGAGACATCAGTGGTCTCCTTCCAAACATTAAATGCTATTTAGACAATTTGGTGACATTATTATAGTTTGGAGAATGCTTTGATTATCTTGCTGTCCAGTGCCTGCTGCAACATTGTTTAAGAGCTGACGTGGCACCAACTAGAATTTTTCCTTTCTCTTTTCCAAAAAAAATCTGCAAGATGAGTTATTGATGGAATTAACTGCTGAAATGGCGAGGAAATGCATCTGACCGATACATGTCATAGTCTGAGCTCTGTATTAAATGAATATCTGTGCAGTCTTCCATTCACAAGGGCCACACAAATGCTTAGTGGTCTTGAACTGCATTGATCTGTGGTATAATTCTGTATGAAATTGATGGATGAGGGCAGCCATTGACAGAAAGGGTAAAGATCACTTTGAAATGCCCCTTGTGAAATGGTCTAATGAAAAATAAATTGTTAAAGAGAATTGGTTTATAATGCTACAGAGGGAATAAAGTGCTGAAATATGTTAGCTTACAGTGTTCAACAAATAAATGCAGAGTGGATTTTGATTAATTTAAATGAGAATATAGTAATAAAAATGATTTTGGAAGTTTATCAAAAACTTGAAATGGCATTTCACACTGTTACCAAATCGCCAGATTTTACTGCAATAACTCCATGAAATAAATACACCAGATGCAATATGAAAACAATTAAACTCTTCATATAAGCAATCATTCAAAAAAATTACAAATGTAGGGCAGCAGTATTGAAAAATAATATCAATATTATCCATCTAAATCTTTTATGCCAGTTTCCTCTGGAACTGGCCTGTCTTGTGATATTTCTGGAATTTTGTACAGATCGCTCTTCTATAACGCATGTTTCATTAACACAAATTCACTAACGTGATTGGCGAATTGGGGATACTGTTTTAAAGCATGAACTTTTTAAAGCTTGTTGGCTGTATCGCGATCACATTGCTAACACTTTAAGCAACATTTCTAAAGCGGGATTTTTCTGCAATGCGGGTTGCATAAGAACACAACCATCGCATTAAAGAAAAACTGTTTTGCCTAAATTCATTGTCTCCCTTTCTGTGTCTGTCTGTCTGTCCTCCCCCCGCCCCCCCCCTTCATTGTCTTTGTCTGTCTCCCCTCCCTTCGTTGTCTGTCTCTGTCTCCCCTCTTCCCCACTATCTCTCTTGCACACTCTGTTGTTCCCTCTCTCTTGCACACACTCTCTCCCCCTCGGTCTGTCTCACTGTCTCTCTCCCTCTCTCCCTGGTGCTCACTGGCTCCTGCTCACGCTCTGTGTCTCTCGCGCTGTTTCTGTTGCTCTTGCGCGCCCGCTCTTGTGAACTCAAGTTCCCTCTTGCTCTTGCAAGCTCATGCTCACTGTCTCTCTTGCGCGTGCGCTCTCTTTCTCTCATGCTCTCCCTCACAGTCGTTCTTTCTTTACAGCGCTCTCCCCCTTTCTCACACCCGAACTTACCCCCTCTCCCTCTGGCGTGCCCGTGCTCACCCCCCACCTCCCTCTGGCCCGCCTGCGCTCACCCCGCTCCCTCGCCAATGCTCACCCCCGCTCTAGCCTACTCATTCTCACCCCGGCTTGCGGTCTCCCTCTTGCTCACACTTTCCTCCTCGCTCATGCTGGCTCGCTTGCTCTCTCCGTCTCACTCCTGCCCCCTTGCTCACACTCGCTTGCATGCTCTCTTGATCCTGTATCTTTTTTTTTGCCGACCTTCACTGTGCGTGGTTCCCTTGCTTGATCTCCCTACTGATGGAAATCAAGAGGTTGTAAATCTCTCTCTCCCGCACTTGCGCTCGCTCTTTCCTGCGCGCTTGCTCTCTGTCTCACGTGCTCGCTCCTGCACCTATTTGTCTGCCAAACTTGGCTCTTTGCCTAGCTCCCTTGCTTGACCTACCAACTCATTAGAAATCAGCAACTAGTAAATTGTGGCTCACTAAGTCAGTAGCTATTTGTATTCTTTACTGATTAGCATAATTAATATTTTAAATTTTTCCTTACATTCCAGCCATCTCTCTCTGTCTCTGCTGTCTCTTTCTTAATATTAACCTTGTTGAGAGTGTTGACAAGTGATCTCCTTTTTGGTTAGATCTGTTTGGCTGTTTGTGACCAGTTATACATATCTAAATTGTTGCTGGAAATGTAGTGGGAATGGTTGATCGTCTTTTAGTTTTCCTTCCATGCATTTGGGGAATAGCTTTTTACATTTGCTTGGAACCTCTACCCGGGGAATTATAACTAAGAATAGGAATGTGCTATATAATTTATTGCCCTTGAAGCTTTTGAGGAGGTAATACTTTGAAAGTACTCCATTTGCTTTTTAAAAGTATTTGTAGGTACACGTAAGGATTTAAACGGTTTACCATGTCGGTACTTTCCTTTACCGTCTCCGTGGTTCTATACTTCATATTTCTGTTTTTTCTAAGCTGCATATATGTGGTTATGGAAGAATTGAACATCTTTTCATCTTTGGGATTCAGGTTTTTGTTGAACATCTTGCCTGGCTTGCAGTGTGGCCAGCTTGGAAACTGTATCAGCCTGAATTCAAAGCAAAATGTGCTTCCAATTCATCGGTTATTGAGTTTTTGACCTTTCTTGTGTCATTTGGAGAAGCAGCTGGACATGGTTGATTGGGTGGCAAAATTGGTAGAATACTGAAAAGTTGTTTTTGGTACTTTTTTGGAAAATACTTATGTGAATTGGATATTAAAAAATATTTCTGCATATATACATAATAAAACCAACCAGTGGAAAATTAGGCACTAGCTGCAAAGCAGAAAATGGATTTATTTATTTATTTCCTATTCACATTGAAAACAAAATACATAATTGATCTCTGATCTCATTTAAAATTTCTCTATTCCCTTAGCAATTGTATAGGAGTATTACATGAATAAGACATCTATGTAGAGCACCTAATAAGGTGCTGCTTGAAAATGATAATCCTTTGCAATTGTCATCTCAAGCTTATTTATCTTCCAATTTGGGATTCAAACTGCCTTGCCAAGGAATTGTGCCTTAACAGTCAGATTGCTTATTTAATCCATTTGGACTAGTTGAGTTTTGAAAAAGCATTTTCTTTGTCTCTCAATTCTTGGGCATAGTTCATATTATATAGTGAAGTAACTGACTTTAATAGCTCCTTTAATGTAGAGGGCATACGTTGGATATTTTGGATACATTTGTCCAAGACCTGGTGGAAAAAGTAGTCTCAACTAAATGGATATTGATCCTAGCATTAAGCTTGTGTAAGCTGTCAGTTATGGTGTTTTACTGTATGCTATCTGAATGCATGTATAGGTGATCTTTCCAGATGGTGGTGTGATTATTGTTGTGTTTGATCACACCTTCACATTTTACTGCTATTAGTAACCTTGCCCTTGAATGTGCCCGAGGTAAGCTGCCTCTGTTTTTGTAAGCGACTTCTTGAGAACTTTCCCTAAAAAACAAACTGACTGTGATTAATAAACTTTGCTTCACTTGCTCTCACAGGTGTTGAATACTAATGCATTGTCTAAATTAACTATTGAATTAGGCACACTAACTGCAGTTTGATTTGTATGCCATGGAATGCAGCTGAAGCATTTTTAAACTTCTATGGCATGACTTGATATCTATGCAACCAATTTGGTATAACAATAATTAATATCTCTTTTGCTTTTGATGTCACTGGAACTCAGCTGTATCCCTTCACTGGATGAATCTTACTAAGGAATAGAGCACAGCCCACTCTATCAATGCAATTTTGTGACTGAGGAATTGGGAACAAATCTTTTTTTTGTTATTGCATTAACTTTTTGGTATACTCTGCAGAATCTAATTGACTCATCTGGTTTAGGAACTACTACAACCGGTGAACTCGAACTGCTTTGACGAGGTTCAATCAAGTTATTTTCTTGCATGCATTGAATCTCCATTTCCACCTGAGCTTTGTTTAAAACCATGCTTAAATGATAAAGATATTTTTATTTTTACTGATTCTGTTCTCCATGTAGCACCTAGCTAACATTGTACCTACTGGGGTATTTTTACAGACTTACTTGCATTTCATAACAATCTTAATAGATCTTCCATTCACCCTTCCTCTAATTATTGGAGTATGGTATCTACCTGTCCCAGTATTTCACTATTGGGCAATCAGATTGTTGGAGTTTGCTTTGAGAACTATTTACCTCATGCTCACGCTTAATGTCTCTGTCAGCCTCCACTATGTTTACCACCTGAGAGTGAAGCTGTATAGCATGGAAACTGGTCCTTTGGTCCAACTCATCCATACAATCAGATTTCCTAAACTTACCTTGTTCCGTTTGCCGACACTTGGTTCACATCTCTTCCTATTCATATATCTATCCAGATGCCTTTTAAATGTTGTGATTGTACCCTTCTCAACCACTACCTTTGGCAGCTCATTCCATCACTCATCACTTTCTACATGCACAAGTTAGCCAGCAGGCCCTTTTTAAATCTTTGCCCATTCACCTTAAACCAATATTCTCTACCTTTAGACTCCTCCACTCTTGAAAGCAGTCCTTGGCTATTCACTCTATCTATTCCTGTCATGATTTTATAGACCTGTGTAAGTTCACCCCTCAGCCTCCTATGCTACAGGGAAAATAATCTCAACCAATCCAGCCTTTCCTTATAACTCAAACCTTTCAGTCTCAGTAACATCCTTGTAAACCTTTTCTGCACTTTTTCCAGTTGAATAACCTCCTTTCTATAGCAGGGTGACCAGAACCCTGCAGTACTGCAAGTGTGGCCTTACCAGTATCTGGCAGAGCTGTAATAAGGTGTCCCAACTGTTGTACTCAGTGCTGTGATCAATGAAGGCAAATGTGCCAAATGTTGCCTTCACCACCTTGTGTACCTGTGCAGTCACTCCCAAGGAACCATGTACCCATACCCCTCGGTCTCTCTGTTGGACAACACTGTCCAGGGCCCTACCATAAACTTGTAAGTCCTGCCCTGGTTTGTCTTAACAAAATGCAACACCTCTTGTTCATCTAAATTAAACTCCATCTGTCACTCCTCATTCCTTTGGCCCAGTTGATCAAGATCCCATTGTACTCTTACATAACCTTCCTCACTGTTGACTATGCTACCAATTTTGGTGTCATCCACAAACCTACTAACCATATCTCCTGTATTCTCAGCCCAATTATTTGTATAAATGACAAAACAACAGTGGATGCAGCACCAATCCTTGCGCCAGGCCTCCAGTCTGAACAGCAATCTTCCACCACCACTGTCTCCAACTGTCAAGGAACTTTTGTATTGAATAAGCTAGCTGTCCCTGGATCCCATGTGATCTAACCTTACAAACCAGTCTACCATGTGGAACTTCTTGAAGATCTTGCTAAAGTCTATGTAAATTACATCCATTGCTCTGTCTTAATCTGTTTTCTTGGTTACATCTTCAAAAACCTCAATCCAGTTTGGCAGGCATGATTTCCTATGCGCAAAACAATACTGACTGTCTGTCTCTAATCAGTTCTTGCCTTTCCAAACGCATATAAATTCTGTCTCTCCGAATCCATTCCAACTTACCTACCACTGATCTTTGATCTTTGTTATCTTCCTCTGTGCAGTGGCATTTATTTCACATGTGTAAATGACCTAACCAAATTTTCCTGGAATCTGGAGAACCTACCAGATTAGCTATTTTACAAACCCTCTTCATTACTTTTGGACCACTGAATCTCACTTTGGGATTCACTTCAGAAGGGTCATAATATGTTCACATTGCATCTTGTTTGAAATATTCCAGTTGCAGTTTATTTGCCCATTCTTCTATCTTTGCTTGTGAAGTTTTTAAATACCCTGGGCTGCTTCGCATGCTTCTGTGCATCTCTCAAGAAACAAGGACCCAACCCAACATGGAGTATGTATCTTTTTGCCATGAAAACTTTTCCAAGAGCCATTTTAATGGACTTCTTGCTTCATGACCATAGGTCAAATCAAATGGATTAAACCCAGTCGATTCATCCATGGAATCTCTGGTAGAAAATAAGAAAAAAAACTCCAATTCTTTGCCTCAATCTTACAGGTATTCGTGACAATATTCATTATCCATTGTCTTGAGAGCTGGATGATATCTCTCCAAACTTGCCTGTGCTTGTATGGCATCATGTATACTTAAGTATTTTGAGTCTAAAATAGTAACAAGCCCAGAAAAAAAATTAGACATGCAATGGACCAACGTTCCAGCTTAATTTTAATTATTAGTTCATAACAATTAAACAAAAATTTCCCATCACTACTTTAGCTACAATTATCCTTAAAGGAATAGTTTTGAAAATTGACTTCTCATAACTATGGAGGATGTAAAAACTATGAGTAAGAGCAGGAGTAGGCAATTCAGTCCATTGAGCCTGCTGTGCCATTTGAGATGATGTGGCTGATGCCTTTTCGACATTAACTCTGCTTTGCTGCTTGCTCCCCACAACCCTTTGCTAAATAACTCCTTGAGTTTACACGTGGTCCTGGAGCTCCGTGGTAATGCATTCCACAGATTTGTGACCCTTCGCGAGAAGTAATTGGTCAGAATCTCTGTCTTAAGTCCCCCCACCCCTTAGCGTAAAACTATAACATCACATTTCCCACAACTGGAAATATTGATTCTACAACTAATTGTCAATCTGCTTTAACATCTTTAATACATCAATCAGTTATAGAGTCATGGAGTTATAGATATGTACAGCATAGAAACAGACCCTTCGGTCCAACCCAACCATGCCGACCAGATAGAACATAGAACATAGAAGGATACAGCGCAGTACAGGCCCTTCGGCCCTCGATGTTGCGCCGACCGAATCCTACCTAACCTATACTAGCCCAATAACTTCCAAATGCCTATCCAATGCCCGCTTAAATGACCATAAAGAAGGAGAGTTCACCACTGATACGGGCAGGGCATTCCATGAACTCACAACCCACTGTGTGAAGAATCTACCCCTAACATCTGTCCTATACCCACCCAATCTAGTCTCACCTAGCACCTGACCCATATCCCTCCAAACCCTTCCTATGCAGATGCCCGTTCAAATGCCTTTTAAACGTTGCAATTGTACCAGCCTCCACCACTTCCCTTGCAGCTCATTCCATACACACATCACCCTCTGTGTGAAAAAGTTGCCCCTTCGGTCACTTTTTATATCTTTCCCCTCTCACCCTAAACCTATGCCCTCTAGTTCCGGACTCCCCAACCCCAGGGAAAAGACTTTGTCTATTTATCCTATCCATGCCCCTCATAATTTTGTAAACCTCTATAAGGTCACCCCTCAGCCTCCGATGCTCCGGGAAAACAGCCCCAGCCTGTTCAGCCTCTAGCTCAAATCCTCCAACTCTGGCAAGATCCTTGTAAATCTTTTCTGAACCCTTTCAAGTTTCACAACATCCTTCCGGTAGGAAGGAGACCAGAATTGCATGCAGTATTCCAACAGTGGCCTAACCAATGTCCTATACAGCCGCAACATGACCTCCCAACTCCTGTACTCAATACTCTGATCGATAAAGGAAAGCATACCAAACGCCTTCTTCACTATCCTATCTACCTGCGACTCCACTTTCAAGGAGGTATGAACCTGCACTCCAAGGTCTCTTCATTCAGCAACACAGCCTAGGCCCTTACCATTAAGTGTATAAATTCTGCTAAGATTTGCTTTCCCAAAATGCAGCACCTTGCATTTATCTGAATTAAACTCAGTCTGCCATTTCTCAGGCCATTGGCCCATCAGGTCAAGATCCTGTTGTAATCTGAGGTAACTTTCTTCACTGTCCTCTACACCTCCAATTTTGGTGTTATCTGCAAACTTACTAACTGTATTTCTAATGTCCCCATCCAAATCATTTATGTAAATTGCAAAAAGTTGAGGACCCAGCACCGATCCTTGTGGCACTCCACTGGTCACAGGCCTCCAGTCTGAAAAATAACCCTCTGCCACCACCCTCTGTCTTTTACCTTTGAACCAGATCTGTGTCCAAATGGCTAGTTCTCCCTGTATTCCTTGAGATCAAACCTTGCTAACCAGTCTCCCATGGGGAACCTTGTTGAAAGCCTTACTGAAGTCCAGATCGATCACACCTGCCCTCATCAATCCTCTGTTACTACTTCAAAATATTTTCATTTAAATTTCAAAATGTATGTGTCTACTTGAATGGATTGAAGTACCTGAAGGAATAAATCAGTTTTATTTTTATTCCCTCATGGGACATAGGCAACAATGGCTTGCTAGTATTTATTGCTCATCCCTAGTTGCCCTTGAGAAGATGACGGTGAGCTGCCAACTGGATCTGCAGCAGTCCCTCTGCTGCATGTAGACCAACAATGCCGTTGGGGAGGGAATTCCAGGATTTTAACCCAGTGACAGTGAAGCAATGGTGATATGTTTCCAAGGCAGACATGGAGAGGAGGGAATCCTGCAGGGGATGGTGTTCCCATGTATCTGCTGCCCTTGTACTTCTGGATGGAAATGTTAATGGATTTGGAAGGTGCTGTCTAAGGCTCTGTGATGATTCTTTGCACTGCATCCTGAACATTGATAGATGCTTGTAGATGTGATGCCAAGGAAACGGGTTGTTTTATCATGGATGGTGTCAAATTCTTGTGTTTTTGGAGGTGCACTCATCCAGGCAAGTGTGGAGTGTTCCATTATACCCCCTGAGTTTTGCCTTGCAGGCTTCGGGAGTCGTGGTGAATTCAATTGAATTTCTGGTCAGTGGTTGCGTGCACATGCATGCGCGCACACAGACACTAATGCAATGTCGAGTAATATTACAGGGTGATAGGTAAATGGCCATTGTCTGATATTTAATGGATCAAATGTTACTTGATGAGGGAATTGCAGTTTGCAAATCAGATATGGTTTTTTTGAAATTATACGTTCCTCCATTCTACAAATTCTCAACTGATCAACTTGAAAAGTACAATATTTGTAGCACAGTTTTGTCCACAGATTAATGAAGTTGTTCATGTTCCATAGGAGACTCCTCTGATACTCCATTTTACTCCATTAATGTAAATTATTGCTTATTCATCAACTTGTTTCAAGATGTTAAATTATTTTTAATCATGGAGCTTGAACCTTGCCATTCTGATCCCACTGGGGACACTGCCTCTGTACCCCATCATTCCTAAATGTATCCTTCCTTAAATGTATCTACACTAATTGCCTCAACTGCTCTCTATACTGAGTTCCCCATTCTAACTGGTCTCTGGATAAATAAATTTCTCCTGAATTAATAAGTGCCATCCTTATTAATGGCTTATAGTTCTCGTCTTGCAAGTGGAAACAATTTATCAAACCTTTTCAATTCGGTTATTTTCAGTTTTGTTTTCTGGAGATAAGATCCTCAGTCAGTCATTCCGATGGGTACAATGCTCATTTTTCAATGTTATAATAAGTCATTGCTGTACTTCCTCCAGTTCCTTCATATCTTGCAACACTGAGTTGATGTAAATCAGCATTATTATAAACCAGAACTGTTTGGTACTCCCCACCTTTGATCTGAGCAATATTTTGTGGCTTTTCAATGCTCTCCCTCTGGAAATGAAACTTAATGCTTTCTTTACTTTCGTTTATGACTTTATTAAACTGCATTACTACTTTTAAGTGAATTGTTTATGGTCATCTAGTCAGTGTAATATTTCAAATTCAGAAATTTAAATTGTAACTGAAGCAAGTATACTTGGGTTGTAATGGTCCCTATCAATTTGATGTAGCTCCTGTAGGTAACTAAACACAACCTTGTTACATCTCAAGTTATTATGCATCTAACTGGGGAAATAGAATTCCAGAGATTTTCATATATTTGTTTAATTTTTTTCTAATTTCTACATTTTGATTTTTTTGAGATAGCTTTTGTTTAAATTATTATTGATTATTGCTCACATGATCCCCAGTGTTTAGAGCATTGGTATAGTTCTAGCTTTAACCTGTGTAGTACAGAAGTTTAATGCAAATTTGGACTTGGAAATGTCAACTGTCAGTTTTTTAAATAGGGAAACTTTGCTTAAGACTGTGTAATGCAATTTTTACAGCTTTTAAAACCATTTATTAAATTACTTTGGACTGAATGGAAGTACAATTACTGAGCAGAGGCACATGTGCAAGCTTGTTGGAAACAGTATTGTGTGAAAATGCCACCTTCAGGTCAGATTTAGTTTCAGGTGCTTCTATCAACCATGTCCTTTCAGGCAGTTAGCTCACTGAACTGCTAAACATACAGGTATTTATGAATAAAACATGTAGAACTACTAGACTTTACTTACATCAGGGTCCAGGTATGTTGATTGTGAAGGTGAATTTATCCAGACTTGTGCACCCAAACAAAATGTACTTGTTGGCAGCTTGTCAGGCTACGCTGTATCATACTGGGTTTGTTTTAATTTACCCTCCCTTTACTTTTTGCAAGACCGCTTTCGGACATTCAAATACTTTTTGTTTGTTACTATAATTAAGTGTTGTCATACTACATTCTGGGAATAGTTTAACTTGTATATCATTTTTAAAGCAAATATGGAGTAAACCAAAGAATTATTAAGTTTAGAAATCTTCAAGTGCAGAAGCAACATTATGTAGAGAAACATTTTTACTATAAAACAAACACGGTAAGAGTAAAACATCAAAGCAATTTTAATTAGTTTGAAGTTTGCATCTGATATGGCTTTTCTTCTAACATGTAATTGTTTGTTGTGATGATGGTATATTAGGTACCCAGATGATTCAATTTATAATGCATCAGCTTGGAGAAACTGGTATGGTGGACTGAATATCAGTGGCAGTACATAAAAGGTTTATGATGGTGTGGTATCAGCTCTTTTCCCTAGATAAGCTAATGTAATGGTAATGAAATATGATTACCACTTGTGTAACCAAGTAAGAGTGTTATTATCCCTGTCAAAGTCAGCCTTTCATGAGATTTGAGTCAATTGTAATATTGCTGTATTTTAAATGCCTGGTTGAGTTACTGTAGATAAGTAATTCCTAAAAAAAAGTATTAGAATGCATCTGCTACTGAACAGCTGAATCTTTATTAATAAATTATATTATCGTGAACATGCTGTACAATGTGAAGATCTCTTCTCTTTTCAGAAAAGGACCATTCACAAAATTTGGTTTCAACTGTGTCTTAGCCATTGTAATAAAATAGTTCACTACAAGATCATAGTTAACTTAGATGCTATAATGAGACAAGCTAAAATTTAGTGTAGGAAATAAAGCCGAACAAATATAGCAACAAAGCCAAGTATCACGGTGGCTCAGTGGATAGCACTGCTGCCTCACAGCACCAGGAACCTAGTTTCGATTCCAGCCTCTGGCTTCTGTCTGTGTGGAGTTTGCTCATTCTCCCTGTGTCTACATGGATTTCCTCTGGGTGCTCCAGTTTCCTCCCACAGTCCAAAGATGTGCAGATTCGGTGAATTGGCCATGCTAAATTGCCTATAGTGTTAGGTGCATTAGTCAGGGGTAAATGGGTCTTGGGTGGCTGACTCTTCAGAAGATCGGTGTGGACTGGTTGTGCCAAAGGACCTGTTTCTACACTGTAGGGGAATCTAATGTATCAGTTCAATTGTCTTTATTTTGGTTGGTCCGCTTTCTAGATGCATCAGGAACTGATACACCCCAGCGCTTTGAGTTTACTGAACCACAGAAGAGCTATAGCCAGGAAAGAAGCCATTCATCCCATGACTCTTCCAGCTGATTAAGCTAGCCCCCACCCCATTGTAATCCCATTTATCAGCAATAGTCTTGCAAGTTTGTGTTTCAGGTGCAGATCATATTCCTTTTAAATCAGGTCAATGTTTTTGCCTCAAACACTGAACTGGGCAGCAAATTCCAGATAACCCTCACTCTGGGTGAAAATGTTGTTTCACGTATCCCCTCTAATACTTTTAGTAATCACCTTAAAAATGCACCTTTTCCCCTTAAACCGATCCTGAGAAACTTGAAATCTATTCAACAGTACAGTTAAGAGTTTTATTCTCTTGTTTTGTTGTAATGACCTTGTACTCTGTAACTTTCATTACAGAAAGATCATAATTACTCTGGACATAGTACAGTGAATGTTCACAATGTTGTAAGGTATGAGGAAAGATTGGATAGACTAAGGTTGTTTTCCTTAGAACAAAAGAAGCCGAGAACTATTTTCTTCAATACAAAATGGATTTCCTCTGGGTGCTCTGGTTTCCTCCCACAGTTCAAAGATGTGCAGGTTCGGTGAATTGGCCATGCTAAATTGCCTATAGTGTTAGGTGCATTAGTTGGAGGGAAATGATGTACAAAATATGCAAAATGATGAAGGACTTGAACAGAGGTGACAGAAGACCTGTTTCCTCTTATTGTGGAATCAGTTACTGGGGGTTTTGGGCACATTTTTTTGGTGATTGGTTTAAAGATTAGAGGGGGTATGTGGAACAAGATATCTGGGTATGATGGGTACCTGGAAGTTGCTGCTCAGTTGGGTGGTTGAGACACGAATATTCAAATGGTTCAAAAGGAATATGATCTGCACCGGAAGCATTGTAACCTACAAGACTATAGACTAGAGCTAATAAATAGAATTATAATGGAAGGCTAGTTTAATTAGCTGGCACTGACCTGAAAAGCTTCCTTCTGTGCTGTAACTCTTCTGTAAACCTATAGTGCTGGGGTATATCAGTTCCTGATGTATCTAGAAAGTGAATTAACCAAAATAAAGAGAATTGAACTGATACTTGGCTTTATTGCTATATTTGTTCACTTTTATTGCCTCTTCCAAATTTCAGCTTGTCTCATAACAGCATCTGAGTTAAGTATAGCTTCAAAGTACACCACTGGACTTGAGTTCAATATTGGCTGGCTTTTAGTTGCAATGTTGTGGGTGTGCTGCACTGTTATTGGAATCTTTTGTTTAAGATATTGGACTGTTTTGCTGTGAAATAAATCACTTTATATATGTGCAAATGGAGCAACACTTCCAATGGGCACAGATATACAGTTAAACATTTAAATCCAGAATGCGCGATGCTTTTTATTTGAACCTATATGAAAATGACGTCTTACTATCTGACTCTCCATTCAAATATATTAAATGGTTTGGGCTACCGTACAGACGTTACGGATATTAGTTAAGTGTCTGTCACTGACAGCAAAATCTAGCTCACCATATTTTTGTCTGTTCAGATTGTCGATAATAGAGATTGAGGTTGTGAAAGTCACTATATAAATGCAAATTTACTTCTTCACTCTATTCATGTGAGCAGAAGAAGTGTTTTCGGTTCTTAAAATGCAGTTTTATTTTACTTTTGTGGTGTTAAAAATAATTTGTTCATGAAAACCATCTCTCTAATTGACCAATTATATGTTCCTCATTGGGAAGTAGATTGGCATAGAGGTGTCACTTAATAATTGAATAGCAGCCAATACAATGCAATAGCAGATATTTTTCAGGTAGCTCGAACAAATGTACTGTGGCAGTTTTCAAAAACAAACAACTATGATGGGGGTGTATAAATCCTTGAAAAATTTGTGTCTGTTTATCATTGTTCATTAAAGCATTTTAGAATATATTTGATGTAATATCAAATCTATTATGTAAGACTCATCACTGTCAAAGAAAGTTTGCACTTCATGGTAATTCCTATCTTTTGGATGAAATTAACAAAAATTATCTCCAGATGGGTTATGATGCTTTCTGAATCCAAAATGTGGGCTGCTCTCTTTTACTCTATTATCAGCTGTTCAGTAACTTTCCTCTGACACCTTTTTCAGCAATTAAGATAATCCTTCCCTATACACATTACCTGCATAGCTCAGTGTTCCAAACAGCATGAGCTTCAGGTTCATTTGCAGAGTTCTAAGAGTTCATAAAGGGGACCATGCACTTTCTGGAAAAAAAGGATAAGCTTGCATTTATTTCAGCTTGGCAAAATATTTAAGAGACATTGAAACCTATGACGTAGCCTTATGTCTTTATCTCATTTTGCCATGTCATCATTTGAAAGCAATTCCTCCATGTTTTCAGTTAAATGACAATTGTTTCACTTGCTGCTGATTTTTCTTGATATTTAAATGGCACTTCTGAATCAGTTGGCCTTTTTCTGCTTCAGTGTAAGTAGCACTGCTCCCACTTGTGATTTTATGCACTGTGCATATTATTAAAGTACACTTTTAGAACTCTTGCATTTCAAGATTCTTAATTTTATTTTTAACATTTGTATTCAACACTACAACTAATGTATGATATCCTTAAAGATGTTCTGAGCGTTCCAGGGTCAGACAAGAGTGCACGTACCCTATCTGTATGCAGTGTCATGGAAACTGGGTCAAGCCACAGGATGGTAGCAGTATTATACAGTTTCAGCTGAGCCAATGATAGATTCAACGTCAGACTAAAAATAGCTCTCACTACCCATTGTTTTTCTAAAAAAATGGTGTAATGTCATGGATACCTTGCTTTTTTTCTTCCAGAATGCAATATTTTGCGGACCTAGTCATCCCATCGGGTTGTAGACCAATTATATGTTCCTTGTTGAGAAGTGGATTGGTATCGAGGTGCCAGTTAGTAATTGGACAGCAGTGAATACTGTGCAATAGCAGATATTGTTCAGGTCAGATCTCAAACCACAACATAACAGAGCATAGGAAGAAGAGAGAGCTTAGTGGCATGGTGTAAAGGCAAAAGTCTCTCCCTAATCAGAAAATTGAAGGAGCTGGTCATTGACTTCAGAAGTACACACCCCTGTCTGTATCAATGGTGCTGAGGTAGAGATGGTCAAGAGCTTCAAGTTCCTCAGAGTAAATATCACCAACAATCTGTCCTGGTCCATCCATATTGATGCTACAGTCAAGAAAGCCCACCAACACCGAGCCGACTTCAGAAGGCTAAGGAAATTCAGGATGTCCACAAGGACTGTTACCAGTTTTTATAGATGCAGCATAGAAAGGATCCTATTTGGATGCATGACGTCTTGGTATACCAACAGCTGTGCCCAAGACTGCAAGGAATTAGAGTTGTGAATGTAGCCCAGTCCACCATGAAAACCAGCCTTCCATCTGTTGACTTTGCCTACATTTCCTCTGCTACCTCATGAAAGCAGCCGACATAATCAACGAGCATTCAGATGAGGCGTTCTTCCTCTAGTTGTCAGGTGGCTTGGATTTGGAGGTGGAGGCGGCCCAGGACTTGCATGTCCTTAATGGAATGGGAGTAGGAGGGGGAGTTGAAGTGGTTGGCCATGGGGTGGTGGGGTTGTTTGCTGCATGTGTCCCAGAGATGTTCCCTGATACTGCCCGGTTTGCTGTGTTCTTCCAGCCCCTTGCTTGTTTACTTCTAACATAATCAAAGATCCTTTCCACTCCCATTATACTTTTCTGTCACCCACTTCCATTGGACAGAAGACACGCAAGTTTGAAAACACACTTCGACAGATTCAAGAACAGCCTCTGCCCAGCTGTTACAAACTTATGAATAGACCTCTTGTGTATCAGAGTTGATGTTTCCCTACACCTTCTCCATAGCCGTAACACTATATTTTGCATTCTTTTCTATTACCCTGATATAACTACATAAGGTGTGATTTGTCTGGATAGCACACAAATAATCCTTATCATTGTTCCAGTTCATGTGTCAATAATAAGTTAAATCCAATCAAACTCAAAACATTTGTCTCTGATCTGCCACAGTGTTCAAGTAAAGCTCAGTGCAAACCTGGCAAAAAGCACCTTATCTTTTGGCAGGACAAGCTTTACAGCATTTTGAGTTGGACAAATTTCGATCATAGTCTGAAAATTGTGGTGCTGGAAAAGGATAGCATGTCAAGCAGCATCCAAGAAGCAGGAGAATTGAAGTTTTGGGCATAAGCCTTTTATCAGGAATGTGGGAGAGGGGAAGGGGGCTGAGAGATAAATAGGAGGGTGGGGGGAAGGTAGCTGCAAAGGCAATAGATAGATGCAGGTGGCAGGGTGATAGTGATAGATCAGATGGGAGGGTGAAGTGGATAGGTGAGAAAGAAGATGGACATGTCGGACAGTTAGGGGAAAGTGAGAACTGGAGGTCAGAGTCGAGTGTGTGCTGGAAAAACAGCAGGTGAGGCAGCATCAGAAGATCAGGAGAAATGACATTTCAGGCAAGAGCCCCTGATCGGGAAAGGTAGGGCAGTTCAAGAGGACAGTGCCGAGTTGGAGGGTTGGACATGGGATGAGGTGGGAGGAGGAAGAAAGCCCAGGACTTGCATGTCCTTGACTGAGTGGGAGGGGGAATTGAAGTGGTCGGTCATGGAGCAGTGAGTTTGTTTGGTGCGTCAGTCCCAGAGATGTTCCCTGAAATGTTCCGCAAGTTGGCATCCTGTCTCCCCAATGTAGAGGAGATCACATCGAGAGCAACGAGGACACAATAGATCTCCGCCGTTTGTGGAAGGATCCTTTTGGGCTTTGGACAGAGGTGATGGGGGAGGTGTGGGCACAGGATTTACACCTCTTACAGTGGCACGGGAAGGTGCCGGGAGTGGACGGTGGGTTGGTGGGGGTTGTGAACCTAATGAGGGAGTTGCAGAGGAATGGTCTGTGGAATAATCCCCCCTCCCACTCTGCCAAGGGCATGCAAGTCCGGGGTCGCCTCCACTGCCACATCCAAGTCACTCAATGATTGGAGGAAGAACGCCTCATCTTCTGCTGTGGGATCCTTCAACCACAAGGCATCAACGCGATGTCACTAGCTTCCTAATCTTCCCTCCTCTCACGTCATCCGAGATCCGACCTTCCTACTTGGCACTATCCTCTTGAACTGTCCTACCTATCCATCTTTCTTTTCCACCTATCTGCTCCACTCTCCTGTCTGACCTATCATGATCACCCCCACTCACACCTATCACTTTCTCAGCTACCTCCACTCCACCCTCACCCCCACTCTCCTATTTGTTGCTTAGCAATTCCCCCCCCCCACCCCCCTTTATGTCATCAGGAATGTGAGGAATGAAGGGCGTATACCCAAAACGTCAACTCGCTTGCTGCTGCCTGACCTGCAGTGCTTTTCCAGGTCCGCACTTTTCAACTCTGATCTCCAGCATCTGCAGTCCTCACTTTCTCTCCCAATTTTAGGTCATATCGTTGTCTCTGTTGTTCTGCTTCTTGGCTTGGTTTTCTTCCCTGTTTCTTTCTTAATTCCTTTAACTTTCATTTAAGGTAACTGCTCTACTGCCACTCTCAACTCATCTATATAAATCTTTTCTTCGCAATTTTTGAGAAAATTTGTAGCTCAGGTTGATAAGTAAGTTAACTCGCTGAGCTTGAAGGTTTGTTTTCATATGTTTCATCACCATACTAGGTAACGTCATCAGTGAGAGTCTCTGGTGAAGTGCTAGTGGTATGTCCCACCTTTCTATTCATAGGTCTTGGTTTCTTAAGGTGTGTGATGTCATGTCCGGTTCTTTTTTTCTCAAGGGAAGGTAGATAGGGTAGAAGTCGAAGTGTTTATTGCTGGAGTTCTGGTTAGAATGTCATGTCTCTAAGAATTCTCGTGCATGCCTTTGTTTCGCCTGTCCTAGGATGTGTTTGTTGTCCCATTCAAAGTGGTATCGTTCTTTGTCTGTTTGTATAGAAACTAGTGATAGTGGGTCATGTCTTTTGGTGGCCAGTTGGTGTTCATGTACCCTGATGGCAAGTTTCCTGCTACCTTGTCTGATGTAGCGTTTTTTTTCAGTTCTTGAATGGTATCTTGTAAATGACGTTAGTTTTGCTGGTGGTATCTATTGGAACTTTTAGGTTCATAATTCGCTGTTTAAGTCTGTTGCTAGGTTTGTAGGCTAACATGGTGCCAAGGAGTCTGAGTAGTCTGGAAAAAAAAACAGGGACTTTCCCTCCCACCCATAGTCTCCCTACCTGGTACACCAACATACAACTCAGAAACAAACCCAAACAACCAGATGCAACATAATCAAAAACCATAGAAATACTACCTTACATCAGTGACTTAGCAGAAATGACTTCATCCAGATGGCTCCCTCCCCCTCCGCTCGCCACCTCCCCCACCCCCCCACGCCCAACCCCCTCTCACTTTCTCCCGTCCCTCCCTCCCACTGCCCCATTATTCCTCCACACCCCTCAATTTTTGCCCCCCCTCCTTTTACATGATGGTGATGAGCGACAAGTGCAGGTGGAGCCACAAAGCAATTAAGGACGGAGTTTCCGGTTTTTGACCCAGTGCTTCTCAATGAATGACATGTTTCCAAGTTAGGATGGTGAGAGGCTTGAAGGGGAACTTGTCGGTTGTGGTGTTCTAATTTATTTGCAATTCTTGTCCATCTAGATGCTAGTGGTCGTGGGTTTCAGAGGTGATCTCTGAGGAGCATTAATGGATGACTGCGATGTATCTTGTACACTGCATTGGTGAAGGGACTGAATCCTTCTGGTTTTGGTGCCAATCAAATGAGCTGCCTTGTCCTGGATGGTGTCAAATGTATTGAGTTGTTAAAACTGTGTTCATCCAGGCAAGTTGTGAGTATTCTGTCACCAACCAAATGGATGGTGGACAGGCTTTGGGAGTCAGCAAATTCCTGCAGGATTCCTAACCTCCAATCTGGACATCTAACCACTGTCTCTATATAGCAAGTCTAGTTTAACTTCTGGCCAATGGTAAACCCTCGTTTGTTGCTCGTGGAGGATTCAGTGATGGGAATGCTAAGGGTGATGGCTAGATTCTCTTCTGTTGGAATAGCAATTGCTTGGTATGTGTGTGGTATGAATGATATTTATGACTGTCAGTTAAAACGTGGGAGTCGACCAGATCTTGAATGTTTGGGTATGGACTGTTTCACTATTTGAGGAGTCTTGAAAATGCTGAACATTGTGCAATCATCAGCGAACGTCCTCACTTTCTGACCTTAGATGGAGCGAAGGTCATTGAAACAACTGAACAGTCTTGTTCCTGGGATGCTAGCCTGAGAAATGCCTGTAGAAATGGCCTGGACCTGAGATGATTGATTTCCAACAGCCACAATCTTCCTTTGTGCCAGGTATGGTTCCACCCGAAAGACATAAAAAATGGCTATGGTTTTTGGAAGTTAGTCTTTGGAGCAATGAAGTTTGCTTTTTTATTGCTCTATGTTCCTTTTGCTAAAATGTTTCATTTCTCACTTCTCCACATTGAACTATCAATGCCATTTTGAATTTCTACGCTGTCCTCAGTCGACAATGCTTCCAGATTTTGAATCATCTGCATTGAAGTTATTCCCCGTACTCCAAGATGTCGAGCGTTAATTACATCAGGAAAAGCAAGAGTCTGAATACTGTCCATGAGAATTTCACTGCAAGCCTTCCTCCAACCTGGGAAACCATCCATTTCTTATTTAGTTTCCTATTGCTCAGCCAATATTATATCCAGGTCATTACCTTCCCTTTTATTCTATGAGCACTAAGTTTGCTTACAGATCTGTGCAGTGTTTTTAAAACGCATTTGTTTTTCTTCTATTTTGATACATATTGAAACACTTTCAGAGTTCTGCTTCCTGTAGATTCCTCCCGTTTTTTTCTTCAGTGTGAGAAGCAACCAGTTTAGCCTGTTTATTCTACTGCACTGATCTCTGAATATATTTTGAGATTTGTGGTCATGATCAATGAGAAAAGGAACAAAAATATTTAAAATCAGTTGAATCCATAACAGTCATCTTTCTCTCAATGAGAAGTGCATTTTTTTATTTGCTTACCACACAGCTTTCTTATTATGTCCATGAGGCATTGTCATTACTCTACCACCCGGTGCCCACAATCAAACAGTCAGACTGAATAGAAGACAAAATGAAAAAGGAAAAAAAAACTGATCTACAAAGAAAGGTAGATTGACATCTGAGAAAAGAAGACAGCTTGTGACTTTTTTGATGCTGAACTGTATCTATTCAAGGGTACATCGTATGCTGTAATTTCTGCTTATGGATGCCAATGAATCTGCTGTGTAATTCCAGTATTTGTTTTTATGCTGAGCTGGAGTTTTACTTTGAAATTTTATGACAATTATCCTTTTGTAATTGTGGCCAATATGACACATGCATCAACCAGGTCAGAAGGACTTTGGTCTCGACATTTTTGTACTTCACTGTGCCAAAGAAACTAATTGTTCTTGTTTGAATGGAATATATTTGGACAAATAATGAATTGCGTGTCTCATGCATACATAGTCTACATGTGGCTGGGCTGAGAGATTGTTCATGCCAGCACATACTGGATATTGAAAATTTCTGGACATTTAAACATTTTCTTACGAGTGCCTTACCAGTGTGTGTGACTCAGTGGGCTGGGCAAGTCATCTGCATGGCCAGCACAAGACTCACCAAGTGGGTGCTCTACTCCTAGCTTGAAATGACAGGTGAGCCCAGGTGGACTGAGGAAGTGCCTAAGTGATATCGAAGGTCTCACTGGCAAAGTACAGCATTTTCATAAACACCAGGGCATCACTGGCCTAAGTCCCTCCAAAGTGGAGGAGGACCATCCTAAAATGCTTCGAGCACATCGACTTTCTATTGGGAAAAATCAGAAGCCCAACAAAGACAACAAAAAGAATGTGCTGCCACACCAACACTCCATCTTGCCTTCCATTGACCAGCCTTTCCTCAAGTGTAGCAGAGTCTGCGGAAGCTGCATCGGTCTGTACAGCCACCTACTGACTTGCTCTGAATGGAAGAGGCTCATTCGTGTCTGAGAGGGGCTGCTGCTGATGATGCTGACATCGTACAGAAGAGAAAATTAAGTGATGGTTCCTACAATTTGGGAATTGTATTTCAGGTTGAGGCAGAAGAAGAACCAATGCACGTTTGTCATGACAATCTTGGGCATGATGCTCCTTTGTCGATTGTCACTTAAATATAAAGTTGACATGAATGGAGCAGTGTGATGTCTGGGAAAAGTGCGAATAGTTGGTTTTTCTAGTCCAGTGGTATTAATCATTTGTTTCCTAAGATATATACTAATTTTGTTAGTACGTCATTAAGGATGAACTTGTGCAGCTATATCGTTGCAGTTAATCGGGTCGCAATGAAAGTGAAGGACTGAATTTTCTGATTTTTTTTTCCCCCTTGGCTGTTTGGGGAGTTATATGGAGGGTTTCCCTCGTGCAGTTTTCTGCTGCTCACCTCATCAGTTCATTTATGCTGTCTGGCCCTTTTCTTTCAACCAGCAAAAAAGGCAGAAGTGCATGCTGCAGCTGAGCACCACTTCAAAAGCTTAGTCAGAAATTGCCCTTTATACGCTGCCTCAATGATTTTATCCATGATATATCCCCAAAAGGGAAGCTTGTAACCTGCTTCAAGTAAAGGAACCTGGACGTGCTGGTGGAAGAGGTGGTGGAGAGGACAGTTGTCCTCTTTTCTGTGGACTAGCAAAAAAGACGATGGCACCATGGAAAAGGAGCCACACAAAGACCCCCCAGAGCACCCTATTAGGACACTCCAGCCTGTACAAGCTTGTAGTACTTGCATCTGTACATCCAAATAAATAATCAATATGTTCCATCCACTGTGCTATTTTTCCTCCTTTTTGCGCAGTTGAGGTTTGGCTGAAGACATGCGCACTATCCAAGTCATGTTCCTGCGAATGAACTCCAGATCTCCCCTCACTTTACTTCGTATAAGCTTTTTGTGTAGTTGTCACTGTCATTCCATTCAGCTTCAGGCTTCCCATGTTCCAGTCTACGTTCCATATCCCCAGGTTTCTGCACTGAGCTTTGGCTTGCCGCATTGACATGCCCACTATCACTATTCAATGTCTGCCCATTGAAGCCAGGCTGGTAGTTACTTGTGGGGAAAAAAAAACAATTGCCTTCCCACAGCACCCAGTGGCCTCCCATGTTTTATCATATGGTTGCCATGCAATATGTTTTCCTTGCAGTCTGCTGGTGCGTGCTTGTAGGTATGTCACTGATGTAGCATGCTGATACGGTAACATGTCTGTCATCTTGATTGTTCAGTGCTGGCAAGTATGACGAGCAACCTGGCTTTCTGTCTACTAAAAAGCAATTCAAACTGGAGATGCTGTGAGCCTGCGTGTTCTTAGTGGCATTGTGCTAAAAGACAAGGCAGAGATGCTGTGTGTATCTGAAGCAGGCACAAAGTGAGGGAACTAAGAATGCAAATTAAGAGCCCTAGTTGCATCCTGTGCAGATGCATGTGAGGGGTGTGTAATCCTGTGTGCAAAGTAAACCTATAGGGACATTGTTGTGCAAGACACAAGCACTGACGTGTGTCATCAGTTTGTCCAACATTGGCCACGATGATAGTGAGCTGGAATTCCGCAGCAGCAAACCATCAGGCATGCATTGAGATGTTGATAAATGGTGCTGAAGATGGAGGTCTGGAGAATCCAGTGGAGAGCTGAATCCATCAGGCACCTCTCTGACTTTCAGATGTAGAATTGACACCATCTAGTTTATCACCAGTATGTGGGAGAATTACAATGTGCTAGTAATGAGATGCAAATACATGGAAATAATTGCTTGCTTGCTGGCAAGATTCTTATCTAACCTAAAATCCTTTAAAGAGAAAGTTAGACTTCGCTTTCTGGATGTCAAGAATCAGACTTTCATTCATGTAAAGTTCTCCCACGTTTTTGTGCTGTTGCCTATGTCTCTTAAGAGCTGGGAAAATTCCATTGTATGTATTTTAAACACAGACATAGTGAAGAGAAAGACGTTGAACTATATCCATGTCAGTGAGAGAAGTGAATAATGTAGGGGGAAAATATAAAATATAAAAAAACTGCAGATGCTGGGAATTAGAAACAAGAACAGTAATTTCTGGGAAGACTCAGCAGATCTGGCAGCATCTGTGGAGGAAAAAAAAAGTTAATATTTTGGGGTCCAGTGACATTCCCCCCCCCCCCCCCCCCCTTCACCCTTAAGGATTAATGCATGTGATGTTGTCTGTCAAAGTATAACTTTTTCTGAATACATCACTCCTGAAGTGACATGAATATAGGCCAGAAAAAGTGGAAAACATTGTAGGCAGAGAAATATCTTCTTACATTCTTCTTCCATTGAGTAATCTCCAGACACTGATATTTTCTTTCAGGAAAAAAAATTGAATTGCAGAACTGTTTATCGTCTACCTGTTTAGGTTTTGGCTCCATACTGGATTGTTGTTGGCTTTTTACCATATTAATAAGAGTTAATTTCTACACCATAAAAGAATGGGGAACTTCTGGATGAAGCTGAAAATGTGTTGCTGGAAAAGGAACCCTGAAGAAGGGCTCATGCCCGAAACGTCGATTCTCCTGCTCCTTGGATGCTGCCTGACCTGCTGCGCTTTTCCAGTAACACATTTTCAGCTCTGATCTCCAGCATCTGCATTCCTCACTTTCTCCTAACTTCTGGATGAATGCTCGTTTTGTGTGTGTGTGTGTGTGTGTGTGTGTGTGTGTGTGTGTGTGTGTGTTTGTGTTTTCTCCTGTCACATTTGCCACTTGCTGCCAGAATCATTTGTTGGGTCTTTATTTTAGTGGCAGTGTATGCTTTCCACTGATTCACAGATACTCTTTAACTAAGATCGTGAGCCATAGGAGCAGAATTAAGCTATTTGGCTTATCGATCATGCTCCGCCATTTTGATCATGGCTGATATGTTTCTCGGCCTATTCTTCTATCTTTCCACCGTAATTCTTGATCCCCTTGCCAATCAGGACCTATCTGTCTCTCTTTCAAATACACTCGATGGCTTGGTCTCCACAGCCCGCTGTAGAAATGAGTTCCACAGATTAATCACTGTCTGGCTGAAGAAATTCCTTGCCTCGGTAACCTGAGGTGAATGTCACTATTGTTCCTCTGTTAATCTGTGTTCTGCCAATAATCACCAGTAATGATAGGTAACCTGGCATAATTCCTGAGATGGTAGTTCTAAAAATGAATCTTTGAAACGGCTATCCTAAGCTTCCAATTTCTTTCACTGTCCAGTTTTCTGTTTGGATAAAACCAGTCTTAAGAATTTAAGCCATTTGGCTTTGACCATTTAGTTTGGCAGCTTGTTCAAATGTAGGCTTGTCCTTTGGAAGAGAGTTTTTTGTATTATTGGAAACTAATGGTAATTCTAGTTTCTGTGGTGGCTATCTCATTTTTTCATTGTTAAAGGGGTACCAGGTATTTCTTTCTGTTATTTTCCGTCAATCGTTCCATGTTTTATAGAACCCGGGCAGTATATGTTTTTAAACCTCCTTTACTGGCGTGATGCTCATCACAAATCTTTGTGTTGAAGGTTGTGACACTGATGAGTTTCTCACGCTGAATCATGCAGCACGTCTTGGATTGCTTCACTCTAACTTAGCTGTCTTTCTGCTACATTTTGGTTTGGTCAACTAAAGACATCTGATTGCTATCGCATAGCCAATGGCAAAATTGCAGTTTTGAGAAATGGTATTCCCTTGCATCATACATGGAAGACGGCTGTTTGATCCCACCCATATTGGAGTGTCATATGTGATTGTTAAACCTGGGCTTGCAAACTCCTATTCCTGTTTTAAAACAAATCGTTAAAGGTTGTATTTTCTTCAAAATTTATGTTTTTGACTATTTGATCCCAAATCAGTGAAGTGCTTTGGTTCTCTTTTGCTCATTAGCATCTTGGCTCATGCTGTCATTTTCCCCAAACATATCTCTTCCAGTGGTTGTATCTACTTTTAAATAATTTTGGCAATTGATACAAATGTGTATTGCTGACTAGATTCCTCCTACCTGTTGAGAATAGATGTGGGTTTACAGACCTTATTCATTTGACTGCTGTATTTACTACATCCACCATTTTATATTTGTGCTTTTGTAGAATCTATATTTTTACTCATATATACCACATAGGCAATAGGATATATACTTGATAAATTGTGCATCCTGGACCTGATCTGTCCTTCAAACTTTGTTTTTAACACTTTTACTTTGAATCAACTACAACTACCTCACAAGTTAGTTCTTTATTCCATGGTCCAATGCCTGTTGCAAGCTGAGTTGTCCTATTATGCATTAGTTGTGTATTTGGACATATTTCTTCCATACTACTTCGAGTGGTAAAGAAAGATGGCATGGTTTCAGTCTGGTATATGTTCCCAATTCTCCTTACAACCACCAAAAACGTGTTCTGTTCTCCATCATTGTATTTAAAAGCATGCAAGGCTTCATCAGTCTTTTCTCTGATGTTGAAACATTTTCTCCACAATTGCTTCAGAGGAATGCTGGGCCCCTAGTGATCTGAAAAGTAGTTTGGGTGGTAATGAAGTTGTGTTTTTGAATATATGTTAATCTATCAAGTAAAAAATACCTCTAAGTTCCTTTCATACATGCAAAAGGGCATAGCATGTACCCAGTCATACAGAGTGCATGGGAGTTTTGCCAAATGCATTTTGGAGAAAGTAAAAACAAAATGAAGTTGGGAAGATTCTACCTCAAGTCATAATACAGCCGACATAAAATCAGTAATGAATAGATAGCGTCACTCTGCCTTTGGATTGTAATATGAATACAGTTTTGGTGGAAAAATTGCTAGAAATGAAATGTAAGTGACAAATCAGAAAGCTCTGGCACTCCTAAAACAGTGGGTGGTTATCATAAGGATGAAATGAAGTTGCATTTTGTTTTCATTTAATGACTGAAATGTGAGAAATTGAGTAAAAAAAATTGTCATTAATAGATGATCAAAACGTCTAAGCTAACATGTTTGTTTTTCAAGGTGCATGTTTTATCCGTACGGATCAACTGGATGGTGAAACAGATTGGAAGCTCAGGGTAGCTGTTTGCTGTACGCAGAGGTTGCCAGCTTTGGGTGTAAGTACATTACTTGCATTACTTGCTTCCTGTTTGGGCAACTTACTTTTATGGTAGTACCTTTGACATATGACCTTTTGATACCATTAATTTTTTTAAAAAGGGATATCTGCAGTTCTATTCCAACCTGCTTAACTGTACTCTGGCTGCGTTATGTAAATCTGTAAATGTTCTTTGCAATTTTATACTTCCTGAAACAAAGTTCTGTAAGATTTGAAGAACAACTATGGAATGCATAGTGCTTGCAATGTCATTTGTATTCTGGATGGAATGGATTAGTGGAGTGAAAAACAGTGGTGTCTCATTGATGATAAAGTATACATGGTCGATTTCTCCAGAGGCTAGCTGTCATTTCGATCCATTGCTAAGGGATAGTTTCAGTTTTGAACATTCCAGAGTCTGAGAGGAGTTTGTGGAATTTTGTTGCCTCTAGGACAGGCCACTATACATTTTAGACAAAACAATATTATTGTGTCGTACGAACAGAAATTGCTGGAAAATCTTAGCAAGTCTGGCTGCATCTGTGGAGAGAAATTAGGGTTAATGTTTCAGGTCCAATGACCCTTCATCCGAACTAATGGTAGCTCGGGAAAGAATGGTTTTTATACAGAATGTAGGGTAAAGGAAAGGGTAAACGATAAGTGAAGGTAGAGTCCAAAGAGGGTGAGAAACAGTTGGACAGCCAAGTGAGTGGTGAAAAGTCTTGGAACAATGGATAGCTGTTAAAGGGGCTATTAGTAACTAAGTGGGTGGTTTGGGTTAGCAGTCCTTGTGATGCCAAGACCTGGTGTGGGGATGGGGTAAAGCACAGGGAAAGGTGCTGAAGCCCTAAAATTATTGAACTCCGTATTAAGTCCAGAAGACTGCACAGTTCCCAAGTGGAAACTAAGGAGCACTGCAGTAAGCCTGAGACACAGATGTTCGCCAGAGGATGTGGTGGTGCGTTGATGTGGCAAGCAACGGGAAGCTTAGGGTTTTTTTTTGCAGACAGAGCATAGGTGGTCTGCAAAGCAGTCACCTAGTCTGCGCTTCGCTTCCCTAATGTCAAGGAGACACATGACCAGCGAATATAATAGACTGTAGCTATACAGTAGACAATATCATTGTGTCCTTGCAATTAGTTTATATACTCGCAACAAGATTATCAGTGGAACACCACTGCCAAATGCTCTACTCCTTATGAGTCAACCTCAAGTTCAATCTAACAGGTAGTTTGAGTTAATGGAAGCTTTTATAACTTTATGTAATAGCTAGTAGAATGAGGTTACATATTTCATTTTACTTTTTGATTTAATGCGAATAAATGTTTCTTGGCTAAAGGAAGGATGGAACTCTACTTGGGCATTTACAAGACAGCATAAAATCCTGAGGGTAACAGATAATGTTGGGGTCAAACGTTTTATTTGAACGTAGAGATTGGTGGATCTAGTAAGGACGGAGTTGGTGATCAAAAATGCGTTACTTGAACTAAGCGAGCCAGCTGATGTGTAGCCTGAATGCAGACATAAATTTGGTATTCACAATCTAGAGTCTATCTTTTGCAAAACACATATGGTTAACTGATTAAAATCATGCATTTAAAGCATTTTATAGTCCAGCTGTTTGAAATTCCAGTTAATATGTGCTTTACAATCTGCACTGATAAAGAGCAATTTGTCCTTCATTATGTTATCCAAAACTGCATAATGATGCAAACAAATCTGAAAGGGTAAATTCTTGCTGTATTTGGTAACCAATAAGTCTGGTAATTGCATATATTTCAAACAATTAATTATGGTTTACACAATGCAAACAACTTATGATTATGCAAGTGCCAGTTTGATTAACCTTCTGACCATATTCAAAAATGAAATAGAAATTAAAATCATAAATAACCATCAGGTTACATATTTCATTCCATGCTTGAGGCATGTAAATTATGTGGTGTTAAGTTTCTGCTTGTAAGTAACTTGAAGCTGTATAAGCCAGTATAGCCACAATGTGCGCAGTTATCTGGTCTCCAGCATTTCATCAGTATTTCCGCAGTAAAAAAAGTATAAAATGAAGTTGTGAAGATTTGAGTAGGATAACCAAAAAATAAATCAGAAACACGTAGCATTTTTTTGCAGTGCTAAATCAAATATGCCAGATTGAATTTGATTATTATGATGGACTGACCATCTTAATTGCACATTAACAGTATGCAACAAGATGACAAATTCTTAATGTGGACATTTTCCAAATGTGATATTTCATTTTAAAAATTAAATCTATTCCCTTTTTGATAGAACCCAATTGTAGACATGTGCTATTTTATCAGATTTCAAAATGAACTGCTCTTCATGTCTCCTCAGGCTTCAATTTGCTTTTCTCTTTGCTCTGACTGACCTTGCTATGACAAACTAGGCTTGAATGGGATTTTGCTGTAATGTGATGGTGCTTTTCCATTGAAAGTATTGTTTGATTAGAAATGTTTTTAAAACTGTATGCTAATTCTTAATATGCACAAAACTGGGCAAAGTTAACCTTTTATAATTTGCATTTAATTTGAAAATTTACTTTAAACTGTGCAGTATAGTCAGAAGGTTTTATCTAAGTTGGAAGACTATTTAATGCAGAGGAAGTGCTAAAATATGCACGAGCACTCTTGGTAATTTGTTTCAAGCAGATGCTTTAAGACAGACGTGTTCCTTGTTGGGACTGGGTTCTTTAAAATTCACATGTGGAATGTGGGTATCGTTGACTGGCCAGCATTTTTTATTTCTTGTCCCTAGGTGGTGAGTTTCCTTCTTGATTTTCTGCAGTCTGTATGGTGTAGGTTGACCTACGATGCCCTGGGGAAAGATTTCGACATGGTGACAATGAAGGAATAGTGGTTTATTTCTAAATCAGGATGTTGAGTGGTTGGAGGGGACCATGCACGTGTTCCATCAGTATCTGCTGCCATTGTCCTTCTCATTGGAAGTGGTCATGGGTTTGGAAGATGCACTGTAAGGATCATTGCAGTGATTTTCTGCAGTGGTTTTGGAGCTTGTCTCTTATTGTTAGGTCATTGTTAGATTGTCTCTTATTCGAGATGGTCATTGCCTGGCAATTGTGTGGTATGAATGTTATTTGTCACTTGTCAGCACAAGCCTGGATGTTGTCCAGATCTTGTTGCATTTGAACATGGATTGTTTCATAATCTGAGGAGTCGCGAATGGTGCTGAACACTGTAATCATTGGGTGAACATTCCAGGTCTGACCTTTCGATGGAGGGAAGATCATTGAAGAAATGAAGACAGTTGAGCCAAAGTCACCACCCTGAGCAATTTGTGCAGAGATGTCCTGGTGCTGAGGTGACTGACCGCCAATAACCACATTTATCTTACATACCAGATATGATTCAAACCAGCAGAGAGTTTACCCCTATACCCATTGATTCCAGTTTTGATATGGCTTTTTGATGCTGCCTCTTAATCAAATGTGGCCTCGATGGTCAAGGCCTGTTATTCTCACTTTACCTCTGGAATTCAGCTATTTTTTTCCATATTTGAACTATGGTTGTAATCTGTAATAAAGTCAGGAGCTGAATAGCCCTGATGAAACTTAAGCTGGGCATCACTGAGCAGGTTATTCTTGAGCGAGTACTGCTTGGAAATATGGTTGATGCCATCTTCAATCACTTTACTGATGTTCAAGAGTAAAATGGTAAGGCGGTAATTGGTCAGGTTGGATTTGTCCTGCTTTTTGTGTATATGACACACCCGCGCAGTTGTCCACGTTGGATAATGCCAGTGTTGCAACTGTACTGGAAAAACTTGTGTCCAGGTCTCGTCACCGTGTTATAGGAAGGATGTTATTAAGCTGGAGACAGTGCTGAAGAGATTCCCCAGGCTGTTACCTGGGGTGGAAGGTTTGAGTTATAAGGAGAGGTTGGAACTTTTTTCACTGAGCATAAGACATTGAAGGGTGAGAGGTTTATAAAATCATGAGGGGTATAGACAAGATGAATCGCCCTAGGGTGGGGGATTATGAGACTAGGCAGCATACTTTTAAGGTGGGGCGAGACAGATTTTAAAACGACAGGAGGGGCAATTTAAAAAAAAACATAGATTGTACATGGAATGAAATTCCAGAGGAAGTGGTGGTTGTGCGTATAGTTTGAATATTTTAAAGAAATTTGGATAAGTACATGAATAAGAAATGTTTGGAGGGATATGGGTCAAGTGCAAGCTCATGGGGCTAGTTTAGTTTGGGATTATGGTCGGCATGGACCGAAGAGTCTGTTTCCAGGCTGTATGACACTCTGGCTCAGTTCCAGCAGTGTGCGCTGCAGGAATTCACCAAGGCTCCTGAGACAGTACCTTCCAAATTCACGACCACTTCCACTGAGAAGGACATGGACAGCAGACGCATGGACGTACAACTACCTGCAAGTTCCTCTCCAAGCCACTTGTTATACTGACTTGTAAGTACATTGCATTTCCTTCAACGTGGACAGGCCAAAATCCTGGGGCTCCCTCCCTATTGACATTTTAAGTCTATTTTCACCATATGGACTGTAATGATTTAAGAATGCAGTTCAGCAGCCTCTCTAGGACAATTAGGGAAGGGTGGTAAATATTCGCCCAACCAGTGAGGCTGTCTTCCCATGATTGAATAAAAAAACTTAAGATCGTGAGCGTTTCATCATCCATGCACTTTAAAGAAAAAGTTTGTCACAAAGCTTTACCGAAGAGTGTGTTGTGATCAAAATCACTTGAAATGTTTCAAACTGATCATAGATCTATGAATATGAATTAGCAGCAGAAAATAGGCTAGTTTGCACTTTGAACCTGTGTCATCACTCTGTATTCTGCATTTAAAAATAATTTCAATTTCATCCTTTTTCCTTGAATTTCTGCTGTTAAAATATAGAACTTATCCTGCCACCTCATTCAGCATTGATACTGAGAAAAATGTGTTAACTGAAGAGAAAACATGACAAAATCATATTAATAATCTCATCGTCCTCACCCATATCTTTATTTTATTTTCTGAAAATGAGTCAAATGTAATTCATACTTCCTGGTTTAGAAATTGCATGACTCCTTGAGGAATCTTCAGTCTGATTAAAGAGCTTCATTTCTTCGCCTGTTTATACCAGAGATCCACCTGTCAAGGGTGCCGTGCTGAATCAGATGACAGCAAGTCTGGTCTAAAGCCAATGAAAACTCTTATGGGCAGCTGTAAAGCTAATGTATGACCAGCATTGTTCCTTTGCTGGGTGCAAAATCCAGTGCATGAAAGCCTGTCATTTCAGAAATTCTACCTGAAAGCCACTATTCTTGGAATTACAATATATTAGTTGATTTGCAGGAAATGGCATTTATAATTAAGTAAATTATATTAAGCAACGCAGAACTTCACATTTGTCATTGAAATTCTAAAATCGGTACACCAGCTGCTTTTTGTTTCTAAAGTCCATATGTTAGTGCTACTTCACTTGAGATATTTAGTTTCTCATTTGACATGTAGCTTCGTTTTTAAAAAAAACCTTGAGCGGTTTTGGAGCCTTTGCTTTCTTAATCTTCTTCCTCTCCTCCTGGGAAAAATGCATGCTTTTTTTACTTAGCTGGTCTTACATACCAGTGCACAGTAAGACAGTTGGCAGAAGTTGCTAAGAACTACGTCACTTAATCGCATTCATGTCCCCTCTCCGTGCTGCTGGTTATACATTTTCTGCCAGTACTTGCCTAGCACAACTCTGATCAGGAGCTAAGATTATTCCCAGTTTGAAATATCTGCAAAATCATCATAGAGCTCTACTCAAGATAAATGGGTTAATCTTTTGAGAGTTCTAACATTTAACACACAGCTTGATATAATTATAGTTGCTATTGCTTTACTTCTTTGAGTTAATCATAAGTGCGGATTTGTACAGTTTCCACTTCTCACTATTTCTACTGAATACATTTCTGATTAAAAAAGATTGCTGTCTGGTTTTATGTAGGTGATGCGGCATTTTTATAAATTTTTTATGTCGGGCATGTCACTTTGACATTACTTGTATACATGTTTTTACATTTTTGCTTGCTACAATTTGAATGTTGTAGTGCCCAATAAAAATAACTGGCATCATTGGCATTTAATGGAAGCCAGAATTATTCAGTGTTTTACTGTTCTTCACTTCCTGTCATCCTAACAACATTCATAACAGTACAAACATTTGTACGTTTGCTTAATGTCTGTATTAATGTGCACCACTGGGACTTTCACACTGAATTATTACGGCAAAAGTAATGGACCAATTGATTAGTAAAGCATGCGATTTGTTTGGCTGTTTTCAGGATAGGATATCTTTTCCTGAAATCTATTATGTGAATGATGTACCACAGAGTTTGGATAGCAACTTTATAACTTGGCATTTGATCTGTAATAATTACTTTTATAAAGACTGTTGAATAATAAATTATGTTTTAATGCATTATATGAAAAATGTTCATTGAATATATTGGAAAGCTTTTTGTATTTATTAAAAAAAACTTTTGCACTTTGTGCTGCTCCTTTAGATGTTTATTATCTTGTCATTTAGTTGTAATGAATGAAATGTTTTCTTAGAATTGTGGGACATAGGCATTTGCCTGCTAATTTATGAGGAAAGGAAAGATGCTTTACTTGGTTTGGTTTCTGAATTGCTGGAATTTTTCACTCGTATTAGTCAATGTGGTTAATACCAAAAGATAATTTTTATCTATCAGAAGATCCATTGTGAGTTTCCAGGTCAACTTGCCAGGAGTAGCAACTGAAAAATGGAGTTATATTTTGTAGTTAAGAATTAAAATGTTAGAGTGCATAGCATGTCTGTATGACCAGAAATTCAACTGGACTCATAACATAAACACTGACTTCGACAGCAGGTGAGAGGCTAGGGGTACTACAGCAATTAACACAGCTTATGACTCCCCAGAGTCTGTCCACCATCTCCAAGTTAGAAGTGTGATGGAATACTCCCCATTTGCCCGGATAGGTGCAGCTCCAGCAACGCAAGAAATTGACACTATCCAGGACAAAGTAGCCCCTTTGATTGGCACCACATCTCCAAGCATCTACAATCCATTACTGACACTTCATAGCAGCAGTGTGTATTGTGTACAAGATGCAGTGCAGAAATTCACCAAAGATCCTTATATCCTTCCAAAACCCACTTCCCTCTAGAAGGGCAAGGGCAGTAGATGCACGTGAACGCCACCACTTGCAAGTTCCCCTTCAGGCAAATCACTGTCCTTGAAATATAGCTGTTCCTTCACTGTCGTTGGGTCAAAATCCTGGAATTCTCTCCCTAAGGGCATTGAGGGTCAACAATTTGCATTTGGACTGCAGTGGTTCAAGAAGGCATCTCAGCACCACCACCTCAATGGCAACTAGAACAGGCAATAAATGCTGGCCTGCCAGGGATGCCCATGTCTCAAGTGAATAAAATATTTTCAGGCAGATGTCCATAGCAGCAGATTTGGGCAGTATTCATAGAAGCTGTGGTGTGATAATACGATGTATCAATGTTTTTCAAATAGAAATTGCCATTATATCACTAGCAAATCTTAAACAACGCTCACTTTTTAGTTTTTATTTAAGGGCAGATATGTAGCAATAGTTAGCCATTGTATTATGCTTTAAACTCTAGCTGTTTTTCCATTTACATATACAAAAGCAAAATCTATCCTTTTTAAACTAACCCATTGTGACTGGTGATGTTAATTTGTATGGTTAGTGTTTCATATTTAGCTTATTAAGAGTACTGCTACTTAAATATTTTGCTTTGTAATATTATAAAGTTTTATACATCAATAGAATGGAAGCAAGATGTGAATTCCCTTTTGAATCTTGGTGCAAGTGAAGCATAAACATGTTCATTCATGAGTTATCTGAATGCTTTCTGAATCCAGCTAATATGTACAGCTGTTGATAAATAGCCTTAATTTTGTTTGTTTCATCATGTATTTTAGAAAAAAAAACAGTTTTAGATCAAATTTAAGTTAGTGGTGTTTAACAGTTGTTACATGGAGTTAAGACAGTGATGTAACTAGACGAATAGAAAGGAAAGTGAAATATTTGTAGTGGGATCAAGTTTATTAGGCAACTGATTTGTATTATTCTTGATTCCGTTTAAGGGAGCTGCTAAAGCTGTGGTTATACATTTTTAAAAATTGATAGTTTATTTCAGGTACTCAAGCATTCTTAACTAGTTTATAAGATTTTACAGCACAAGAAAAAAAATATAATTTACAAAGCTTGAATTTAATATATATTAAAATTGTGAAAAACTAATAATTCATATTTTGTTTAAAATCCTCGTTCAAGGTCCAGGAAGAAAGAATAAAATGTAACCAATTAATGAAGCTTCTGCACAAACTTTGCAATTCTTGTGCAAGTCTTCTGTGCAATCAGCTAAGATTGAGCTTTAATTAAATTTGTAACTCGTACACTAAACATTTTGCATATGTTAGCTTTTTGGGAGTGCGCCAGTAATGCTAGTTATAAACGGAAATTATGAAGGCACTGTGTTGATCTGAACATGCAGTTTCATTGAATGTTAAGTTTCTAAATGGTGTATAAAATACTAAAAAGTTTGCCTGTGGTATCACAATTAAATTGGAGCTGGTTAGGAAGAAAGGTCAGCATTTAATGTTATAATTGGTGCTAATTACAATTTACTAAATGGAATTATTGGTTTAAAACAAGTAAAATTTGCCTCATGTAACAAGTGTCTATTTGTTACATTTAGAGTTATAGTTTTAGTTGGATTTGGTTTGCATTTAATGAATTTGCGTATTGTCTTGAACCCTTAGCTTAATGTTTTATAGGAATTGCTTAAACTCTAAGCCTTCCTTTACTGGGCTTGGATTCTGCTTTCAGTATTTATTTGTTAGCAATGCAATTTATTAATGTGCTGCAAAGTAGTGTGACAAAAAAAGTCAATAAATAGTTTGTGGTGTAGCTCTGGTGAATTGACAATTTCTTTTGTAGCTTCAGTTTGAAAGCTGTTTTATTTGGACTGAAAGAATATGGTTGAATACTACAGAGATTTGATGTGGAGTGAGTCATGGTACCCCACTCTCTTACAGGATGCTGTTAGATTAGTATTTTTATTATTAAGTATTTCATCAACTACTTATGCATTTCATGGTTTATGAGGTTCCTGATAGTTAATATCAAAAAGTGCTTTTGTACACCCTGAAAGTCTGAAAAGTTATTTAATGGATTTTACTTTTTAAGAATTTAATGGGGATTTATTTTAGAAAAGGAATGAAACAGTCAGTCTCAGCTGAACCTGTGTACTACTGTAGACTGAGGAGAATTACTCAGTTGCATAGTAAAATCTTTCAAATTGAAACAAATCATACTATTTATATCTTAAGGTTAAGCAGTTTTGCTGTATTTCTGGAATAAGTGTTTTAAATGCAATGTTGCTTTTCTCATTATTTGAATGTTTGAGCAAAAAAAAAGTAGTTTCAACAAAAATCAGAGCTTGAATATTTAAATGAATGAAAAGCCACGTTTCCGGAGCAGCTTCTATAACTCTTCATTGAAGTGATTTATGTATACGTAATGCCACCTACTGGGCTAATGTCAAAATCGCATGAATGTGTGTATCGCAGGTAAATTATTTTAGATTAGATTAGATTAGATTACTTAGATTAGATTACTTACAGTGTGGAAACAGGCCCTTCGGACCAAAAAGTCCACACCGACCCGCCGAAGCGCACCCCACCCATACCCCTACATTTACCCCTGACCTAACACTAGGGGCAATTTAGCATGGCCAATTCACCAATGTGCTCCAAGTGCTGCAAATTTATATAACACATTGAAACATAGAAAAATGTGCAGCATAGAAAGAAGCCAATAAGCACACCTGCTGAAAAAAACTAACTGCCCATTGAAATCAAACTTTACAGGACCTGGTCTGTAACCTGTAAGGTTACAGCAATTCAGATGCAGATCTGGATTTCTTTTGAATGAGGCGAGAGTTTTAGCAGTCAATTCCAGACACTTCCAACGTGTGTGTGTGTGGTTGGGGGGGGGGGGGTAGGGGGGTGGAGGGTGAGGGATGAAAACTTTTCCTCATCTTCCCTCTAACCTTTCCACAAGTCATCGTAAGCTTGTGCCCTGCTATTCATTAAGGAACAGGTTACCTTGTCCACACTATCCAAGCTACTCATGATTTAGTAGCCTTCAATTATATCACCCCTCAGACTTCCATGTCCTAAGAAAAACAACTCTAGCCCATTAAATTTATCTCCTAGCTGAAAATGTTCAAATGTTCCATCTGCCCAGCTAGAGCTAGGATCAGCTGCTGTGTCTCTTCGCTGGCTGCTGCCTCCTCCACTCCAGCCTGTTCTTTCTGGGTGCCACCAGACTCTGTTTCCCTGCTGTCTGGGTGGACCTTGTTGGTCTTTAGTGGTCCACAGCTCACATTGCCACCTCCAGCCATCTCTGCGTAAGTGCCCCCCCCCAGTCTGGGGCAGGTCTTGTACATGTGGCCCACCTCTCCGCACAGGTTGCAGCTCGTTGCTTCCTGACAGTCCTTGGTCAGGTGACCCTCCTGTTTGCAATTCCTGCAGATGGTCACCTTGCAATCCACCATCACGTGTCCCGCCTTCCCGCAGGTTCGGCACACTTTTGGCTGCCCTGCATATGCCCTAGCCTCTGCTCCCTCCAATTGCGAAGCTCGAGGGTGGATCGAGAATGATCCCATTATCATCGACCCTCAGAGTTACCCTGACCTGCCGCTTACTGGTCCAGATCCCAAAGGGGTCGATCACATCGGTGGCTTCTCCCTCAACTTGGACATACCTTCCCAGGAAGGTCAGGACGTCAGCCGCTGGAACATAGGGGTTGTACATATGGATTGTAACAACCCGACCACTCTGTGCAGGAAGCACACACAATGGGATCGCCGTCAAGATAGAGAATAGTGGCTCCCCTTCCTTCTCCTTGAACACCTTCAGGAGGTGCTCGCATTGCTTCACACTTCTGAAGGTCATATCAAAGTAGCCTGCCCCAGGGAAATCCTGCAGGCAGTACACATCCGCTGCGGCAAACCCACAGCATCCCAACAACACTTTCTTAATCAACAGGATGCGATGGATTGGTGTATGACCCTCAACCTTCTTCAGTCACCCTGACTGTTTCGAACTCCCTATCCAGGGCTGCAAGCAGCTGTTGAGGCCATAGCTCTCGAGTTTGGCTGGTACCTGAATTGGCGTTAGGCCGAAGCCAGCATGAAGATCCACCAAGAGCAGGTCAGCACAACCAAACGATCCTCCAACTTCCAATCACGATCCAGCGATGATCTCCACTAGCTCTGATGACTTGCAACTTGACACCTGTCCTGATAAGAAGATCAAGTGCTTGCAGGCAGTACACATCCGCTGCTTTAAACCCGCAGCACTCCAGCAAACCCAGGGCTACGGGGAGAATGTGGGTAAATGGAGTTGAAATGCCCATCAGCCATGATTGAATGGCGAGGTGGACTCGATGGGCCGAATGGCCTTACTTCCACTCCTATGTCTTATGGTCTAAATTTCTTCTGTACTGTGTCCAGAGCTATTAAGACCTTCCTGCAAAATAATGGCCAAAGCAATGTAGACAAGTCCAGCTGTGGTCTAATCAATTTTTCTTACATAATTCTCACGTTATATTCCTGCTTTTGTGTTCAGTACCTCATCTAATAATGGATAGAGTCCCATATGCTGCCTTTTCTACCTTATCTACCTGCCTTGTCAACATGAGGATGCTGTAGACTTGCACTTTAAGGTTTCCTTCTTTATCTCCCCACTCATTGCCCTCTTACTGATAGTGTGTTTCTTTGCTATATTTATCCTTCCCAAATGCATAACTTTGTGATTCTCTGGCATAAATTCTATTTGTCAAATTTCCACCTACTCAGCCAAACCTTTGGTATCATCCTACAATCGATAGCCATCCTCTTCACCAACAACTGCGTGACCAATGTTAGTGTTATCTGCAAATTTCCCAAACATGCCTCCCACTTTAATGTGAAAATCATTAATTTTTGCCACAAATAGCAATAGACACAAAACTGAGCCCAGTGGAACACCACTGGAAACTACAACCATCATCAACCATTACTCATTGTTTCCTATCATTGAACCAATTTTAAATCCAACTGGTTCAGGTTTCCCTGTATCCCATCTGACCAGTCTGCCATGTGGGAAGTAGTGTTGTAGTGGTAATGTCAGTGGACCATCAAGAACCCAATGTCTAATACGATGTGACATTGGGTTCAACACGGGAGATGGTGAAATTTGAATTTGATTTTTAAAAATCTAGAATTGAAAGATAATTTAATGGTGACCATATATTTGACTTTTTTGTCGTTAAAAAGCCATCAAGTTCGCGAATGTCCTTTAGGCAGGGAAATCTGCGCCTTTACTTGGTCTGACCAAGATGAGAATCCAAACTCTCAGCAATATGGTTTACTCTCAATTGCCCTCTGAAAAGCCACGCAGTTTTTAGGGAAATTAATGATGGTCAATAAATGCTGACTTTACCAGTGACACCCACATTCCATGAATGAATAACTGAAAACAACTTGTCAATGCCTCGCAAAAATCATGCACACAACATCCACTGCACTACCTTCTTCTGTCCAGGTTTCTTCATCAAAAAGTTTAATTATAATAGCCTCTTAATAAAGCCATGCTATCTCTGATTTTAATCCTTGCATTTCCAAGGGATAGTTGATACACTTTTTCATTAATGAAGCTTGTACTTTTCCCACCAGTGTCAAACTGACCAGCCTATAAATTATTTGCTCTATCTGTTATTTAATAATGAAACAATGTCATAGACCTCCCAATCCTCTGGTATCTTGACTGTATCTAGGATATACCTGTATTGGAATATAATCACGCAAGTATGTGTTAGTTCTCTTCTGGCTCTTTATTAACAGCCTGGTTTATACCCACCAAGGTCTGATGGTCTATCCACATGTTAAAGAGGTCAGTTGCTCCAGTACACTTCCCCTTCTTAGTATGTTGATTTTTATCTAATATTTTGCACTCTTTAACGAAACTGTTTGCATCTTCCCCTTCCTTTGTAAAGGTGGACAAAAGACTCATTTGTGAACCTTGGCCACATCTTCGCATCCATAGAAGTCACCATGTACATCCTTGATTGACCCCAGCCCTTTCCTTCGTAATCCTATTATCCTTCATGTTCAGAAAATATCTTTGGATTTTCCTTGATTTAACTGGCTATTTTTAAAATTTATATTCGTTAAGTGTTACTTTTTATTTGAAATTGTTATATGCTCTATTTTTCTGCTTTATCTTGCCCCATGTACCTCTAGATTTGAACAAAACTCTTTTTTTTGTTGGGATATGTGTACTGTTCCTGTAGAATCTTGCATTTGAATGCTAACCATTGATTTGCCAGTGAGTTTCCTTCAAGTAATTGTATCCAGTCTATCTTTAAGAATCAGTTTCTATGCTTCTGCCTCTTATTCCCTGCTTTGAATTTGCCCATGGGTTCTCATCCCCCTGCCAACTTAGTTTAAACCCTCCCCTACTACATTATAGAGTGTCTTTGCAGGAATATTCATCCCGGTCCTGTTCAAGCACAGACCATCTGGCTTGTAGGGGTCCCATCTTCCACAGAACTAGCCCAAGGTTCAGAAATCTGATGTGAACTCTCATATGCCATCTTTTCAGCTGCATGTTCAATTGCTCATTTCTCACATTGCTGTGCTCACTAGCAAGTGGGCTTGGTAATAATCCCGATGCTATAATTTTAGAGATTCTACCTTTCAATCTCCTACATGCTTTCTTGAATGTGGGTTTAGGATCTCATTGCCCTTCCTTAGAATTCTTTGTGGATCATGATCTCTGGTTAATTACACTCCCCCAGAATTATATACCCCAACCTTTCTGGTACATCCTTAACCCTTGTGCCAGAAGGTGCAATGTACCATCCTGGAGTCATATTGAAGGCTGCAGAAATGGCTAGCTGGATCCCTGTTTTTGAAATTCAAGATCCATTCTCTTCCAATATTTTTCTTTCTTCACTGTACACTGACTTGACTGGTTGCATTCTTTTGAGGAACCATCATTATCCAAAATGGAATATAGATTAGCAATCTCAATAGACTCTGTACTCTTGCACTGCCTGCCTCTTTGTCATTCCCCCATTATCTCGCTGCCTATGGATTTCTAACCTGTGGGGTGACCACCTCCCAAAATGTACGAACCACACAGCCACCTGCTGCTCAAGCTCCAAAACCTAGAGGTGAAATCTGTGCAGCTGGCAAGACCTGTAAATGTATTTTTCTGGGACACTTCATTCATCCATGACTTTGTTCAAGCTGCAGAGCATACACTCCACATGACCAAACTGACTTTTTATCCTAAAACTTTCAAATTTATTTTGTACAGTTAAAATCGAAAAATCACCAATCGGCTTCTTCCCCATACTGAAGTAAGAGCCTCTTAAAGAGGCTGAAAATGATAGATGAAGAAAAGAGCCCCTTCTTCCTGTCACTGCTCACATTCATACTTGCCAAACACCCGCTCCGCCCTTCTTGTAACTGAAATAGCATGTTTGTTTAAATGTTTACACAGTTGCATCGAAAGTATATTTTGCTTTTTTTTGAAATCATACGTTTGTGGTTAATAACTATTTGAGAATAGAAGATCAACTTTATTTTTGACAGAGTTCAAATGTACCAATAGCAAATCATATGAAGTTGCTAAAGCTTAAATTTGTGCCTCAAGAAGGAGAGGTTGCATGCAAATACAAGTACAGATGACAGGTAATTATATACGGTATGGAAATTCAGTAATAGATACAAAAAGATTCTATGCTTATACCTGGCAATCATCTTTGATATTTTTTAGACCTGATAGCGTTGAGAATTTTTTGTGTTGGCATCAGCTGTCAGTGTCATCTGCCAAATATTGCAACGTTATCCATTGTGACACTTAGAATAAATAAACTTATACGCTTTTAGATCTTTTCTTGAAGAGATAATAGCAATAAAGATGGATTTTGTTGTCTTCCCAAACCGCTTAATGTGATCAGATAATTAAAATTTCTGCAAGTCATTTAAGATCACTGCTGTATGGGTGCTATGACATCTCAGTCAAGTTTCTTGTGATTTCTCAGTCATTTCTAGGGCAAGGCATTTTTTTGGGCACTTGCCCAAACTGGAACATTTTCTTTTTGAGCTCAGATGAGTTTATTTAATTTGTTATCACTAATTTCTAATGATTAGGGATGATATCTTTTATAACTTTAGTCCATAAAGTAATAAACAGTGGTGTTCAAATTATTTCTATTGAATGGAATAATATTATTTGTCATAAAGCTCATTATGAAGGACAACTTAAAACGTTATATTCCTTTAAACAGTTATGAGAAATAGTACTTAGACATGATTTACAGAAACTTTATTTCATATGGTATAAGGATGAATTGAACTAAAATGGTTATTGATAGTTGTAGATTAACTGTAATACTTGGCTAGTTTTTGTTCATATTAATGTTGCGCTGTATAAAACATGTTTTTGGCCTCCAAGGATTACTCTGCTTCACCTTCCCTATCTTAGTGTATAAATTACGGTGAACAACAATTTACAACACTGTGTTGTACTGATGGTCTAAGCAACTCTTGGCTCCACAGGCACCTGAAATCTTAATTTAAATAATGTCTAACAATTGGGTTTGAATTTTCATATGGCTTTGAGCACCACTTGACATGTTTCCAAATTGCAGAGATATTTTCTACATTGACAGACAATCTTGTTCTGAAATATTAACAATTTTATAATTGGGTACTATTGTTTTATTGATTGTTCAGTTGAAATGGAAAAGGGTGAAACAAGCCTACTCAGCTAAATATTAAAATTAAAAAGATAAGGTTCCCTTTGGTCCTTCGTCAAGCAGAACAATGAGTATCAGTATAGCAATGATCATGGGGGCCACATAGATCGGACTGATATTGTCTTCATCTTCAAGGTTTGTGTAAAGATTTGTAGGAGAAAGTGAGGACTGCAGATGCTGGAGATCAGAGCTGAAAAATGTTGCTGGAAAAGCGCAGCAGGTCAGGCAGCATCAAAGGAGCATAAGCCCTTCTTCAGGAATGAGGAGGGTGTGCCAAGCAGGCGAAGATAAAAGGTAGGGAGGAGGGACTTGGAGGGGCGTTGGGAATGCGATAGGTGGAAGGAGGTTAAGGTGAGGGTGATTTAGGCTGGAGAGGGGTTGGGGGGTGGAGAGGTCAGGAAGAATATTACACGTCAAGAAGGTGGTGCTGAGTCTGAAGGTTGGGACTGAGATAATGTGGGAGGAGTGGAAATGAGGAAGGTGGAGAAATCTGCATTCATCCCTTCTGGTTGGAGGGTTCCTAAGCGGAAGATGAGGCGCTCTTCCTCCAGGCATCGTGTTGCCTTGGTCTGGCACTGGAGGAGACCTAGAACCTGCATATCCTTGGCAGAGTGGGAGGGGGAGTTAGTGTTCCACCATGGGGCGGTTGGGTTGGTTGGTGCGGGTGTCCCAGAGGTGTTCTCTGAAATGTTCCGCAAGTAGGCAGCCTGTCTCTCCAATGTAGAGGAGACCACATCGGGTGCAGTGGATGCAGTAAATGATGTGTGTGGAGATGCAGGTGAATTCGTGATAGGTATGGAAGGATCCCTTGGGGCCTTGGAGAGAAGTGAGGGGGGAGGTGTGGGCACAAGTTTTGCATTTCTTGCGGTTGCAGGAGAAGATACCGGGAGTGGAGGTTGGGTTGGTGGGGGGTGTTGACCTGATGAGGGAGTGGTCTTTCTGGAACGCTGATAGGGGAGGGAAATATATCCTTGGTGGTGGGGTCTGTTTGGAGGTGGCGGAAATGACGAAGGATGATAGGATGTATCTGGATGTTTGGTGAGATGGTAGGTGAGGACCAGTGGGGTTCTGTCCTGATGGCGATCGGAGGGGCAGGGTTAAAGGGCGGAGGGGCGGGGTTCAAGGGCGGAGGAGCGGGAAGAGGAGGAGATGCGGTGGATAGCATCGTCAACACGTCTGAGGGGAAATTGCAGTCTTTGAAGAAAGAGGCCATCTGGGTGGTTCGGTATTAGAATTGCTCCTGGGAGCAGATGCGGCGGAGGCGAAGGAATTTGGGGATATGGGATGGCGTTTTTACAGTGGGCAGGGTGGGAGGAGGTAGCTATGGGAGTCAGTTGGTTTATAATAAACATCCGTGTTGAGTTGGTCGTCCAAGATAGAAATGGAGAGGTCTAGGAAAGGGAGGGAGGCATCTGATTCGGTCCAGGTAAATTTGAGGTCGGGGTGGAAGGTGTTAGTAAAGTGGATGAACTGTTCAACCTCTTCGTGGGAGCACAAGGTAGCGCCGATACAGTCGTCGATGTAACAGAGGAAAAGGTGGGAGGTGGTGCCAGTGTAGCTGCGGAAGATGGACTGTTCTACATATCCGATGAAAAGGCAGGCAGAGCTCAGATTTGTAGTCCCCCCTCCTCCCTCCGTATTAGGAGGGATGAACCAAACTTTGTTATAAGGTGTGGGATTTGTAGAGTTGGAGGAGATAAAGATGGAGGAAATATGGGGGCCATGAGGTGATTGAGAGTGAGTGAATTTTACATTCGTGGTCTGGAAGCACTAAAGGCATATTTTACACGTCAGAGTTTGTAGCTCAGGTGCCGGTTGCAGTTGTTATGGGTATGTTTTCTGACCTGGGAATTTGGTTTGTAGACATCCCCTTTCTAGGTGACATCCTCAGTACTATGAAGCTTCCTATGAAACGTTGCTGTACTGTGTTGGTTGGATTTTATTTGGTTTCGTTTCTGCTGCATCCTGTTGTCGGGTTCCGGTTGTTCATCGCAGTCGTTAGTATGTTGGGTCTCGGCCAATGTGTTTATTGATGGAGTCTGTGGATGAGTGCCAAGCTGCTAGGAATTGACTAATCCCTAAACGCCATGACCAGCTATTCTTAGTACCTATATGCACACGACAAGGACCACAAATTTGACAGGTATAATACAACAATAATAGGACAAGGCAAACAGAAGACAGCCAGAGAATTTCTCAAAGCTTGTCTCTCATCCAAGGACTTCATCAATAAACACGCTGACCTAGACCCAATAAACCAATAACCGCATTGAACAACCAGAAGCAGCGGGAACAAAACCAAATAAATTTCAATCGACGCAGTGCAGCAGCACCTCGCAGGAGGCTCCACAGCACTGAGCATGTCATCTGGAAAGGGGTCAAAACCTTTGCAAACCAAATTCCCAGCTCGGCGAACATACTCACAACAACTACATTGTCTTCATGTGCACGTTCAACATCATTTGTCCCAATATTGCCGTGGCCATTCGTGAATTCTTCAATTTCAGTAGACTTTGATGCATCAAAACCTGGCTGCCATACATTGTCCTAAGCTGTAGTTATTACTGATTGAAACAGGAACCTAGTTTTACTTCGAAATTTCACTTTAAAACAATTGAGTAAAACAAATTATAGTCCCTCCTCCTCCCTCCATATTAGGAGGGATGAACCAAACTTTGTAATAAGGTGTGGGATTTGTAGAGTTGGCGGATATATGGGGGCCATGAGGTGATTGAGAGTGAGTGAATTTTACATTGGTGGTCAGGAAGCACTAAAGGCATATTTTACAGTTTGTGATTAACTGAAACTCTCTCTCGATCCAAGGTCAGCCAGGAGAACAGGTTAATGCTGACATCTGATATTAATAAAAGGTGTGGATGAAGATTAGAGTGGCAGATGGGCTAAGGCAATAGCAATGATGAGTGATAAGGTCTTTGTGTATTTGGGAGTCAATCCATACATTCACATGCAGAAACATTTGAATAATCCTTAGATTACTGCAGTTAGATTCAGTACCAAGAACATTTGTCCATGAGTGCATCTCTCTTATGCAATCAAGTTTTTTTCAAGAGCTTTATCATTCCTTGAAATTCTTTTTGACAGCTTGTCATGAGACAGCATTTTCTTTAACTCCCATTTTTCTTTCTCCTGTTATGAAGGTAGGGACTCCTATTGGGCTGCTATGACAAGTGGCCACAGGTAGCCTTCAATTTTCTTGATTGTGAAAATTCTTCACAGATAAACGTAAAAGGGGAATACTGCCAGTTTTTATTTCCAGTGGCTGGCATCACAGCTGATCTAGATTATAGATGAACTTTCACATATATGCATTATTTTTATACACCAGAATTATGTTTTCCAGTTTGCAGGTTAGTGTTCACCAGACACGTAACTAAGTTATTTCTGTGCAAGTTATATGCTGAGCATTCTGATGATGGCAATTGTGTGAGGTCCTTGTGTCAGGTCCTTGTATATTGGATGAGGATATGAATATCCGTTTATTATTTTGCCCGCCATATTTTAAGACAATCAGTTCATAAAAATATGCTTAAAATGTGATTCTTCACCTTACTCTTTTACTTCTCCAGCCGTGATGAATTCAACTGGCAGCTATACAATAGAGAATTTTTGTTATTTTCCCTCAACTTGGGAGGCCAGTTGGCACATCTCTATCCTGATAGAGATCAACTCTCAGACACAAAACCAAACCTGGAATATTCTGTTCTGTGTGCTTTGTGCTATACCAGATAAATCCAGACCCACTAAGTCAGCAAGAGAGCTTTGATATGCCGCCTTGTCCAAGTCTGTATTGGCAAGCATTACACACATTGAGTGTGGAATAGCAACTAGCAGAGTAAATACACAACCCAAATGGTATCCTTGCACTGTATTATGACCAAAATTGGAAGAGTGTCTTTCTCTGGTTCCACTATTCCACTGATCTGATATGAATTTAAACATTTGACCCAGTTTATTATAAGGCCAAGTAGTACTTTATCCATGTTGATTTCAGCAGACGAAAAATAATCAGTGAACTAAGTTTCTTTGAATAACAAAATAGGTAATTATTTGTATATCAGCAAATATGACAACTGATTATTTAATATTTCAAAAGTTAAATATGAACCTTTTTAAATGTACGTGTGTGCATACACCAATTAAAGAAAAGTAAGGAATTTTATTCTGAGATCAACTTTCAAAAAAGACTTGAGCAAACAATTACAAGTTCTTGAGGACGTATGAAATGTTCCAGCTAGTTTTTGATCTAGCATCCTGCTACATATAGACACACTCAGTTGTCATTGGGATCTTTTCAGAAGCAGATTCATCTAATGATGGGAAGAAATCTTCCAGAAGCTTACACGAATTGCTACAATGTTTTCCCAGTCTCCCGCTGGACTCTGAAAGCACTTTCTCAAATAAGTTGGAAAGGATTAGGTGGGTAGCTTCTCTCTCAAGCTATGTTTCAACTGACTTTAAAATAATATCTAAACAACCCAAAATGCCTGGCTGTCAGAGCGGAGACTTCGCTGTTAGCGAGTACAAACATCCATTGTTGACAAGGCTATTTGCATTGCTTAATTGTCTCTTCTAGAAAGTATTTTTGGGGGAAAAGGCTAAAATGACCTTCCAGTGAACTTTACTTTGTATAAAACCATGCCCAGGTGTCTCTTTAACCTTTGAATAAAACAATTTTCACTGTTTTAAATATTTATCAAAAAGAAGTCTTAACAGTAAGTAGAATGATCTGAGGAATGCCAGTGCAAATGCATTGGAGACATAGACAGTTTTCTTTATTAGTTTAGGGTGAAAAGAAGTTTAATTTGATTGAATTAATTATACTTTGTATTTCCTGCAAGATGACAATTCAGCCTACAACTGCTGTTAGAATTTGCACGGTTATAAACAGTTGAGACCTAACTTAGAAGATTATCATGCTTGGTACTAAAAATTCTTGGTATACTCTAACATAAAGTGCTCCCCTATTAATGTTGTTAGGCCAACTCTGATGCCACCTTCCATTGGGGTGGTGTGTACAATATGCCAATTGTAGTATTTAGTGCACTTTCCGTAAAATCAAGTTAGTTAACTAGGACAAATAAAATTATATTTTTGTGAATTGGTTTAATCTCTTCCTTGTGCTTCTGGAAGATTCTTTATTTTTAAAATGTCTATTTTGATTGAAGTAGGAGGAAGCTTGTGTTTTGCCTACTGAGCAATTCAAAGTGTCGTCATCAGTTTTGGTGTCTGATATTCTTTTTCTACTGTATTATTTAGCTGTTAGAGACTGCTGTTGTTTCCACACAAAGCTGGAATAATGGTCTGATTATCTCAATTGTAAGCGATAACAGATGGGAAAGAAGTGAAGATGGAGACATAGAACACCGCCTCTGTATTAGTATCATATGAATTATTTCTTGATCAGCTGAGGAAAGCTTGCAGTGGACAGCAAAATTTGAATAGATGTGTGAATGCTAGAAAAGAAATCAAATCACAAACACTCCAAAATGAAAACATTTTCTTCAACTTTAAGATCAAAACTTTTTAAGCCAGTAAGCTTCTTTTTGTAAGGATCACATGAAGCTTTTTCTCTGCTTGTGTATCTTGCCTTAAACTTGAAAATATGTGAACTGTGTTTTCCTTCTGTTCCTCCTTCTGTCACTGATCAAATCAACCTGATTGACCTCCTTCCTTTTCTACTGTACAAAATCCCACCGTATCCTTAATTCAAATTATTCTTTCTGATTTTTCCTGATTGAAAAATAACGTAAAAATGCTTAGAGATTTATAAAATCATGAGGGGCATATTTTTAAGGTAGGAGGAGAAAGATTTAAAAGGGACCTGAGCAACTTTTTCAGAGGGTTGTTTGTATGTGGAATGACCTGCCAGAGAAAATGGTCAATGCAGGTACAGTTACAACATTTAAAAACACTTCAGTAGGTACATGAATAGGAAAGATTTAGAGGGATATGGGCCAAACAAATGCAAATATGCCTAGTTCAGTTTGGGAAACTCGGCATTGTTGAGTTGGACTGAAGGGTATGTTTCCATGCTATATGATTCTGTGGTGAATGCAGTTAGCTTAGAAGAAGAGCAATTCTGATGAACTAAATACCATTGTATAGTTTTCTATCAATTACATTTTAAAAGTAGTCTTTCATGCTTACTCATCTTATGTTGTCATCATGCTACATAATATTCTAGTCTACAGAATATTGTAATCTGGTCTATCATATAGTGGTTTTATTCTTTAGATCTCTAAGATTGACAGTAACTCAGAGCAAAGCAAACCAACATTTTAAAAATGTCCTATACTCGTTGGAATTATAGAAACATGTGAAATATTGGAGGGAATAGATTGTTTCCACTGACTGGTGAAGCTAGAACTGGGAGCATTGCCTCAAAATAAGTGGGAGCAAATTTAGAACTGAGTTAAGGAGAAACTTCTTCACCTAAAGAATTGTGAATTTGTGGAATTCTCTGCTCAGTGAAGCAGTTGAGGCTAACTTGTTGAATGTTTTTAAGATAGATAGATCTTTTGAACAGCAAAGGAATTAAAGATTATGATGAGCAGGCAGTCAAGTGGAGTAAGTGACTCCACAAAAAGATCAACCATGATCTCACTGAGCTCGACAGGCCAGATGGCTGCCTCCTTGTTGAAGTGGATAGGGAGAATGAGGAGTGGAAGCAAATTAAAATTTAATAAATTTAAAATGGAGTAATTAAGGGGGCTGAAAGTGGATAAGTCCCTAGGATCTGATGGTCTATATCCCAGAATGTTGAAGATCGTGGTTGTAGAGATCATTAATACATTTGTAATTATTTTACAAGATTTAGTAGATTGTAGAATGATTTCTGCAAATTAGAATGTAGCAAATGTCGCAGGGATCATTTCTCCTGGGCATCTTACCTCATTCCACAATCACCTACAACAACCACCAACCCCCCCCCCCCAAACTCCCACTGTGGAACCTTCCCACATAATTGCAGAAGGTGCATTACCCACTCCATCCAAGGGCTTGACCTTTCTTTTCGGGTGAGACAGCATTTGACTGTACCTCTTCCAATCTCTTGTACTGCATCTGCTGCACCCAATGTGGCCTATTCTACATTGCATAAGTCAAACACAGACTGAGTGACCACTTTGCAGAACCTCTCCAGTCTGTGCGCAAGCAGGACCTCAATCTTCCTGTAATTGGACACTTTAACAGTGTCCTGCTCCTCTGTCCACATGTCTGTCCTTGGCATGCTTCAGTGTTCCAGTGAATCCCAGCGCAAACTGAAGGATTAAGATCTCGTCTTCAGACTAGGCCTTTACAGCCTTCTGGACTTAATATAGAGTTCAATATCTTTAAACTGTGAACTATTTCTTCCTTTTTAGCTTATTATCATGTATTCCCCTCCTCCCGTTCCAGTTGCTGTCCTTTCAAGTCTAGTAGGAGACCCACCATTGTTCTGCCATTCTCACATTCAGACCACTTAATCTGAACTATCAGCATCTTTTCTCCACCAGCACCCTCCACTCACTGACTCCACCCCCTGCTCCCAAACTATAACATAAATGCTGTCCATTCCACACTTGACTTAAGCTCAAATAAAGAGCCATCCAGACTCAATGTTAGCTTGCTCTCTTTCCATGGATGATGACTGACTCACTATGATTTCCTACATTTGTTGTTTACAGTACGCATTCCAGCATCTGCAGTAATTTCTTCTGACAATATGTCTCCCCTGGTTTGGGGGGGGGGGGGGTTCAGAACTAGGGGACCCAGTTTAAAACTTTGGTGGATCCCACTTTGAAAAAATATTATCCTTATTTCAGATCAATCAGTTATGAGCGATTGGAATTTGCTACCCCCAGAGCTCTGTAGAAACTCAGTCTTTTTTGAGTACCTTTTAAGGTAGAGAATTTTAAATTTGTACTTACCAATGGTATACCAGGTTTGTGCAATGGGTGGGGAAAAGGCAAAGGATGGGGGACCCTATGTTTGTGGAATAGTGAAGCAATTCCTGATGTTTTGAATGCATTGTTGAACACTGTACTTTGATTTCATCTTCAGGGATTTTGCTTGAGAATTTTCAAAAATTGGATTTCAAAAACTACAGTTTTGGAAGCATCCTAGTCAGTGGGAAATAAGGCAGGTGTCTGAGGTGTCAGTGGGGGAGCACTTTGGGGCCAGTGACCATAATTTTATTAGTTTTGAAATAGTGATGGAAAAGGATAGACCAGATCTAAAAGTTGAAGTTCTAAATTGGAAAAAGGCCAATTTTGATGGTATTAGGAAAGAACTTTCAAAAGCGCAGCAGGTCAGGCAGCATCCAAGCAGCAGGAGAATCGACGTTTCAGGCATAAGCCCTTCTTCAGGCTTCCTGAAGATCTCCAGCATCTGCAGTTCTCACTTTCTCCAAGAACTTTCAAAAGCTGATTGGAGGCAAATGTTCACAGGTAAAGGGACAGCTGGAAAATGGGAAGCCTTCAGAAATGAGCTAACAAGAGTCCAGAGGCAGTATATTCCTGTTGGGGTGAAAGAAAGGCTGGTAGTTGGAGGGAATGCTGGATGACCAGAGAAATTGAGGGTTTGGTTAAATGTGAGGTACAGACAGGAAAGATCGAGTGAATCCTTAGAGTATAAAAGCAGTAGGAGTATACTTGGGAGAGAAATCAGGAGGGCAAAAAGGGGACATGAGATAGCTTTGGCAAATAGAGTTAAGAAGAATCCAAAGGGTTTTTAACAATACATTCAGGACAAAAGGGTAACTAGGGAGAGAATAGGACCCCTCAAAAATTAGCAAGGCAGCCTTTGTGTGGAGCCGCAGCAGATGGGTGAGATACTAAACGAGTATTTTGCATCACCATTTACTGTGGAGAAGGACTTGGAAGATATAGATTGTAGGGAAGTAGATGGTGACATCTTGCAAAATGTCCATATTACAGAGGAGGAAGTGCTGAATGTCTTAAAACGCATGAAGGTGGATCAATCCCCAGGACCTGATCAGGTGTACCCTAGAACTCTGGAAGGCTAGGGCAGTGATTGGGCCCCTTGCTCAGATATTTGTATCAATGATAGTCACAGGTGAGGTGCCAGAAGACTAGAGGTTGGCTTATGTGGTGCCACTGTTTAAGAAGGGTGGTAAAGGACAATCCAGGGAGCTGTAGACCGGTGAGCCTGATGTCAGTGGTGGGCAAGTTGTTGGAGGGAATCCCGAGGGATAGGATTTACACACATTTGGAAAGGCAAGGACTGATTAGGGATAGTCAACATGGCTTTGCGCATGGGAAATAATGTCTCACAAGCTTGACTGAGTTTTTTGAGTAACAGAGGATTGATGAGAGCAGAATGGTAGACATGATCTATGTGGACTTCAGTAAGGCATTTGACAAGGTTCCCCATGGGTGGTAGTAGAAGGTTGTTTTTCAGACTGGAGGCCTATGACCAGTGGATCAGTGCTGGATCCACTACTTTTCGTCATTTATATAAATAATTTGAATATGAACATAGGAGGTATAGTTAGTAAGTTTGCAGATGACACCAAAATGGGAGGTGTAGTGGAAAGCGAAGAAGGTTACCTCGTATTACAATGGGATCTTGATCAGATGGGCCAATGGGCTGAGGAGTGGCAGATGGAGTTTAATTGAGATAAATGCAAGGTGCTGCATTTTGGGAAAGCAAATCTTAGTAGGACTTATACACTTAATGGTAAGGTCCTAGGGATTGTTGCTGAACAAAGAGATCTTAGAGTGTAGGTTCATAGCTGCTTGAAAGTGGAGTTGCAGGTAGATAGGATAGTGAAGAAGGCGTTTGGTATGCTTTCGTGTGTTGGTCAGAGCATTGAGCAGAGGTGTTGGGAGGTCATATTGCAGCTGTACATGAAATTGGTTAGGCCACTTTTGGAATTTTGTGTGCAATTCTGGTCTCCTTCCTGTAGTAAGGATATTGTGAAACTTGAAAGGGTTCAGAAAAGATTTACAAGGATGTTGCCAGGGTTGGAGGATTTGAGCTGTAGGGAGAGACTGAATAGGCTGGGGCCATAGAGGTTTATAAAATCATGAGGCATGGATCGGATAAATAGGCAAAGTCTTTTTCTTGGGGTGGGGTGTCCAGAACTAGAGGGTATAAATTTAGGGTGAGAGAGGAAAGTTACAAAAGGGACATAACTAGCAACTTTTTCATGCAGAGGGTGGTGTGTGAAGAAGAAATGGTGGAGGCTGGTACAATTGCAACATTTTAAAAAGTATCTGGATGAGTATATGAATAGAGGGGGTTTAAAGGGATATGGGTCAAGTGCTGGCAAATGGGACGAGGTTATTTTGGGATATCTGGTTGGCATGGACGAGTTGAACCGCAGAGTCCATTTCTGTGCCGGTACATCTCTGTAACTCTGACTCGAAGTGATGGGAGTGAAAAAGGAAATTAAGAAATCAAGTAATAACTTGTTTTCTCCGTCCTATGAGGGGAAATGAAATCGTAATTTAAATTTGCATCCAATTCCCCCTTTGTTCATGTCATTTGTCATTCAGCACAAATTATTGTTCCTTTCTATTTTGAGGCAGTGTTTCTTTTCAACAATGTTCATTCATTATAGATAAGAAAGTTTTGTAAATGATTTTGATCACATTGTGAGATATTTGATTGTTACATTTTACGTGGATTCAAGTTGGGACCTGGTAAGAATCCGGCTATAGAGTGGAACATCAGATAGAAACATTTGGAAAATGCATTTGAACAACTTCACTGGTTTTCCAAATGCTTTTTTAGATTAAAATAGTGTATGACCAAGATTACAACTTTGAGGGGTCATAATTTTGTTATTTTTGACAGATGTTGCACTTGGATCTGTTTGCAAACTTTACTGCCTTTGTTAGCATACCCTCTGTGTAACACTCGGAAAATGAGGTTGAGAGCGAAGATCATAATGAACCCTACTATTAAGTGGTGTAATTTTTAGTGATGCTAACACTGTAGAATATGGAAAAAAAGCTAAAAGCTTGTAAGAAGTATTAAAGCTCATAACAGAAATGTTTGTTTATTCTTTCATGTTGTTTGAGGCTGCTGGCAATTATTTGTTGGCCTGTCTGAATTGTCTTTGGAAGATGATGAGCCATTTTTTTTAAAACTGCAGCAGTCCATCTGATTTTGGTATATCCACAGTGCTGTTTGAAAGGGACCTCTGGCTTTTTGAGCTAGGGCCAGTAAAAGAACAGTTATTGCTCCAAGTCAGGATGCTTTGTGGCTTGTTTTTGTTCTTCTCAGTGGTGATGACATGGGTTTGGAAGGTGCAGATTAGTTTGTCAAGTTGCCACAGTACATCTTGTATATGGTGCATGCTGCTTCCACCTTGTATTGATGATGGAGGGAGTAATGCTTGAAGTGGTGGGGAGCATGTCAATCAAATAGGCTGCATTGTCCTAGCTTCTTGAACATTGTTGGAGTTTCATGCATCCAGGCAAGTGGGAAACTGTGCTGTCATGTTTCTATTTTGTGGGTGGTGGCCAGGCATTGGCGCATCAGATGAGTTAAACACAAATGAACTTTCAGCCTCAGACATGCTCTTTTTAACCACAGTGTTTGTATAAACTGATCCAGTTCTGCTTGTAGCAAGTGGTAAACTCAAGATTTCCTTTTATTTTATTGAAAAGATGGCAACTTAGTGCATCGCTACCAAAGCACTGAACTGGTCTGTTTGCCTAGAATATGTACTCAAGTCATTGAGTTGGATTTGATCCTATAATCATCTGAGATGATTGCTACCAACTGAGCCAGAACTGACTGTTGGGTATGGGATTATAGATCAAAAGCAGTTTCCTAGAGTTGATGTGTGGATTAATCATGATTTAACTGTTGGCAAAGGCTTTTCGGAACTGACAAGATTGCACAAAATTCAAAGGTAAAGATTCAAATTGGAAAAGGGTTCTGCAAATACAAACCCTTGATTCATGTACTGGAATGTATTTGATATCTCTTCATAACAGAACTCTGCATGCAATAACTGCCATGGAATGTAGCCGTTCAAGAATACAATGCACCACCATCACCACCTCAGAAGCAATTCAGGATGCAGAATAAATGGTGGCTGAGCCAGTGATGCCCATACCCATGAACAAATTTGAATAAATAATTCTAACAAAAATTAGATGTCTCACAACCCCAGGTTATAGTCCAACAGGTTTAATTGGAAGCATTAGCTTTCAGAGCGGTGCTCCTTTATCAGGTGCTTGTTACCTCATGAAGGAGTGGTGATCCAAAAGCTAGTATGCTTCCAATTGAACCTGTTGGACTATAACCTGGTATTGTGATTTTTAACTTTATACACCTCAGTCCAACACCGGCATCTCCAGTTCTGACAAAAAGACAATATAGGGGAGGGTAAAGCAGCAAGCCTCTTCTCCACCAAGTTGAGTTTTTTCCTCACCCATCCTAATTAGAAGCCACAGGTGATTACATGAATGTACATAAATATGCCTGAAAGTAAATTTCGAGATAAATTCTGACATTTTCTGCTTCCAGTGCTTAACATTTGTTCCTCTGTAAGGTCAATATAAATGATAAACCAAATGCCCAAAGCAAAACTGCCTCATGTCATTCTTTCCACAATTATCAACACAATATATGCCGTGTATATTTCCTTGGGACTACTTTTGGTGAGCGTGATTTAGCAACACTGGGTAAGTATCAGTGGAATAGTGAAGAGGAGCATGATTCTGTTGGTTAGATGACCACTTGGCTGCCCATACTCTCTCTGGTGAAATTGAGCACTTCTGAGCTTCAGTGGAGATGGAGTTGAAATGCTAGGGATGAAAAACCATTTGTGGGTGGCACGGTGGCACAGTGGTTCGCACTGCTGCCTCACAGCGCCTGAGACCCGGGTTCAATTCCCGACTCAGGCGACTGACTGTGTGGAGTTTGCACGTTCTCCCCGTGTCTGCGTGGGTTTCCTCCGGGTGCTCCGGTTTCCTCCCACAGTCCAAAGATGTGCGGGTCAGGTGAATTGGCCATGCTAATTTGCCTGTAGTGTTAGGTAAGGGGTATATGTAGGGGTATGGGTGGGTTGCGCTTTGGCGGGTCGGTGTGGACTTGTTGGGCCGAAGGGCCTGTTTCCACACTGTAAGTAATCTAATCTAATCTAAAACTATGCATTGATCACCCATTTGCACACGTGGCTAGTGTTGTATTGCTTTAACTATTCTTTTCGAAATTGGGAACACCAGTTGTATCTTTTCAGTCCACTGGCTCAAATCCCATTCCTTAACTAAAACATGTTGAATAGTAAAAATTGTTTCATTTAGAGCTTGCCAGAGCTAATACTATTTTATTAATATTTGCAAATGCATACATTCTAATTTTAATAGCATAATCAGCACAAATTTACATTGTGAGAATGGTCAATGTTTCAGCCTTAAAACAGATGCCCTCACGTGGCCACAGTTATCAATTTAAATGCACCATCATTGATCACTATCCTTCCTTTTGTATTGTGTAACTAGTTTGTGATCCAATTTACAATGTACTCCTTTATCCTGAAATCTTTCACTTAAGTCACAAGTCTCTTGGTAGTCGTCCGAATTGCTTTCTGAAAGTCAGATTAATCTCATCCATCAATTCTATTATGTTCTCAAAGAATGTCTGTGAAGTTTTTTGGCTCTAACCTGACTTTCAAAATTTGGATTGGATCCCTTGCTTTTGCTTTTATAAGTTCTGTTGAACAGCTTCCTTTTCACACTAATTTGATCTTTCCCTTCCTTTCCTTAAGCAAATAAACTTACACATTTCAGGATCATATTTCTAAAGTTTGGAATATTGTCATATTTGAATTTAATAAGGAAAGAAAGCAAGAACAAAATTCCTTCATTTTGCTTCTATTGCCTAAAGTCATTTTGAATAAATTATTTTATTCCTGTACAAACATTTAAGCATTTCACTACTTAAAGTAACTGCCTTCAAATATCTATTTTCTTCTTAAATTACCTTATTGAAAAATAAAAAGCATCCTTTCTTGTACTCCAACCACCACCCCCCACCCCCACCCCACTGCCTGTTACACCAAAGGTGACCACAGATCCTTGACAAGAGAACATTAAAGTTGTGGGAAAATTAACCATGCATGGTGAAGTTATATTCCTGTGCCTTGGTGATAGGAAACTCTATGGTGCCAAGTGCAAACATTAAAAATTTATGACCTAATTTAAATTCAGACATGTTAATTAGCAAAATATGTAACCTGCAAGAATTTAGGGAAATTATGAAGGGTCTATATTGAATTTGGTTATTTATACAAGATGACTTGTTTCCAGAGCGTGTCCTCATGAATGACTGATTATAGCTTAATAATGCAACCTCGTATTTATCTGAACAGCAAGTTAGTGCATATTGAATCTGTATCCAAACCAACAGTGATTCTAGAGAACCAATTAAGAGTATTGTATTGTATAGTAAGCTCAATCTGTAATCGTTTCTGTATCTGGAAGTAATGAATAAATATTTCTCCAATATTGAATATTCATACATTCCAAGCATTGGGTGAAACTCATCTCTAATATGCTTTAAATTGCAATTGAATAATTGGCAATTAAAAAATAGTTGCAAAGAAAGATGATTATGCAATTTCTTATGTAGTTTGAAAATCCGAAGACTTAGGATGCTAGATTCCATTGCAGTCCTGGCAACAGACGTAAATATTTGTAGCTTTCAGTACCAAGCATAGTTCATTGTGTTTTGAAAATGAAGTGGACTTCCTTTTGGGTCAATAACTGCTTTGTATTTAGATTCAAACTATCCTGTCAAAGGTCAAGAAAAATGAGCATCCCCTCCCTCAACTTCACTCTGGACTGATCAGTAATCACATCTGAATTGCTTTCTAATAGGGGGCTGCATGTGGCAAATTTTCAAAAATGTTAAAACAAATATGTCCTCCAACTGGAAACCTGCACTTCAAAACATGTTTTCTATTTCATAACATCTCCCAACATCTGGATAAAACAAAACTGTCGATGCTGGAAGTCTGAAACAAAAACTGAAATGGCTAGGGAAACTCAGCTGGTCTGGTAGCATCTATGGAGAGAAAACAAAGTTAATGTTAAATGTTCATTCTGCTTTCTGTCCACAGATGCTACCAGATCTCCTGAGTTTCTCCAGCCATTTCTGTTTTTGTTCCAACTTTTGGAAGTGTTTTATTGTGACAGTGCTCGTGAGCACACATGACCAAGTAAAGTGTTGAAACTGCTGCCTTCATAAAACCATGGGAGGAAAACCCCTCTTTCAAATGAGCAACATTCGAGCTTGTTTTCATTTTAGTTTGAACTCCAAACGTGTATAGGAGTAACTGGCTGAACATGTTGGGGAACCTTAGGCTTATATTTGTTCAGGTACTTCCAAGTTTTCTCTGCTTGGTTGAGTGGAGTGCATACCTCTGGGAAGTATGTCTACATACTTGTTGGGCAAACGAAAACTACTTTTGTGGACTTCTGAAATTGTTTAGTATGATTATTTTGTGTCTGTTTGAACTGAGGACGATACAAGAAATCTCCCACAACTGGAGGTCCAAGTGACTGGAGAATAATGATTTGAAGGAAATCAGCATTAGTAGGAAGATTCTACTGATGAAATTAAGTCCCCAGGAATTGCTAGTCTGCATGCCAGAACGTTGGAGATGTGTTTAGAAATAGTCAATGCATTTTATTATCTTCCAAAATTTTATAAATTCTTGAGTGACTCCTATGAATTGGAAGGTAGCAAATGCCTCTCCACCAATTAAGGGAGCGAGGGAGAAAATCAGGCGGTGCAGACCTGTTCGCCTTACATTAGTAAACCACTGCTCCATTGTCTCTTTCTACCTGCGGTCCTCTTTGATTATGGTGACTTTAAATTAGAGGGTCAGCCAGCTCACTTGGCTGGATGGCTGGTTTGTGATGCAGAGTGATGCCAACAACATGGGTTCAATTCCTGGACCAACTGATTTTACCATGAAGTACTCTCCTTCTAAATTTCTTTTGCCTGAATTGGAAATGCCAGTGTTGGACTGAGGTGTACAAAGTTAAAAATCTCACAACACCAGGTTATAGTCCAACAGGTTTAATTGGAAGCACACTAGCTTTCAGAGCGACGCTCCTTCATCAGGTGATTGTTATCTGATGAAGGAGCATCGCTCCGAAAGCTAGTGTGCTTCCTATTAAACCTGTTGGATTATAACCTGGTGTTGTGTGATCTCTTGCCCGAGGCACCGTGATGCTCAGACCAGTCATCTCTCTTCAGTGAAAGAATATAAGACGATGGCAACTTTAACTTTTTGCCTGAAATCAACAGGAGGGAAAATGCTCAAGTCGTTTGCACAAGATACTTGGATGAGCATCATTGTGCAAAATCAGCATGATTTATGCATGAAGGGTAATGAACCTTTGGAATTCTCCTGCAGAGGGCTGGAGAAGCTCAGTCTTTAAGTATGTTTAAGGTAGATATTAGTAGCCAAAGTTATGAGAACGAGATGGGAAAGGATGAGCAGGCTTAACAGACTGAATGAATGGCTTACTCCTGAAGCCACATATCAAGGAGAGTTTGTGTTGTGTCATACACTCAACTTGTATATAAAAAAAGGATTATGCTGACTCAAAAGTCTTAGCTTACTCATAGTGAAGAAATACTTAGCAAAAAGGGGCAAGCATCTGCGTATCTCAATTTTGCTTGCCTTTGTGAAGGGTTGGGGATCTGACACACACTTTTTGGAATTTATATGGCTGGTCTGCAGTACTCAGGTGCTCCATAGATTTTTATTACCACCCTAGCTTTACGTCAAATGGTGTGCACCATACATGTAACTGATAAAGGAATCCTCAGGCCTGTTTTCTTCAAAGCAACTTTAGATAAACTAAGCTTCAACGCAAACTCTAAGCAGCAACCAGCACAGGTTCTGTCCTTCTAGAGATGTAATTAAGTTTGTAATGTTTGCGAGCACAGGTCAACATTTAAATAACTATTGTGTTTATAAATGCCCAAAATGTTTCTTGAAATCATCCAAACTTATTGAATTGGAAATCGACTGGACTCCAGTGAATCCAAGTTTGACCTCAAAGCATTGCAGTGTTGGTTTCTAGGCTCGGATTAGAATATGACAAACCACCTTATACTGTTATGCATTTGGGGGAACAAAATAGAATAACTTGTTTTAATTAGCAGTGTGTATTCAGAAAGGTTGGAACAATAATTTGTAATTACCTAGTATGTTTCACATACTAAAATATTCTGACAAGCTTCGCAGCATCAAAACTCCATTGACTGTACCACAATTTTAACAAGAATTGTTAAGAACGTTGCAGGTTGAGGATATAAATTATGTAGTTGTAGCCCAGAGGAGTCTAAGAATTTGTATGTAGAGAAAGAGTATCAGAAGAATAGCTGTCCCAAAAGCACTCATGGTCATGAAACTTCCAAGCTGAAGAGCATTTTAAAAGATGTGAAGACACTGATGATGGACTGGGGTGTACAAAGTCAAAAGTCTCATGACACCAGGTTATAGTCAAACAGATTTATTTAAAATCGCAAGCTTTCGGAGTGCTGCTCCTTCATTAAGTGAAGCCACTTCACCTGATGAAGAGCAACGCTCTGAAAGCTTGTGATTTTAAATAAATCTGTTGGACTGTAATCTGGTGTTGCACATTTTAAATTAGTTATCAAAAGGTTTTCTCGGATATATTGTAGAAAAGAGTCCAAGAAGGAAAAAAGTAACCTTGAATAAAGAGTTTGACAACATAAAATATGGATAATGGTGAAAGTGGCAATAGATCCAAAAGTTTATTAAAACCAGACAATGGTGACATACCTATCTGAAAGTTTGCAGTATAATGGATATAGATTGTGATGACACCATTGCTATAATGCTTTAACTCGATCAAAATGATTCGGAATACATTATTTGAAATACTAACTGTTGTGCTATCGGCAATCTGCATGTGGCTACAATGCACACTCATTGAAAAAATAAACCAGCTAATCTGGTCCTGGTAGTTCAGTAGAAAATGCTGAAACACTGTTCTTCTCTGACTGGTGCTATAAGGTAGTTATTGTCCACTTAAATGACAGATATACAGATGGAGCCTCAAGTTTAAAGTCTAATTTATATGATTGTACAATGCAACTCTCTCTCTGTATTGCATTACAATGTCAGTCAACATGATTTGCTTAACCCAGGAGGAAGGTTATTTACCAGTATCAATAAAATTAGAGTTGTGGGAAAAAAAAATGAGCTTGCAGTTGTGCCCTCAGGATGGAACAGTGCAGGGAATGAGAATTTAAAAATTGAGATACAGCTTGGGAAAAAAATAATCAAAATTGCTGGAGGTGCAGTAAGATGACAGTTGACATTTCATTTTAATAAAGTTATGTTTAGCAGCTCAATTAAATCTACGCAGGGTAAAAATAACATAAGCTTACAGTGCTTCAGATTGCTAAATAACTCAAGTGCGAAAGCATAGATGAGCAATGATGTCGTGCCAGATCTGTTGAAACGTGAAATGTAAAATTTTCTATAACAGTTAGAATAAGACCATAAGACAGAGGAGTGGAAATAAGGCCATTCGATCCATCGAGTCCACTCCACCATTCAATTATGGTTGATGGGCATTTCACCATTACTTACCCACACTCTCCCTGTAGCCCTTAATTTCTTGCAAGATCAAGAATTTATCAATCTCTGCCCTGAAGACATTTAACAATCCGATCTCTACTGTGCTCCATGGCAATGAATTTCACAGGCCCACCACTCTCTGGCTGAAGAAATGTCTCCTCATTTCCATTCTAAATTGACCCTCTCTAATTCTAAGGCTGTGCCCATGGGTCCTTGATCTCCACCTAACAGAAACAAATTCCCAGTGTTTTCACCCTTTCAAAGCAATGCATTATCTTGTAAGTTTCTATTAGATCTCCACTCTAATAAATACAATCCCAGGATCCTCAGCCATTCATCGTATGTTAGGCCTATCATTCCAGGGATCATCCGTATGAATCTCCGCTGGACATGTTCCAGTGCCAGTATGTATTTCTTGAGGTATGGGGCCCAAAATTGGACACAGTATTCTAAATGGGGCTTAACTAGAGCTTTATAAAGTCTCAAGCACGTCGCTGCTTTTATGTTCCAACCCTCTAAAGATAAATGACAGCATTACATTTGCTTTCTTAATCATGGACTCAACCTGCAAATCAACCTTTAGAGAATCCTGGACTAGCGCTCCCAGATTCCTTTGTACTTTGGTTTTAGGAATTTTCTCTCAGTTTAGAAAATAGTCCACGCCTGCATTCATTTTTCCAAAGTGCAAGACCTTACATTTGGTCACGATGAATTTCATCAGCCATTTCTTGGATCACTCTCCTAAACTGTCTAAATCTTTCTGCAGCTTCCCCACCTCCTCAGAACTATCTGCCTGTCCGCCTAACTTCATATCGTCGGCAAACATCGCCAGAATGCCCCCAGTCCCCTCATCCAGATCATTAATATGTAAAGTGAACAGTTGTGGCCCCAACGCTGAACTCTGTGGGACACCACATGTCACTAGCTGCCATTCTGAAAAATAACTTTTTATCCCAACTCCTTGCCTTCCGTCAGACAGCCAATCCTCAATCCATGCCAATAGCTCACCACGAACACTATGGGCCCTCACCTTAGTCAGCAGCCTCTCGTGAGGCACCTTATCAAAGGCCCAATGGAAGTCTAGGTAGATAACATCCACGGAGTTTTCCCTGGTCTATAACATCAGTTACTTCACTGATAGAAGGGGTAAGGCAATTGAAGTTGGCGTTTGAACTGGGGAAAGGCAACAAAGAAATTGCAGACTGCCCCAGCAGCAAACTTGTAACTTCTCAAATGTAGGTAAAAGGCAATGCTCCAATGAGTTTAGATGGTGAAACTACATTTAACTGAGAGACTTTGGGAATTGCTTTCTAAAATCTAAGCCGTAAGGCACAGAACAGAAGTAGACTACTCGGCCTGTAGAATATCAGACTGGATAAGATCATGCTGATTTAATAATCCTCAACTCCCTCTTTCCTGCTTTCCTATAATCTTGATTCCTTTTCTGATTAAAGATCTGTCTATCTCAGCCTTGTATATAATTAACAACCCAGCCTTGTCGGCCCCCTTCATTGAAAAAAAAACCACAAATTTACTACCATCTGAGATTTGAGATAAATTCCTTCTCATTGATGTCTTAAATGTGCAACCCTATATTCTTAAATCATGCCCTCCAGTCCTCTCCCACAAGGGGAAGCAACTTTTTCATATCTACACTATCAGATCTCCTAAGAATTTTCTATATTTCAATAAGATTGCCCCTCATTATTCCAAATTCCAATGAGTACAGACCCAACCTAATCAACTTCTCATAAGGCAATCCCTTCATGCCTGGTATCAACCTAGTTAACCTTCTCTGGACTGCCTCCAATGTTATGACATCTTTCTTTAGATAAGGGGCCAAATACTATTCAGAGCATTAAAGCTAGTGGCTTGTATAGTTTTAGCAATACCTTTCTACTTTTAGACACCATTTCATTTGTGATAAAGGCCAATAACATACCATTTGCCTTACCTGCTGAACTTGGGTGCTAACCTTTTGTAATCTGTGGATGTGGACTTCTACATCGCTCAATTTTGTAGCTTTGTGAACTCTTTCTCCAGTTAAATAATCAGCTTCTCTATTCCTGCCAAAATACAGAACCTCACAATTTGCTGACTTGCTTTATCTCTGCAAACTCTGTATCATCCTCACCACTTGCCTTCTGACCTATTTTTGTGTCATCCATAAACTTGGCTATAGTGTATTCATGCTTCCTACCCAAGTCATTTTATATTTGTTGAAAGTAATTGTTTTTCCAGTACTGATCATGATGGCACTCCACAATTTACAGATTGCCATCCTGAAAATGTTCCTCTTAACCCAACTGTCTCCTATTAGTTAGCTTATCCTCGATCCATGCTAATATCCTACCTCCACCACCCTGAGAAGAGAGATATTAGTAGTTTTTTAAATTGATAGCAAACTCCTAATACAACCATGTGCACTCATTGATATTTCTAAACTTGAAACTTAATTATTTGAATAAAATTTGACAAGATGTTAGAGCAGGTAGTGGACAACAGCAAGGCTCACAAAAAACACATCTGCAGTAGGTTTCTGCACCTTGAGAAACTTGGGATCAGATTTGAAGAACTGGACTCAAAGTTACGTGTAAAACTTGTTATAGGAGTCAGTCACACTCCTTGGGTTAGGTACTTCAGGTATGTTCTATGGCGAGGGATGGGGTGATGTGACTATAGTTGAGGTGGTGATGGGAATTCAGAAGGTAACAATGAAGGAGCATGAACCCTTACAATTATCCAATATGTATGTTCTTGTAGATTGTGTAGGTGGTAACAAGCAACTGGTAAGGATGATAAACAAACAAATGTAGTTCATGGGATAGATACTGTTCTGTGCAACCAAGAGCTAGTCCTGAACGTTATATTTCCTATCAAGTGTGAGAGTTATGAACACTCCTTAAGACCAGAAAAGAATGTGGAAGAGGAAGGGAAGAGTATCTTTCTCATGGGCCTTCTAAGTACTAGCAATACAGAAAAGACTAAGAAAGAAGTTCTCCTTGGGTGGTATGAGCAGCTAATGGCTAGATTAATAGCACATTCACAAAGGTATTAATTTTTGCTTAATTACTTGAGTCATGACCAAATTGGTGTCGAGTTGACAAGGTCAGAGAATTGAATGAGTGGCTCAAAATTGATTTGGGAGAAATGGATTTTGACTTGTGGGGCATGGATACTAAAAGAACAAGGTATACAATTGGCATGGCCGCCTCCTGAGCAACCCTAGATCCAATGTCCTGATTAATTATGGATAGGACTACAGAGTTTTAAACAAAGTGGAGGGAAGGATGATGCGAGAATAGATTTGAAAAGTTGAAGGGAAGGATAAGACAATTATGTAGGGTAGTGATGATGATCAGAACATGAGAATGGAATGGAGCAAACAAACAAAAGACTACCCCAGCAAGTAAGACTCAGTTTAGAAAAATGAAAAAAAAGATTAAATACTTGTAGAATATGTAATTGGATGTAATTTGTTGACAACACAAACGGAAGTGAATGAAAAGCATATAGTAAAAAGACAGCATTGCAAACTAGCAAAGAACTGAATATTCAAAGCTTTTGATATTTTGTAAGGACAGCAGGAAATAAGAGTCTGTGACTCTGTTAATAAGCAATAAATGGTGAGAAATGATCTTGGTTTGGGGGGAGTAAAGCTGTAAATTTTGTGGAGATGATAAAAGCAAAAGAATAGAATCACTGTTAGGTAGTTAGTTTGCAATCCCACCAGCAGTGGGTCCATTGTAGACCAAAATAAAATGGGGCATGTGGAAATGGGCGGCAGTGAGAATGGATGGTACGGTGGCACAGTGGTTAGCACTGCTGCCTCACAGTGCCAGAGACCCAGGTTCAATTCCCGCCTCAGGCGACTGTGTGTGGAATTTGCACCTTCTCTGCGTGGGTTTCCTCCGGGTGCGCTGGTTTCTTCCCACAGTCCAAAGATGTGCAGGTTAGGTGAATTGGCCATGCTAAATTGCCCGTAGTGTTAGGTGAAGGGGTAAATGTATGGCGTATGGGTGGGTTGCGCTTCAGCGGGTCGATGTGGACTTGTTGGGCCGAAGAGCCTGTTTCCACACTGTAAGTAATCTAATCTAATCTTTTAAAAAAAATTAAAGCAATCACGAGAAATCTTGTTACAGATTCTCTTGGAAAGAATGATTGACTGAGTTTGAGGGGAGGAATGTGGGTCTGAAACTAAAGACTTGTAAATAAAGGAATTACAAAAGACAAAGTGATTCGGGAAAGTATTAAATGTTTAAAATGGTAGAGGAGTGCTGGAGCAGTTTACGAAAGCATTCTCAGCATGGGTATATCCTGTTCAACAAGACTATACATAAGGATGCGCCCTCCTCGGCTAACTAAGGAAGTTAGGATGGTATAAATTCATAGAAAGGAAGCATAATGCTTGAGATATTAGTGAGGCAAAAGATTGGGAACATTTTAAAATACAGCGCAGAATGATTCAGAAGGAGAAATTGGAGTATGGGTGAAAACTAGGAAGAAATAGTAAAATGTACAGCAAAAAAGGTCGACATATATAAAAGGAAATGAGTACAGCTAAAGTGGGCATTCGTTCCTAAGGGGATGAGACTGGATAATTCCTGGTGGAAAACAAGGTGATGGCAGAGAATCTGAATAAGTAATTTGTATCTGTCTACATTTATAAAAAACAAAACATTGAGAATTATAGAAAAACAAGATTAAAGAGGCTTGACAGGATAGATTCTCAATGGATGTTTCCTCTTGGAGAGGAAAATAGCACTGAGGTTACAGTTTGAGTAAGGGGTGTCCTACTTAAGATAAATGGGGAATGTCTTCTCTCAATGTCATTATATTTGGAATTTTCTTTGAGAGCATCTCTCAGACTGGGCTGAGATTAGAAACAGGAAAGGAGAAGTCACCCAGTTGGGAGTTTTCTATCGGCCTCTGAACAGTTCCAGCGATTTAGAGGAAAGGATAGCAAAGATGATTCTCAATAGAAGCGAGAGTGACAGGGTAGTTATTATGGGGGACTATAACTTCTCAAATATTGACTGGGAATACTATTATTCAGGTACTTTAGATGGGTCAGTTTTTGTCCAATGTGTTCAGGAGGATTTTCTGACACCGTATGTAGATAGGCCAACATGGGGCAAGGCCGTATTAGATTTGGTACTGGGTAATGAACCTGGCCTGGTGTTAGATTTGGAGGTAGTTGAGCACTTTGATAGTGACGACAGTTCAGTTATGTTTACTTTAGCGATGAAAAGGGATAGGTATACGCATGAGGGCAAGAGCTACAGCTGGGGAAAAGGCAATTATGATGCGATTAGACAAGATTTATGATGCATAGGATGAGGAAGGAAACTGAGGAGATGGGCGCAATAGAAATGTGCAGCTTATTCAAGGACCAGCTACTGTGTGTCCTTGATTAAATTTGTACCTGTCAGACAGGGAGGAAGTTGTCGAGCACAGGAACCATGGTTTACTAAAGAAGTTGTCAAGAGGAAGAAGAAGGCTTATCTTAGGATAAGATGAAAAGGTTCAGTTAGGGCAATTGAGAGTTACAAGGTAGCCAGGACAGACCGAAAGAGAGAACTAAGACAAGCTAGGAGGAGACATGAGAAGTTGTTGGCAGCTAGGTTCAGGGAAAACCCTACAGCTTTCTATAGGTTTTTAAGGGATAAAAGAATGACTAGAGTATTAATAGGGCCAATCAAGGACAGTAGTGGGAAGTTGTGCGTAGAGTCAGAGGAGATAGGGGAAGTGTTAAATGAATATTTTTCATCAGTGTCTTTTTCCAGTGTGAACAATGTTGTTGAGGACACTACTGAGAAACAGGCTACTTGACTAGATGGGATTGAGGTTCGCAAGGAGGTGTTAGAAATTCTGCAAAGTGTGAAAATAAATTCCATCCGGCGCAGGGGATCTATCCTAGAATTCTCTGGGACTCCAAGGAGGAGATTGTCGAGAGTTTGGTTTTGATCTTTGTCGTTGTTGTCTACAGGAATAGTGCCAGTCCGGTTGTGGGTAAAGTGATGGAAAAGATGAGAGGTAAAATTTAAAATCATCTCGAATGGAATAAGTTGATTAGGGTTAGTCAAGGGATTGCTCACAAGACAAAGCTTTTCCCTGTGCCTCGTACACGTGACAATAAATTCAATTCAATTCAACACGATTTTGTGAAGAGTAGATCGTGCCTCACAAACCTTATTGAGTTCTTTTGAGAAGGTGACCAAACAGGTGGACAAGGGTAAAGCAGTTGCTGTGGTGTATATGGATTTCAGTTGATAAGGTTCCCCAATGAGTCTACTTCACAAAATTCGGAGGCATAGGATTGAGGGCGGTTTAGCGGTTTGGATCACAAATTGACTAGCTGAAAGAAGAGAGAGGATGGTGGTTGATGGGATATGTTCATCCTGGAGTCCAGTTACTAGTGGTGTACCACAAAGATCTGTTTTGGATCCACTGCTGTTTGTCATTTTTATAAACGATCTGGATGAGGTCGTAGAAGGATGGGTTAGTAAATTTGTGGACAACACTAATGTCGGTATAGTTGTGGATCGTGCTGATGGATGTTGTAGGTTACAGAGGGACATAGATAAGCTGCAGAGCTGGGCTGAGAAGTGGCATATGGAGTTTAATGTGGAAAAGAGTGAGGAGATTCACTTTGGAAGGAATAACAGCAATGCTGTACTGGGTGAATGGGAAGATTCTTAGTAGTGTAGATGAGCAGAAAGATCTGTGTGCATGTACATGGATCCCTGAAAGTTGCCACCCAGGTTGATAGGGCTGTGTGTTAGCTTTTATTATTAGAGGGATCAAGTTTCAGAACCACGATGACGTGCTGCAGCTGTACAAAACTCTGGTGAGACAGCACATGCAGTTCTGATCACCATATCATAGGAAGGATGTGGAAGCTTTGGAAAGGTTTCAGAGGAGATTTATTAGGATGTTGCCTGGTATGGAGGGAAGAGGAAAATCTGTGTTTCGGGCATGTCTGACCTGTGCTTTTCCAGCACCACACTCCCGACTCAAACCTCCAACATCTGCAGTCCTCATTTTCACCTGGTATGGAGGGAAGGTCTTGAGAGGAAAGGTTAGTGGACTTGAGGCTGTCCATGTTAGAGAGAAGATGGTTGAGAGGTGACTTAATTGAGACATATAAGATAATCAGATGGTTAGGTCAAGTAGACAGTGGGAGCCTTTTTCCTAGGATGGTGATGGCTAGCTCAAGAGTGCATTGCTTTAGATTGAGGGGTGATAGATATAGGACAGATGTCAGAGATAGTTTCTTTATTCAGAGAGTAGTAGAGGTGTGGACCACACTGCCTGCAGCAGTATTAGACTCGCCAACTTTCCGAGCATTTAAATGGCCATTGGATAGGCATATGGATGAGAATAGAATCATGTAGGTTAGGTGGGCCTCAGGTTGATTTCGCCGGTCAGCGCAACATCGAGGGCCGAAGGGCCTGTACTGTACTATAATGTTTTATGTTCAATGTTCAAAACTTTTGAGGTTGAGTTATAGATTTTTGATTGATAGACAAGGAAGCCAAGTGTTTTGAAGCTAGTCAAGAAAGTAAAATTAAAGCCACAATCAAATCCGCCATGATCTTATTGAATGGCTAAGGAGGATTGGGAGGACAAATATCCTATTTTGATTGTGATATGAAATATCAAACTCGACTCATTGGTACACTTGCCTATGAATCAGCGCTGCCACCATACCAAGGTTGACACTGAACGAAAAGATAAATATTGACATTATGGTTTTATAATGGTGAATCAGGCAACTCTGACAGAACAATATTTATTGGAAGACTAGCAGGGAGCAAGTTTTACCTTGGAACGAAAGTGAAGTGACTGGGTAATTTGGCAAGTGATTTAGTTGAATCAGCATGTGGAGATCACTGCCAGGAGTTCATTTTCAGTGGCACTGTATATACCTAATTCTCCTATTCTGAGAAGAGTGAATTTTGGGGTTGATGTAGTTTCATTATTGTGGCACTGTATTGAAGCTGAGAGGAAATTACATAGTCACAATGAAAAATCATCCATCGTGACGGTGTGATTTGTTTACTGGAAGTGGATGTGTCATCAATTACTGAAAAAAAGGTCATATTTACGTAACATATTCTCAACATGCATTTGCTGGTGGTACTCTTTAAATAAATGTAATATTCCCAGAATTTGGGACTATTTGGAAATCTTCCTGGATTAAGATGTGTCATCCTACTAAACTTTTAATTGCAGTGGTCTAAGATTAATATTTTATTTTGGAAATCCAATTGGAGGCATTCTGTGGCTGTGCAGATTTTTTGAAAGTTCCATCTATGTTTACAACTTCATTCTGACAAAAGGAATATAAATTGTTTGAACTCATCAGTTAGTGCAACCTTAGTTGCATCTTTTGATGCCATTAATTTTGGAATATCATTGTTGAAGCTTGAACTGTGAATATGCTTTTTGAAAGGAGGCATTGCTTTGTTGTGTGAAGCAATTTGGCCTTTTGCTTGAAACTAGTGGCATTTGTAATTGGGCAACTTTACTTCCAATGGGATTGAGACAGCAGTGCTTGTCCCCGCCCAGTTGAGCATTCTGTTTATTGATACCTGACTGAGGTTTGTATCAAAGATGAAGTTGATGTCCTGATGAACTTGCCTAATGTTCACAATTGTGCACTTTATTGCAAGGGTCACAATATGGAGAACCTTAGCTGGTGATTTTCTCTTTTCAAACCAAAAGAAACTGTCACACAAACATCACATGTTCTTTCCATCACAGTTGAGGTTTTTTCCAAAGCCTGTAACATGAATCAAACCAAGGATATTCCTGAAACACAAAATGGAAAATGCTGGAAAGACTCTGCACTTGTGAAGAGAGCAGCTGCAGTAATGGGAGCAGGTATGGATGTTGTGTCTGAATTGGAACATATGAAATAATTTGGACCAGCACCGATCAAAGGGGTGGTGGAAGGGGTGAAAGGGAAGTGCACACCATATTACACAGCTGTGTAGTTCCTACATTTAAATTGAATTAATGGCTGAAGTTTTAAGTGGAGGTAGTATGAGGCAGAATGAGAGAAATTAAATACGTTTGAGACATCAGGAATGTGGGAACAGCCAAAGTAAAACAGAACTAATCAGATGTGACCATACTGTTTGGTGCAAGATCTTTTCCACATCTTCCAGCCCAAATGTCAAGGCACCCAGTCCACACTGAGGATTTTGTATTAACGTGAAGTTGAAAGTTATTCAAGAAAATATTGAAGCCAGAGAGCTGGTGTATACCAGTAGAAAGATACAGTACTTTTAAGAGTAGACAAAATGTGTGTGCTTGGAGTAAGCTATTGTAGAACACAAGCTATTGCAGCTATTAAATGTCTGCTTTTGTCTTCCATCCCACTTGTTACTGCTTCCATGCACTGAATCTGCTATCATATATGATGCCATGCTTGTCTCAGTAGTGCGCTAGAAATTTAGCCACACTATTCCTGAAGTTGTCAGAAAAGTTAGAGATTATATTAAAAAAAATGCTAAATTCTCCAATTTACCTTTTTTTAATACCAGGGCTGACAAAGTATGGGCCAGATTTCTGTATTTAAAAATAATTTCAATTTACTACAAAATAAATAGATTGTAACTGAAGATAAATTATTATGCATAGAGAACATAAACTCTCCTATGAAACTGTAACACTTGAAAATAAACCCTCTATATACACAACAGACTGACACAGACAGGAAGAACAGTGGGCATTACAAGTAGAAAGAGAGACTGGGAAGACACTTGAATTGTTCCTTTTCACAAGTTTACTAGGATGGTCCTTTTGAATTGTCAGGACATACTCTTGATTCTTCCTCTCTAGATACTTGCACTTGCAGAAGGTTGCAGTGATCCACTCGCAGAGGCTGGATCATACAAAGTTTCTGATTTTGTGGTTATTAGCCACAGCTTACAACAGCTGCAGAAGAGCTTTATTCAGTCTGAAACTGGGTTTTACTACAGAAAAAGAGACTGCTCCTGCTATTGCAATGATCCAATAATTTCTGCTTCAAGCATTCACACCAGCTGTTCAGCTACAGCAGCATGGTGGCTCAATGATTAGCATTGCTGTCTCATAGCGCCAGGGACCCATGTTCGATTCCAGCTTCTAACAACTGTCTGTGTGGAGTTTGCATGTTCTGCCTATGTCTGTGTGGGTTTCCTCCGGGTGGTCCGGTCTCCTCCCACAACCCAAAGACATGAATGTCAGGTGAATTGGCCATGCTAAACTGCCCATAGTGTTAGATGCATTAGTCAGAGGGAAATGGGTCTGGGCGAGTTACTGTTTGGAGGATCGGTGTGGACTTGTTGGGCCGAAGGGCCTGTTTCCACGCTGAGGGGAATCTAATCTAGTCTGTCATCAATAACTGTTTACTCGTCCACAGACCAATCAGTTACTTGCTGCTTGCTAAATCCTCATTCATACACAGTCTTTTGACTCCAGCTTGTAACCAAGCTTCCATTGCTCTTTAAACAAGCAGCTACGTAAGCATCACTTGGAATGAATGTCCGTTTATTTGCTTTTAAAAAATGCAATCCTTTTTAAAACTGTTCTTTTCCCATTTCAATTCACAATCAAAAATTAAATGATACAATTTTTACAATAGTTTGAGTTTGATTTTTTTGTTGTCATATGTGAAAAGTGTTGTTTTGCATGCCATTCAGGCAAATTGTGCCATCCAAAGTGCATCAGGGCAGCAGAACAAAGTGCAGAATACTTGTTACAGTACAGAGAAGATGCAAAGAGAGAGATCAGAATTAACATTCAGAAGTCTGATAACAGCAGGAAAGAAGCTGTTAGTATGTGTCTTCAAACTTGGATATCTTCTGCTGGACCGAAGAGGGAAGGGCCTTTGATTATGTTGGTTGCTTTCTTGAGGCAGCGGGAAATGCAGTCAAATCTAATGGATGGAAGGCTGGTTTCTGTGCTGGACTGTGTTCATAACTTTGCAGTTTCTTGTGGTCTTGGGAAAAGTAGTTGTCATATCACGCTGTGATATATCCAGATAGGATGTTTTCTGTGGTGCACCTATAAAAATTGTTAAGAGTCTGTATGGACATGCAGAAGTTCCTTGACCACCTGATGAAGTAGAGACGATTTCCCATCAATTTAATTTTTGTTCTTCTGTCCTATCTTCTTGTTTAATATCATAATTTCTGCAACACCTTGGTTCGCTCTTAAAATCATTCTACAACCTCCCGTTCCTTTGGCACTTTAAGGACATTGTATCACTTGTCTGTTCACCACCTCTTGCACCGTCAGAGCCCTGAACATGCCTTCTCTGCAAAACCACTATTTACAGTTACCTCCTTTAAATTAGTATACTTTTTACTGGACAGCTAACATTTACAAATTTCCTTCTTGTTTGCCATTTCTATTCATTGATTTAATTCTCAACCTGTTGCCTTTGACCTTATTGTTCAAATGAATGTTGAGGAATAGCATCTTTTTATTCTAAAAGGCATTTTGCTGCTGTATGACCTTGATGCCAACATGAATGACATCAAACCTTAACTATTGGCATTGCTTTGCATGGAAGATTCTGCCTTTTGCCAGCATCTTATGCTCCATTTTTGTATTGTCACCGTACCAACTTAACAACTCGTACATTTTTGAGTCTCATAAGTGTCTTCAATTTCTTTACTTTCACTTCCTTGATGTCTCTAAGAATCATCTAATGATCATCTATTTCCGCTTGCTCACTTTATAGGTAATTCTGATTTTAGTTCACCAACTGTTTGTGTTCTGGTACTTTTCAAATGTTGCATATCTTTAATGAATTTCCAATTCTGACCAAGTATTCATGTTTGAAATATTAACTTGTCCAATGTTGACAGACCTATTAAAATTTTCTCTCATTTTCCACTTTGTTTCTTTTTGTTAGTTTCTGGAATATTTCTGGTCTGCATTTTTCACTACCACAGTATATGGTGCATTTATCAATGGAACTACTATAGGACTTGACTATTCAAACTACAATGTAATCAAACTGTTTAAATTTACAGACATTTACTCCATGCATGTTTTGTTTAGAAGTTGTGTATATGCTCTTAGCAGTGATCAGCATTAATTGCTTAAGAAAATAGAGAAATTCTGTTTGTTTGATGTGAAATGTTCCACTCCATCTTTTTTGTCTGAGGAAATTTTTCATAAATTTTCTCTGCAATCAGTGGTGTCCAGGAACATCTCTTGGCTATCCATTCTCACTTCTGCAGAATGCATTACAAGTGAGGAGTGTCGCTGAGCAAAGAGATATTGGAGTTGCAGGTAGACAGGACAGTGAAGGAAGTGTTTGGTATGCTTGCCTTTATTGATCAGAGCATTGAGTATAGGCATTGGGAGGTCATGCTGTGGCTGTACAGGACATTATTTCAATTATTTTTGGAGTACTGTGTGCATTTCTGGTCTTCCTCCTATGAGAAGGATGTTGTGAAACACGAAATGGTTCAGAAAAGGCCTACAAGGATGTTGCCAGGGTTGGAGGGTTTGACCTTCAGGGAGAGGCTGAATAGACTGGGGCTATTTTCTCTCGAGTGTTGGAGGCTGAGGGGTGACCTTAGAGGTTTATATGGCAGGCACAGATAGGACAAATAGGCAAGGTCTTTTCCCTGGGGTGGGGGAGTTCAAAGCGAGAGGGCATAGGTTTAAGGTGAGAGGGGAATGATATAAAAGATAACCTTTTCATGCAGAGGGTGATGCATCTATGGTATGAGCTACCAGAGGAAGTGGTGGAGGCGTGTACGATTACAACATTTAAAAAGCATCTGGATGGGTATATGAATAGGAAGGGTTTAGAGGGATATGGACTAAATACTGGCCAAGGGGAATAGATTTATAAAGAATATCTGATTGGAATGGACAAGTTGGACCAAAGGGTCTGTTTCTATGCTGTATGACTGCTTTTCAATCTTTCCTTTCCAAATGACCTTGAACTGATTTATGATGAAATGTTCAACTCCTCTTTGAAGTAATTCAATATGTGATGAATATAGTTTATTTTTCATTTATTGGACTTTGGTGACGCTGATGAGGTGAGCATTTGTTGCCCAACCTTAATTGCCCTGTGGTTTATTCCATAAACTCAATAGTCTATTGGGAAGAAAATGGTGGTAAATCTTACCCGATATCTACAAATTTGGCTTTAGTACCTTTTTTGATTTTCATGCTATGAAATGAATCCATTAGGTTTCTTTCATTTCATTTTTCTATTTTAAAGATCTGAATGGTTGTTCCTTTCTCAGCATGTTCTTTTCTACAAGGGAACAAGTTCACTTTTACAAGCCATTTCTTGTCATCTAAATTTGTAGCCCTTGTAATTTTCCTTATTGTTCATTTTACTTCGCCTAATCCCCCTTTACCCACATTGACCTGGAACGTTCAAAATTAGCTACAGTATCTAAACCTAGGAAGTTTGCAATCTGTAACTTATTAAAGTACTGAAAAAATCCTTGTATTTGTTTAAATTTATTGAAAATAGTTTCACAATGACAGAGCATTTTCAGTGAATGACTACCAAATAGATAAATATTTTAATTTTCAGAATCTGAACCTATGCAATTCTCTGTGTTTGTTTTTTCCCCTATTGCAATATGTATGATTGTAGATTTGTCCTTCATGAAGTATGGAGCATGGTACTCAAGTTGCTTGCATTTTGATTTTTGATCACTTTATCACAGTTTTAAACTTTGTGTGTGGTGATGGGCAGCCCATATATATTTCCTGATGCTAGCATGTTAAAGGTATGTAGGCTTCCTCACTTCCCCACAGAGGTAGCAACTAAATCGTCTTTGGTGAAATGTGCGTACCAAGTGGTTAGGAGTTTGGAGAAGAGTTCTGTGATGTGAACATCAAACTATTTTTGTCTTCCAACTCGTGTTTTGTTTTATACTATACACAAATTGTGCCTGATTCGCTGTATGTAGTAGTCATGGTAATTTCCTCCCTTATATTGAGTCTCCTCAAAAATGAATATTATTAAAGTATGGACAAATAATTGGTTGCAGTAGAAGCTGGATTGCATCTTTGTGTGTGCTGTTGGTTTTAGGCCTATGAGTAAGCTATAGTAAAGTTTTAAATGATTTTTAACAAAGACTGTCCTTTGGATTATTAAATTTGGTGATAATAGCTTAGTTATATCCTAAACTGAATTAATTGAAATATTTGGAATTGTGATTATTAATATATTTTAATAACCCTTTGACACATTAGTGCATTTTTAACAGTCTCTTTTTGTTCCCATCATTTTTAGTGAAGAAATTGACAAAACATACAACGGTGTTCCTTTTCACTTAACTTGTTAAACTCAAGGGTGGGACAGAACTTTCAGAATTATTAAAATCTTAGACAAGAACATCTTTGGTGGTGATAGTACTGTAATTTTTACGTATGTTTTCTCTGAAAGGTATTTCCACACTTTCTAATACGTTTTTATTCTGCTTTGGAAAGTGAATTTATACCCTATATTGTTCAGTGCTAATTTTAAATCTCTGAAATTTTGATACAAAACTATACTGTTCTTCAGCAAGTAGTATATTTGGCATCAAATCCAAGCCTTTCTGTTAATACTTAGAAAATAAAAGCATATTGTGATTTCTAAAGAAGTATATAAAGTCAACATTCCAAGAGAACCTCAATCTTACATTTCCTCCATTTGAATAGCATATAAATATTCCCATTTTTAACGCTCCACCTTGTTTAATTTGCAGGATCTTTTTACAATCACTGCTCATGTTTATGCTCAAAAGCCTCAAATGGACATTCATAGTTTTGAAGGGACCTTCACACGGGTGAGTTGGAAGCTTTTACAGCTTCATGCTTAATTTACTTATGAAACCATAAGCTTAAAATAAATGGCATGTAATTCTCAATATTTGTTTTTACGTAATTAGTATTACATTCCAATAAATTTAGATGAGTGTTAGAGCTGTTAATTTTCTAATATTGTGTTTTCTTTGTCATTGACTTTGCCTTTAGCAATTTAAACTAAAGCAATGGCTGCTGTTCCTGGGAAAAGTCTCAGATGCTCATGCTTAATGTAAGATTCTTTTGAGGTTGGATTGAAATAAACTTTAGCAGTGAGGAGAAAAATACAAAGAGAAGACAGTTAATTAATGTAACTTTACAGAATTGAGCATCAATGAACTGTCATCGGCTAAATAATTACTGTCCAATTTCTGGTAAAAGCAACAACAGTTTTGAATTTTTATTAATACTGGATTAGCAGTGATTGAAAACATGTCTGCACAGAGAGCAATACCACAAAGACAATCCTTGTTTATTGGCTACATTCTTGGCCACACACTAGGCTTAGCAAGGCAGTATTTCCTGTTCTGATTTATTCTTCTCCGTCTTCTGTGTAATTTGTATTTTCTTTTTCGACAGGTTAACTCAGTTTTTAAGTTATCGGTTGATTTTTGATGGTATCAAGGTTTTGTTTACTGTAAAGATCAGCTTCAATATCAGAATATAAATGTTTGATCACTTAAAAAAAAATTGATACAGTAAAGCAAGCAGATTATTCCTTGGGGTAAAACATTGCCAACTCTATCATATCCGAAATAAAGTGCATGCCCATTACTTTGCACTTGAATTTAATGAGCAATCTGTTAGTGTGCAGTTACCTAGCCATTAAATGAGAGAGTAATTCTAGAAGGAATTTTACCTTTCACATTTAGAAGTGATTTCAATCAGTTGTGGTTAGCTGATGCTTCATCGAGTGGAAATACTTGTTGCTTATTGCAATACATGGAAGTTATTTTGCTTGAACTTTTAAGACTTGCATTTTTATTCACTTAATTCAAGAATTAATTTCAGGGCTCAGTGTTGCAATTAACATTAAATTGAAAAGAGTGTCTCATTGTGCAAAAGCGCATCCTAAATTCTGACTAATTAGGACACTAGTACACCCTCAATTTTATATATGACTGATTTTGGAACTGTTTACAAAATAGCCATTTTGAGTGTTTCGCTGTAATTCTGAAACATTTTCATATTGAGAACTTCAAATGCAGTTAGGTCATTGAGTGATTAATACAAAAACTAATAATTTTCATGATTAAAAAAAATTGTTTCAAGTGAACTTCTGTGAGAATGTTACAATGATATGCAACTTGAAACTTTAATTGTTATAAATTCATTTGCAATTTTCAGTGGTGCTTAACTTACCATCTAGTTTAAGGTGAATGTTACAAATGGACAATACTGGGATACTAGGTTTTGTTCAAAATTTAAATGCAGAATATTTCTATCCATCAGACTCTGAATTAGCTTGCAACTGATTTAATCTTGGATTTTCTTCAAATTTGACTTCATTCTTCATTAAATTGGTGCTTCAGTTTGCTGAACTTACGGACCAAATTAGTTATTGATGTCATATTTAACTTGTAGTGAAAAACGTGACAACTGAAGTTACGTCTTGGCAAGTGTATGTTGGAGTTAAATTATAATTTATATTGGTTTTACTTCATTTAAATTTGTGCTTAATCTGGATAATGAAACCTTATACTATACCCATTAATAATGTTTATTAGAAATTAATGCCAAAAAATTGACCCCTCCAAATTCAACAGGTTTTGATTCTTTAATTAATCTATCACAACATATGTGTTAAGTATTAACGTCTATTCTAATAATTTTGTAGTTTAAGAGGAACTTTCCACAAGAGTATTGGAAAAGTTTTTGTTTGCATATTTGAGTAGAATCACCAACTCATTCAGATTCATGTAAACTTGGCTTGCAACAAGATCGAGAAGAATATTGGTGTTTTTAAAAATGATAAAGCTAAAAATTAGGCCTATTTTAATTTCTAAGTAAATTAAGTTTTGGAGCAGTTGATTTTGGGGGACTCAATAGCTTTACTGAGATGGAAATATATTTTCAAGTTTATTTTGCAATGTTCAAAACATTTTTTAAATTTGGAAGTCACTAGCTTTGAAAATTTCTCAATTGTTGGCGGTTTAAGAACATTTTACTCGCATTGTCAGATTTGTATTGAAGTATACTAAGCGCATAATTTCTATATTGCTGAAAAATGTACTTTTCTTGCATTGGACTCGAGGACAACACAAGAATTACCAATGTAGTGGGAAACAAAACATTTCTATTGCATGAGAAGGCTACTGATTGGTTTTGAAATGGACTGTGATAGTACAGGCATAGCCACAGAGAATGTGCCAGTTAGATGATGACAGATATTTTTTTAAAAAGTTACCTTTTTCATCCAGACATGTTGACTCTGGTCAAGCCACTCTCCTGAGAAATGAAACAAAGAATGACTGTAATCTGTTGTTGTTAAGTTGAAACAAGGACAATATGTGTACATGTTCTTTCTGCCTGCAAAAAGACAGGGTCCTGTCTATTAATACATGCAGCTTCTAGTGTGCACAAGTGCATCATACTGTGAGCCTGACTGACAGCTCTAAATCTTTGACAGCATTCTTAAAACAGTGGATTATTTAGCAAATGATGTCCACTCATAGCACTGAATCTACATGGACACTATGCTTTCAGCTTTGCAAGCAAGCTGTATGGGTATAGCTTGTCTGTTGCACACAACTGAATGGATTTGCAGTTTGGCACAATCCACAGTAAATAAAGCATAATTAACGTGATATAACTCATTCACAGGAATTGATTATAAGAATTGTGTGTGGACTGTTTCAGTATTCTATTGTAAATTAGTTCACAGATGAAGAAATGAGATCCTTCTCTACCTCATGCATTATCCACTAAGCAATTGTGAAATGTAATTCTTGTTATAATGAAGGGAACCACAGATTAAATTTGCTCTAGAAAAATATTGCAAGCAGCAATGTGACAAGTGGCTAGAACATCAAAATGCATTAATTTTATTTTAAGAATAAACATTGACCTGTGGCCAAACACTTCAAATCCAACCCCCCAGCTTAGCCAAGCACATGCGTGCCAAACTCTAGCCACCTGATGTCTGGAGGAAGAACACCTCATCTTTTCGACTCTGACCGTCGTAAGTTACAAATTACTGACTGATTAGAAAATTTCTTCGATTCACTTTACCTTCAGTAGAGTACTGCCAATTGCAAGATGTCTTGCAGTGTTCATAGTGAAGGGAAAAAGAAATGTACATTAATGAAAAGTGCTCCTAAGTATGTTCATGAAAACTATATTTTTAATATGGGTCTTTTTTAGATAACTTGGTTAGTCTTAAATATCATGCAATTTAATGTTATATATTTTCCTTGTAATCAGGAAAGAATGCTGTTTAATGATTTATTTAATTACTGCCAAGTTGTGCCAAGCTGTAGTTAGGTTACCAGTGTAACTTGATCATATGAAGTCTTTACCCCTTTCTTTTCAAATGTAAGCTTTGTATATTATACTCCTATGCAAAATCATTTGAAAATCCAGTTTTAAGTGTGCCCACTCAGTTTATAATATCTAACATGACTATATTTAACATTCTGTTCTGTTAACATTGATGTACAAATCTTAATCCTTTTGCGACTATAACAATCTTAAACAACTTTTATTGCTATCACTGCTGTTAATTTAAGGTCCAGTCTGGTATACTTGGGGAGGGGTGATTTTAATGTGAATTTCTTTCTTACCCACCCCACCATGTATAAGACTTTTTGTCTAAAAATAGAATTAGCAATTGTGTTCTAAGAGCAACAAAAAACTGAGATGTGACCTGAGGGCAATTCAATCTGTTTTATGCTTAGCCAAAATAGATTTGCTTTGGTGTTGTGTATTGTCAGTGCATATGTAGTAAGTTGAGTGAACTTTTAGCATCCAAGATGCTTTATTGGAAGGCTTAACACCTACTGCCTATTTCTTCTCTTCACTGCTCAGTGTGCCTTATCAAAATTTGAAATCCCCCTTTAAATCATTGAAACTCTAATTTAGTGGAATAATTCCAGATATGGGAGAGAATCTAAGTAGTATCGTCAGTCTCTTTTACTTAAGAATTGTTAGTGTTCATCAACCTTACAAGGCATCTAACCCAGTTTCATAAGATCAAATGCCTTAAGTCTGCCAAATAGAGAGAGGTTATGTGATGCTTGTGCTTTTGTTTGTTATTTAATGAACAGAAGTGTCAGCAATCTGATGTGTAGTTCCTGTGAATAACCCAGTACTTAGGTGCTAGGTTTCAGTAGTGGTACCATAACTACAATGTTTGCTTTCAGTGCAAAAGTAGTCATCTTACTTTCATTTCAAAGAAGCTGGTAGGTGATCCTTCTCTTACTTCACCATATGGAAGCAAACACCCTTTCTCTAATCATGCTGTAGTCATTGAACTCGCCTCTGCTGTTCTTCTGCTGCTAACCTAATATCCATTTATGCAAACTTCCTTCTCCCAATTATGTTGAAATTGAAATTCATTGCACCAAATCCTCCTCAACAAAGGATAAGGACACCGACTTGGTTGATAACAGAAAAATGAAGAAACCGGTCCAAAATAGATTTTCTACTAATGAAGGACCATGCAATCAGACTGGATTGGTCAATGGGAATAAGAAGATGGGGTCTAGGGTCAAGCTCACAAGAATGCAGATCAACAGATAGTGAGTCAGTGGAAAATGAAAAGTGAATATACACTATCCCTTCCTTACTTTTGCAGCATCTCAAAACTGCAATTCAGCTCCTCCTCCACCTTCAACATTGACATATTGTTTTTAGAAAATGCAACATAGACTTTTGGTCCAACAAATCCATCTATTCTAGTTTCTCCAGCTTTCCTAATCCAACTCTTATTTGTATAACTCTTATTCTCTTCTCCCTGAGATACTTACCAAGCCTCTTTTAAAACCTGTACTATTTGCCTCAACCATTCCTTGTAGTCGTGAATATTCCTTCCTCCAATCTTCAACCTTCTTAAACTTGAGATTTGTTCTCATGATCTATTATTTATTGATTTGTTCAGCCTTTTAAATTATTTTCCAGTGTACGTAATATTCTGCTGTATGAGCCTTTACCTCGCTGTTTCACCAGGGTGTCTAGAGGTGGAAGCAGGAGTATGTTTTAAGGCTAAATTAGATGATAGTTGTAATTTACAAGGGAGTCAAGAATTATGCAGAGGGACTGGCCCAAAAGTGAAGTTAAGGTCAATCAGATATTCCAGTTTAATTGAATGGTGGAGCACGTTTAATGAGTCATAATGCTTGCTCCTGTTTCTTTTAAATTCTTATGTCTCAAAATTTTACTTTTCATGATCCTCTGCTTCCATTAGAATGATGAACACTGGCCAGAAATCATCATGATAGTTGACTATATTAGTACTAATTTTCAATAAACCTTTAGAAAACACCCCTAAACTGAGATGCAGTATTAATTTAGAAAGTGAGGTGGAATTTTTGCCCAATTAAACTACTTTGTTGAGGTTGAATATATATATTCCAGCAATTAATTTGATGGTATGCAGAGAGCTGGTAAGCCTTCATCAAGACAAGAGTGTGGATGTGAACGAAAGTGTATTCACTTTGTTACTACGACATAGTCTTGATTTTAATATGATTAATGATTGACTGGAAGTATTTTAGATCATATGCCTTGAATTAGTACAAGTGTGGGAGGTTTCTACATACATTAAATTATATTTATGATTATTCAGTTGGGCAAACATGAGTAATTTGTAAAGAATATTGAAATAAAATAAATATCCTGTGCTGTGTGGAAATATATAGGTAACTTGGTAGGCTTTCTGTGTCGTGTTGAGTAGTGTTGCCAGTGTTAAATTATAGCTTTATCTGACTTTAAATCAGCAACAAACTATATATGGTGCGTTATGCACTAAGAAATCAAGCAGTTCTGAAACATAAATCATTTTAATCTACAGAGGTTGACTTTCAGATCAATAATGTAATATTACTTCACCAAACCTGAATTGAAATGCACTTAGTGCAATCCCAACATATCAGGTGCACTGTGGCTCCAAACTGATCTCATTCCATAATGAGGTCAGCCAGTTTAAATATTTAGACAGCACTCCTAGTGAATGAGTTGCTGGTAAAGCTCATTGGTTGAAGTAATAAATTATTGGCTATCGGCCATTGTTAAAACTGTTACTAGTTATTCTTAATAAGTCTGTCTAATTTTTTTAACCATACAATGCAAGCCATGCTAATAGAGTAGTGCCGTCAAACAATATGTGACTTCTAATTTATGCATTGACTTCTCTTGAAGCACTTGTTTCAAATAGGCACTTGGTGTTTGGAGCATTGTTAAATGTTCCACATTCATTGTGTGGATTTCCCTGATATGTATAATAGTGGGTTCTTAATGAACCACAGTGTAATAAATAACACTGTGGACTGTCTATGCTTTGGGATTAAATAGGTTGAACCTCCAGAAATTGCGAGGCATTTCCAGACCAAACACACAGATACAAGTTTCAAAAACCATACTATTGTCCCCTTGAAGATTGTGGTAGTAATTCAGAATTTTCATGTCAAAGATGTATGGCTTAAAGGTAGGCTTTAAATTTCAACATATTGTCTAGCTAACACCAATTGTTATAGTTAACCTGAGAATGCACTCCGAAAGCTAGTGTGCTTCCAGTTAAACCTGTTGGACTATAACCTGGTGTTGTGTGATTTTTAACTTTTGTACACCCAGTCCAACACCGGCATCTCCAAATCATGGAATTAGGTAGTATTTGTGCTAGACAGAATGTGGAGTCCTGTTTGTTAATGTGGTGTTACTTCTAAACCCAACTCTCTTCCAAAGCTGCGTAATTCTTATTGGCAACTTTTTTATCTCTAATTTGAACTGCTATTCATTGATTGCTGTTCTCCTGAAAAGTGGTATTACTGCTTTTCAGTCATTTTATGTTGGCAGCAGGAAGTTTTCATGAAGTTTTTGCTAAGTTTGAATTTTTCCTTTTGCAATTTATTCCATGTTTCTTGCACATTTTTCCATTGTACTTTTTCCATGGCTGTAATCTGCTGCACTCTACCTTGGTCACACCAAACCTAGGTGAACCCTTCAATCACTGTTGAAGGATAATAACATTTAGTCTTCACATCAAAATAGGCTTTTCAACGAATTTGGCACCAAGAAGACCATTAAACTGAATTTGTTTCATTGCATTTTTACTTAGTACAAAGAAAGATGACCGTGGCCATTGGAAGCTAATTATCTCTGCCACAAGACTCTATGAATTAGATACAAAACTAGACCATATTCAACCCTTTAAACCTGCTCAGCTAGTCAGTAAGATCATGACAGATCACTGTTCTAAAATCCACATTCTCATCTACCTCCTGTAACCTGAGATTTTTGTCAGGTAAAGAAATCAACCTACTTTGCCTCAAAAATATTCAGTGAGCCTACCTCCAGTGCCCTCTGAGGCAATGCCTCTCAACCCTCAGAGAAATGTCCCCTAAAGTGGCGATCCTTAATTTCACAAGATAAATATCCTTTCCATATCAAGCATGTCAAGACCATTCAAGATCTTATAAATTTCAGTGAAGTCACTCCTGGGAAATTCTTGACCTAGTTCTGTCTGCAGCTGTTTTGTCTTCACCTTCCTTTCAAGCTCAAAAGTAGGGCTGTTTGCAGATTACTCTATTCAGTTCCATTCACAATAGAGTACAAGAGCAAGGAGGTGATTTTACACTTGTATGACACTTGATAGACCTTAGCTGGAGTATCGTGTACAGTTGTGGATGCCACATTATTGAAAAGATGTGAATGCAAATAGAGTGCAGAAATAATTTACAAGAATGCTTTTAGTACTGAGAAACTTCAGTTAGGAGGATAGTTTGAAGAATTTGGAACTGATCATTTGGTGAGAAGTTGAGAGGAGATTTGAAAGGAATTTTCAAAAGCATGAGCTGGCTGGATAAGGAGGATGAAGCTGTTCTCACTCATAAAAGGAACAAGAATGAGATGGCATAGATTGAAAATGCTGTGCAGAATAATTAAGAGTAATGCAAGACCAAACTTTTTCGCATAGTGAGTAGTTAGGGTATAGTATGCCTAGAAATGTGGTGAAGGCACATTCAATTGAGGTTTCTATTGGATGATTATTTAGGTATAAATACTGTGTAAAGGATATTAGGAAAGGCAGAAGATTGACAATATGAGTGCTTATCGAAGAATCAGCATAGCAATCATGAAGAGAAAGGGCAATTGCATAACCCACTTCCTCTTGATAGCCAGCGCTGTTATGATTGTCATCTCTCCCACCATTAACATCCTGATGGCCATTTCTGAAATAAATTTAACATCCAAACTGTGGTTACAAGGTAAGGTCAAAAGCTAGGTGTATTTGAAGTGTATAAGTCAATAGAGACTCCCACAGTCTTTACCACCTTTGAAGGTACAAATTTAAAATGCAATGGAACAGTGTCCAGTTGTATAGGGTGTGCAGCTTCATCATGTATATCTAGTGACTTCTGCACCAATCAGCTTAACATTGGCAAGAGGAGAAAGAGACTTAAGAGTCAATGCAAAAAGGTTTTCTCCCCCTTGTGGGAGCTTCTAGGCCCAGAGGGCAAAATCTCAGAATAAGGGGTTTCTCCTTTAAGATAGAGGTGAGGAGGAATTTCTTCTCTCGGAGTGTCATGAATTTGTGGAGTTCTTTACCACAGAGTCTTGTAGAGGTTGGGCCATTAAGTACATTCAAGGCAGAGAAGGATTAATTTTTAAGCAGTAAGGAAATAGAGGATTATGACAGAAAAGTGGGAAAGTGAAGTTGAGGCTGATCTAATCAGCCATGATTTCATTGAGGGGCAGAGCAGACTCAGTGGGTTCATTGGGCTGCTGTTTTATCTTATGGTTTTAACATACCTTCACTAGAGGTGAAAATGAAATAATTTCTGGAAATCTGAAATAAAGCAATGCATACCTTTGCCTTGCGATATTATGCAATTATGCAGATCTTCCTTGAGACTGTTTCCAGTCTGGTTGATGCTTTGTAATTATAACATTGAAATAGTATTTTTATGAAGAGTTTGAAACTTAATCTGACTTCAGGCCACCTGTACATCTGACAATCCTTTCTGAAATTCCTGTTCACATTTGACAGATGTGACAAATCCCACAATTATCAAAAAACACTTAACAACATTGTAAATAAACCAAATCTCTCAATTTTCTTCCAAGCTCGCACGAGTCCTCCGTTCCATTGTTAATGAATCCTTTTAAAAAGTTCCAGGTATGTTTACAGTGGGGAGGAGAAAACCAGTCCAGGAGGGCTAGCCATTAACTGCCTTGGAACTTGCCATTGCAAAACTTGTCCACCTGACCCCAACTGCTATAAATATATCTGAGGCAAAGCAAAATTAACATTCAGGGAGAAGGAAATAGATGGTTACAGTCGTTCAATTACAGAAGAATCTCGATTATCCAAACGCTGATTATCCAAACATGATTGCAAGGTCCCTAAAAATGGGAGAAGATGTTAGGACGTTTGAATGGAGTATAAACATATTACTGTACCATATGTCTTGGGCCCAACCCTCTTTCAGCCACTTCGTCGGTGATTTTCCTACATCATAAAGTCAGAAATTGGGTATTCACAGATGGTTGCACAATGTTCAGCACCATTTGTCAATCCTGTGATACTAAAGAGGTTTTTTGTCGCTGTGCAACAGCATCTAGTCAACATTCAGGCCTGGATTGATAAGTGTCAGGCAATGACTACCTCCTTCAAGAGAAAATCTAATGATTCTCTCTTGCCATTCAATAGCAATACCACTGTTGCTGAATTCACAATTAATCTCCTTGGAGATATCATTGACTTGAAACTGATCTGGACCAGCCATGTGACAGCAGAGAGAGGGGGATTGGGGATTGACCATGAGCTGCTTTGAAACTCGCAACCACAAAATTTCATTTAGTGCCCCCACTTGCCCTTCTCTCAGAATTCCTAGTCAAATGGCTATTGTGACTACAAGTGCAGGTCAAAAACTAGGAATTCTGTAAAGATTAATTCCCCTCTTGTCTCCCTAAGGCCTGTCCACCAGCTTAAAGGCACAAGTCAAGAGTCTGATGGAAGACTGACCACATGGCCAAATGAAGCAACACTCATGATGCCTGACACCATTCAGGACAAAACAGTCCACTTGATTGGCACCACATTCAACTCCTTCAGTCTTCACTGTCTTTATGACTGCAAAGTGGTAGCAGTGCACACTAACTAGAAAATGCACTGCAGTAACTATTAATGACTCCTTCAATAGCAACTTTGAAATCCATGACCTGTACCATCTCAAAGGCAGCATATGCATTGGAACACCATCTGCAATTACCCCTCTGAGTCACTAACCAGGCTGACTTGGAACAATGTTGTTGTCCCTCCATAGTCACTGGGCACAAACTCTGGAACTTCCTCCCTAATAATAGCACTGTGCATCTCCTGACAAGAAAAGGGCTGCCATAGTTCACCACCACTTTCTCAAAGGGAACTAAGGCTGGGTAATGAATGCTGGCCCAGCCGTGGATGTCCACACCCCATGACTGAACTTGTTTTTAAAAAAAAATCCTGTTCAAAATACAGCTTTTATCAGTCACATCTGTGTTCTAAAAATTAATTAAAAGGCAAGGAGTCTGTGGTTTGTAAGCAGAATCTGTTCTGGAGTCCATTCACAAGTTGCAGTTCAATGCAGGGTAATGCAAAGGATCTGTTCATAAGTGCAGGAAAAGTTTGCATGGCAAGTATTTAAAGTTAGATCCTTGAATACGATTGTGTTCATAAGTCGGATATTTGTAAATCAGAGCCCTGCTTTTTATAATTCTTTGGCTTCAACTTGGGTCAGAGCTACTTCTCTACTGTAAAACTGGATGAAAAAAATTAAGCATGATCATTCCTTTAATACATTTGTTACACAGTGTTCAGTGACTCCAACACAGATGGAAAGCCCTGGAGGACTGCCAGATGCTGCACAATATGCTTTGACACCAATCAAAATTAACCAAGTATTTAAATTTGGCTGAAAGTTAGTCTGAAGATGAGATGGTACTCCTCCAGTTTGCATTGATTTGCTGGAGTATCGCAGCATGCTGAGGAGAGGCAAGTGGGCATGGGAGCAGGATGCTGTGCCAAAATGGCCGGCTACAGGAGTCATGCTTGCGCATGGACCAGAGATGTTCCACAAAGTGGTCAGTTAGTCTGCATTTGGCTTCTCCAATATAGGCTAGGCCACATTGGGTACTGCAAATACAATACACTAGATTGGAGGAGAAACCAGTGAAATGCTGCTTCATCTTGAAAGACTGTTTGTTTAGGCTCTTGGATGGTGAGCAGGGAGGAGATGAAGAGGCAGGTGTTGCACCTTTTGCATTTATATGGGAAGGTGCCATGAGAAGGGGAAGGTGATGTTGGTTGTCGAGGAATGGCATATGATGTCCCAGAGGGAACTATCCCTGCAAAATGCAGATGGGGGAGCGAGGGGGAGGTGTGTTTGGTGGTGGCATTCTACTGGAGCTGGCGGAGAATGATCCTTTGAATGAGGAGGTTGGTGGGATGAAAAGGAGGACAAGGGGAACCCAGTCACGTAGTTGTGTGGGAAGGAGCAAGGGCGGAAGCACAGGTGATAGGTTGGATGCGGTTGAGAGTCCTGTCAACCCACAGTAGGCAGGAAGCCACAGTTATGGAAGAAGGGGGCCATGTCAGCAGCACTGATTTGGAAGGTGGCATCATCTGGAAAACCATAAACCTTGCTTGCAGGACGTGGGTTTTGAAGAGTATATAGTGAAGGTAGCTTTGGGAATCAGTGGCTTTGCAGTGGATGGCAGTGGAAAATATTTTCCCTGCATACAGGTGAAGGAAAGAAAAGGAAGTGTTGGAAATGGATGATGTGAAAGTTATGGGAGGGTGAAAATTGGAAGCAAAATGAACAAAGTTTTCAAGGTCCAGGCAGGAGCATAAAGCGGCATCCAAAAAGTCGTTGATATACTGAGAAAAGAGTTATGGGAGAAGGCCAATGTAGGATTGGAACAAGGATTGTTGCACATACTCCATTAGGCCAGGCATAACTGGGACCCATGTGTGTGCCCATAGCCACTCCATTGTCTTGGCAGAAGTGAGATGAATTAAAGGAAAAATTGTTCACTGCATTCAGAGCGGTGTTTCATTAAATCCAGGAATGCAGCAGAATCCAACTGTGCTCAGCAACACCTTTTTTTCTAAACAGAAAAGCAAGATTCTAGCCATTGAAGGTTTAACATAATGTGTTGGGGTAATTCCTTCCCTATTGACTGGTAACTGATGTATATTAATGCAGAAGTTCTATTTGGAGTAGTTCCTGTTGAGCTAATTAAGCTGTTTGTGTTGCACCACTTTAAATAATTGTTTGCTTCATCCAAGACGTAGTCATTGTTTTTCTTGAATAATGTTAAATTAGCCTGATTATGATCTTAATGTTATTTTAATATGGTTATGCAGAAAGCATTAGGAAAGAACTTCCTTTTGAAGGGGCATTTCATTTATAGTTCCACTGACTCCTTGATTGTGAATATTTGAGCTGTGCAGACCAGGGATATCATAGTGCAGCTGAACAACTGAATCTAAGATAGTTGATGTCAGTTATAAGCACTGCTTTTGCTGTTGATGTTTTGATAATGCAGAGGGAAAATTGGGCCAGGTCTCCTACTCTTGCATATGAGTTAATGAGCCTTGCTAGTGGTTTTAGTGGATGCTGAAGGGAGCATAAGATCAAGATCGACAGTAATGTTCATATGGTGAATGTCTGCAGTTGAATAGTGGTCACTTGAAGTACTGGAATTTTTATAAGGAAGAACATTGGCAGAAAGAAGACATCCTATTGAGTGGATTTAACAAAGTTACACTTGCACCTATGTCTCTGATCATTTACAGGCAAAAGAAAAATTATTTATGTAATCTGATTTGAAAATCAGTCATAGGATATAACCTGTTTTTAACTTTTTTTAAATTGTAAGCATTACTGGCAAAGCATCATTTTATGTTAACAATGGCCTTTCTTTCTTTGACAAGTAGACATATTTTTCCTTTTTTTTTGCAGGAAGATAGTGATCCTTCCATCCATGAAAGTCTGAGTACAGAGAACACACTTTGGGCTAGCACAGTAGTAGCCTCTGGTGAGCGTGTTATTTGGTTACTTGCACCACATGACTTAATATTGACACAGCATGTAACTTTGTGCATTTTATGGTGTTACAAAAGTGAATGTAAGGTTTTGTAAATTAAAAACCATTTAGAGATAGGTTATACTGTATATTATTGACAGTAGATTTGTCCAGTTGCTGTTCATTATCTGTTTACAGAAAATCATTTTAAAATGTTACACACACATGTAGTTTGAAAATGCAATGTAGCAACTGAATTAATTATTTTAAGGAAGTGATCTTAATTTTTCAAGTTTTTTAATTTAATTCTGAATGCCGCAAAATATTTAGACAACCTGTTCAGTAAATCACTGTTAAAAATCTCACACCTGATGAAAGGGCAATGCCTGGTAAGCTAGTGCTTCCAAATAAACCTGTTGGACTATAACCTGGTGTTGTGATTTTTAACTTTGTCCATCCCAGTCCAACACTAGCACCTCTCAAGTAAAACACTGCAGGGAGGTTCATTGTCAACTGGTTAACTGTCTACATCGCAAGATCCCATGTCTGACAGGAAACCCAATGCGAGATGTCCCCAGCTATGAGACGACAATATTCAGTACTTAAGCACTTTTCTGCAGTGTTGTGCTGATGAGGGTTCAGCATTTGTTTTGTTTAAATTGGACTTTGCCTTGAATTTTATCCAGCATGGACTTGCTGTTTTCAAATTTTCCTATCTTTGTTTACTTCTGTCATTGCTCTATGACGTCATCTTTATCTTTATGACCTTCCACAGCAGTACAAAATCTCTGTGCTTCTTTAGTTCTGGTCTCTTGCATTTCTCCAGTCTTAAGCATTACACAGTTATTAGCTGTGCTTTCGATGTCTGGACCCTAGGTGCTGCAATTTCTTCCCTATAGCTCTTGACCTCTCTCCTACATTTAAGTTGTTCTTCAAACCATACCTCTTTGACCATCACTTCATGGCTTCTTATGTGGCTTTGTGTCAAATTTTAATTGATTATCTTCCTGCGAAGCCTTGTTCATTTAACTGTGTTGGCAGTGCTACTTAATCTCAAGTTGGTGGCATGTAGCTGGGTTTTCTGGCAAATTTTAAAATATCACTTGGTGTTCCCAAGATCTCTCCTGTTCTATTTAGCTCTAAATTGAGTCTTCTTTAGCCATTTTGTCCTGTTTATTTATCTTGTAGATAATTGTGCAAGCATGTGGAGATTTCTAACTTTTGAATTATGTTTCATGCGAAATGCATCTTAAGTGTTTTCATCCAATGGGCCTATTACCTTACACCAGGACAATCCATGTCACATGACATCCAAATAGTTGAAAACTGAAGACCTGCACTTAATGCATTTTTAGAATTGAGAGGTACACTTTAAGGTTGCAGCTTTGTTTTGCTACTTCGGTACCAAAATGCCCAGCCAGGAAATTTCTAAATAAATGTTGAGTGCAATTGGAAGAAAAAGAAAGCTTTGCTTTTTCCCAACATTTTATGCGGTTTGAAACATCATAAAATATTCAGAATGAATCATGTTATGGATGATAAATTGCAAAAGGGAACGAGTGTTGAGCCTGGTGCTTTAAGGGTTGACATGAGATGTTGTAGCCTTGAGCACATTGCAATTAAAGTCAGCCAGACCCAGCCCAATAATTAAGTAGATAATAAATTTGATTGGGGAAGACAAATTCAGCTTGGGAATGTTCTATCAATGATAGCTTCTCTGAGCCTGCTTTGCAAGGTAAGGAGAGAAGTTATCAGAAAATCTTTTTCCAACATTCAGAGATTCAGGGATATTGAAAAGAGAAAACAATATGTATAGGATTGTCTTGGTGAAGTTCTTTATTTTCCAATAAGCATTAACTCCCAAGACTTGTCTCCATTTTAAATTCAAAAATGTTTGCTTTTGCTCTAACTCGCATTTAATTCCTTTCAGGAAGGAAACTGTCATCCTTACTTGGTCTGACCTACATGTGATTGACTCTTAACTGCTCTCTAAGTAATTAATGATGGGCAATAAGTACTGGACTGGCTAGTGACATCCATATCCTATCAATGAATAAAAGAAAATTGAAACTAGCTATTTCTTTGTTCCTGTAATCATCTATTTCTTCAAAACTTTTACCTTTCTCTTTTCCATGTGCCAAATTTCTTGGTTTTGAATTTTTCAGCATATTAATAGATCATATTCTCATCCTGGGAGCACCGATTGTAAGATTTCTTCAGTCCGAAACATTTGCTTCTTACCATTACAGTTATCTGCCTCTGCAATAGGGAAAGAAAAGAGAGATTCAATTCCCATGTTTTCAGAAGAGGCAATATTGTTATTTGCTCCTTGTCAAATTGGGTGCTGTTACATTTGCAGTTGTTGTTTCTCTTGATCTCATTGCTCAGATTTGGACCACTTTGTGTCACATTCAAGTAAAAGACTCCACTTGTTCCAAGAATGCACCCTTTAGAGTTTGGAGTCTTTCAGTTCAACTTATTCTTTGTATTGCTTTGTAGCAGCAAATTATTGCAGACTCATCAAGTCACAGAGTCAAGAAATAGATCCATTGGTCCAACTCGTCTATGCCGACCAGATACCTTAAATTAATCTAGTTCCATTTGCCAGCTCTTGGCCCATATCCCTAAAAACCCTTTCTATTCATATACCCATCTAGATGCCTTTTAAATGTTGTAATTGTACCAGTCTCCACCACTGCCTCTGGAACTCATTCCATACACACACCATCTTCTGCGTGGAAAAAGTTGTCCCTTTTATATCTTCCCCCTCTCACCTTAACCTACACCCTCTAGTTCTGGACTCCCCCACCCCAGGGAAAAGACCTTGGTTACTTACCCTATCCATGCCCCTCATGATTTTATAAACCACTATAAGGTCACCCCATAGCCTCTGGTCAGCTAGACTTGAAATGATAGTTTGCTTTCTCTCCATAGATGCTGCCTGACCTTCTGTGGTCTCCAGCATTTTTATTTTCAGCTCTTTTATTGCTTTCTTCATTTCCAGAGTGTATAAAAATACCACAAGAAGTGATGGTATAGGATTTCTGAACAATTTATAAATTGTTATAAACATTTTATAAATGTACATTAGAATAATAGATTTAAATTATAAGTATCTTTAACTTGCTTTCCAATTCATTCACCAATGAAGACCAATTTGTTATAACCAATCTACGCTCTCCTCTCTGGAAGTCACCAGATGATACCATGATTCTAGTTCTACATCGAATAAGAAATTTGGCTTTGTTGCACACCATCAAATAGAACTTGCTTTCAAGCACTTTATCTTGTGTTCTGGCAGATTCTGCATCGATTTCTACCTCTTTTCTGATGTCCTACTTTTAAATAGTAAAGGATCTTAGTGCATCGCCATCCAACTTCAGTTTTAGTCCCTCATGGCCTTTACAAAAGCCTCCAATTATAAAATGTGCAGCACTTAGTAGAAGAAACTTGTCAGAGCCAGTTTCTGAAACCCCATCCAATTTTTTTCTTTGCAGTACACTTGAGTATTTTCATCTCCTAAGCATTATCTTGAAGTCACGTTCCATGCATGTTGTGATGCAGTATTCTGCTTATTGATCGGTTTCTGCTGGCCAGTGCAATAGCAAGTGAAACCTGAGCTCATCATGCAACTTTTGGTGCAAGATTGAGAACTCAGATGATTCCTATACACACGCACAGTTGTTGATTTTTTTTCCTTTTGACATTTGCTTGCTGATAAGAAAGATGATTTTCTTAATTTCAGTTAAAGTGCTTCCAGAAGATTGAAGGTGGTATTGTTTGGATTCATCTGCTTGCAAATTTCATATCAAGCTGAAATGTTTGGCCTGTCTGCCTTGCTGTATGAAATCTAGTTACTTATATTATTGTAGTCCATTTATCCAAGTAAGCATCTAAAATTGCCTCATGACTGGGTAATCTGGCAATAATTGGGAGTCAAAAGAAGATGGATGACCAAATACCAGGTAAAAGAGGGCGGTTTTCAATAGCATTTTAGAGGAGGAAAAGGTAATAAAACAGATTTGGGGAAAGAATTCCAGAGCTAATGACCTGTACAACTGATGACATGGCCAACAAAGTAACAATATGCAAGAAGCCAAACTTGGCAGGCTTCTGAGAATTGGAAAAACGCAGCAGGTCAGGCAGTATCCGAGGAGCAGGAGAACCGACGTTTCGGGCATGAAGGACTTATGCCCAAAACATCAATTCTCCTACTCCTTGGATGCTGCCTGACATGCTGTGCTTTTCCAGCACTATACTCTCGACTCTGATCTTCAGCATCTGCCATCCTTACTTTCTCCTAGGATTCTGAAAATTGTAGGTTTTAGAATAATGAGCCCCTGGAGGAATTTTCACACTCTGCTAAGAATTTTAAAATTGAAACCAGAATTTATTGTAGATCAGCAACCAAAAGGGTGATAGGCAATGATGGCTTGGTGTGAATTAGAGAGCTGGCAGCAAAAGTTTGGACTGACCAAAAGTTACGAAGGGTATAAGATGGAGGCTAGTAAGTGCAGAGAAATAGTTGAGTCTGGATGAGCTAAGATGGCGATGAAAATATAACAGAATTCGATGTAGATGATTTATGTAACAAAAAAATGGAGTGAAAAATGTCTTTGGAGTTTTGAGTTCTGTAATATTGAATAAAGTCTAAAAACTAGTCTTTAAATGAAATCACCTATGTTTTGCAGTTAGTGTACTGTGTTCAAACAAATATTGATAAAACAAATGTTGGATGGATAAAATATATCTACTGTACCATTGATTTTTGTTTCTAAAGTGTTGTCTGTAAAATATAGGAACGTAGAAAATAGGAATAGGCTGTTCAGCCTTTGCGACTGCTCTGCCATTTGATATGATCATGACTGATTATCCAACTCTGTACCCTGTTCCCACTTTCTCCCTCTACCATTTGATATCTTTAGCTCTAGAAACTATACCTAACTTCTTGAAAACATTGTGTTTTGGCTGCAACCACTTTCTATTGCTGAGAATTCCACAGTCTCTCAACACTTGAAGACATTTCTCTTCATCTTACTTCTAAATGGTTTAACCCGTATCCTTAGACTGTGACCCTGGTTCTGGACTCCCCAGTCTTTAGTGACATCCTTCCTACATTTACCTGTCTTGTCCTATTGGAATTTTAAATGTTTCTGTGAGAACCACCAACACCTCCACCCCCCCCAACCATAATTTTTCTGAGCTCCATAACTGATCCAGTTTCTCCTCATGCATCCGTCATGCATATCAAGAATCAGTCTGATAAATCTTTACACTCTCTCCATAGCTAGAACATCCATTCTCATCCTTTAAGACTTCCTTGAAAGATTTTCTCATTCTTTTGTGTAATACAGTCTTACATTTACTTGCATGTTATTTACACGGTGCATTCAGTACAACTGTAATACTTTTTTTCTCAGAAGGTTTTTATTTACATTACAGTTTTAGACTTCTAAATTTCTGGTTGTCTGAATCCAGTTGTACCATACGTTTCTAGTTTTTGCAGATTAACATACTTTTAAAGTTCATTTTCGTATAAATCAGAATTACTTTGTCCAATCCATAAAATTGACACATTGCACTTACATAGCATGTCTGATTAAAAGTATTTTGAGGATTCTTAATAGCTTAGTGCATGTAGCAGAGCTTCACTCCAATTTTCAATAATTGGAATAGTTGATTTAGCACGATTTTCTTCTGTTGGGGCTGCATTAACATACTTGGATGGTTTATTAGAACCTATTAGTTGAAATAAATGCTGAGCCAATCCATTTCACACTTGCGTTGCTATATTATACTGAAGTTTGCTTTGTAATATCCAGAAGGGACGTTCTTATATCAATATACTACTTATGCTTTATTAATAAACCTTTCAGAAATGACATCAACTTATAAAAATACTAATGGGACACTTATCGTCTGGATTTATTGCATCTTATTTTTCCACTGTGCATTGAACCCTTATATTTACATCAGTCTAGTGTTAGTGATCCTCCACAGTATTGATTTGTGGCCTGTCTCCTCTTTAATTGCTGGCACAGAGGCTATAGGAGCTGAAGGTTTTTGAGGTGTTCCCCATGCAATTCCCTAAGCTCTCTTCCCTAACCTGACCTTGACCCACAGATTGACCTCTATGTAGTAGCTGTATATCTAAACAGGATTTTCTCTGTGGCTATCAACCACAGGGAAATTCACAAATTCTCAGAACATTAAGATACATTTTTGCAGACATTATTTACCGGCGAAAAATTAGCCCTCAGATTATTGTGCATATCATAAATACCAGAGGCCAAAAGGGAAGAGTTAAATGATTTTGTTGCATTGCTGCAGAATACTCCTGACAGATTTTTAAATTAATTGATAAGACAATAAACTATATGTTTTCTAATCTTTTTGACTATCAGTTTTTAAATAATATCTAATAAATGCGTGCCTTGGTGTGTTTCATGCGGTTATGTTTAGTGTTCAGAGGGCAAGTAAAGGTCAAAGAAACTAATGTGTTTCATAGCTTGTTAATGTCGGAAGGTTCAAATTCTGAATTGTTAATTATGTTCATTGTGATCCTGATCTGTCTGTACTGTAATTTAGTACCTTTAATGAGTTTAAAAATGTGTTGCTGGAAAAGCGCAGCAGGTCAGGCAGCATCAAAGGAACAGGGGAATCAACGTTTCGGGCATAAGCCTTTCTTCAGGAATGGCTTCCTAAAGAAGGCCGTATGCCCGAAACTTCGATTCTCCTGTTCCCTTGATGCTGCCTGACGTGCGCTTTTCCAGCAACACATTTTTGAGCTCTGATCTCCAGCATCTGCAGTCCTCACTTTCTCCTACCTTTTAATGAGTTGTTTGCTAATTCTTACCCTTCTAACTGCCAAATGTGATTCACTGAATCTTCTTTTATTCCCTCCTGTGTTCCAGATGAGCTCAGAATTTCTTTTAAAATGAGCTCTTTCTCTGTACTATTATATACATATTCTAACAGCATTTTTAATACAAAATCCTGAAGAAAATTGGAAATAATGATGAAAAGGAAGTGTAATTGATGCATAAAATATGATCGTTGATAAATCAATCCCTGTTGATAGTCTCTTTTTTCCGTTCTGTAAAAGATTGTTTCCATTTGCATGTTTTTTTGCAACTTTTATATATGTTGAATCCTTTTCCCTGAGTGATCTCATGTTTGGCTGCAAAATTTAAGATTAATTTCCTGAATGTGGATTTTATACATTAATACGATATAACCTTTTATTTTGACATTTCAATGAAATTTGACAATTCCTTGATTCAGAAAGTGTTTTAATTATAGTTTTGTTTTAAACAGGCACTGTGATAGGGGTGGTAATTTATACTGGAAAAGAAACTCGCAGTGTAATGAATACGTCTAATCCCAAAAATAAGGTAAGTTCTAAGATAGTTGTGAAGCAGGTTTATCTTTTTTCATTAGTAAAATGTAGCCAATTAAGTTACTTTGTATTGTTTTTCAAATTTATGCCAAGCGGTCTCTCTCTTCTGTGCCCATTTACTGTTTATTTTGACATGTTTAGTTTCCAGATATTTGCCTATCTTTTTCGTGCACAAATTGTTGCAGCTCAGAAATCAAGTTTCCAAATGCATAATTTGCCTCGAGACAGCAGCCACTTCACAAATTGAGTACAATGTCAAACATGTTAAGGCATAACAAGATGGTAACTTGTGAATACCAAATAGATTCTTAATGAGTGAATTATATTGACCTAAGCGAACAAGAATGAATCAAATTCAGCATTTTAAATTCATTTTTATTTCGATGTTTGCTGTTGGCTACCATCTACTATCATTCTGTTGGTGATTTATTTTGCTCTAATTTTAAAGCAAGAATAATTTAGGTTTGCATAGAAAATTGGAATTTATTTATAAGTGACCTAGCTTAACATAATTGATCAAAATGATTTGTGCACTTTCCCAATTGAAATCCATTTTATAGATTAAGAATCTTAACCAGATGCAGTGATGGCTTTAAGGACCTTTGGCATCAATATCACATTGCATTTACAGTACTCCTGTTCTGAATATCATTTAATTGTTGTTTTATTTATTGTTTAAGTAGTTGCCTGTCATTGTACTGACATTCTCTCCTCTACGTTAAAAAGATACAAAAGTGCCTTTCTTGCTTGTAACCGAATTGCACCACTGTATATTAACTTCTGAACGACATTGTGTAGGCTAATGTAGCAACTTGAAAACCCAAAGCCATACTGAAGATACCTAACATCTAATTCCTTTTCTCAATGTTCATTACCTTGTGTGCATTTTCAGAAATTTAATTTGAGATCTTGAAATTAATATTTTATGAATGGTACAAGCACCTACATTCATCTGAAGGCAATATTTTATCATGTTGAATGCAGTTGTATATTTACCCACAACTGGGAATGATATTGCATACTTGATGGAAATTCATTTCATTGAGCATATCAAAAAGACACTACTACTCATCAATTGTGACAATCAGTTGTTTCATAGTATTAATTGTCATAAGTTATTCTAAGCGTGGATCCCTGTGAAAGGAGTGATAATACAAATTGCCTGCAGCACTTCTTGTAAACCCCAGAGCATATTGATTTGTTTTTCTAATAAAAAGATGCTTTCAACTGCCTCTGACACAGAAGTAAGAACTGTGAGTCATTGTGTGAATAATAATGGGATGTATCATTATGCTTTCCTTCAGACCAGCATTGTTAGCTCTGAACAATATTGGTTTCCTTCAAAATTTGCCTTGCATTGAAAGGATCTGTATGGTCATTATTTTAACAAGTGTAATTGTGACATGAAGTTAAAATAATCCACTAATAATACTATAATAGATTGTATGCTGATTTTAAAAAATAAAGCTGTTTGTGCCAATTAGCATAGTACTGCTCCTGGTAAACCCCACATTAGCTTTGTTAGGCAGCAGAATTTTAGCTATTATATCAGACATTGCCACATACAGTGTTGAATAAAGTGAGCATTATGATTCAGGCATGCTGACCACTCAATACTTTGTAATGTCCTTACTGAGATTAGTCCTAACAGTAGGACACTGTTCAGAAACAATAAGTATTTACATTAATTAAAAATATGATAGTTGCAGTGAATTGCAAATGTTGCAACAATGCAATGCTTGCTACCTATTGATTTGAATTTTGCCTGTTCGTGATTTAATTTTGTACTGTACTTTCAAGTGATTGTTTTTACTCTTAGTATGGACTTTTGTCAATGTCATTGTATCAGCCCTTAGAATGTTGAATTCCCTTCCTGACTTCTGTAAAATATTTCATTATTTTGCAGTCTTGCCTTAAATTATTCAATAATATTAATTTTTTTTGTTAAAGAAATATAAGCACCAGTCTTCAAAACCATCTCTAAAATATGTTTTTAGTGTTTGATTCATTTGTTGCAGTTGTGATAAAGTGTTAATCCTGTAACTTTAGGAATGTCCTAACATTGAACATGAAAACTGATATATCCTAATTCTCACTACTGTAACTTTGTTTTTAAAGTTTTATTTTCAAATATTGATACTTTGGTTATGACAATAGCTATTATGATGTGGTCATTTATTGGCATTTTTTGCAACCAGTGGGGAGTTGAACTGTCTGTTTTCACCACTGTCAAATACAGAGTTCTTTGCATTTTTTGTCTGACCTAGATAATTTTGGAGTGATTTTTTTTGACAACAATGAGCATTTTAGAGTCAGGTGTTATTTGTAATAGAGCCATGTCGATCAGTGATCACGCAGGTCTTTGGGGAATAAGATTTCCCATGAATTGAGACATGGGCAGCAGAGTTTTCAATTACCTTAAGTTAACAGATGGTAAAATATGGGAGTCCAAGAAGGAGTGCATTGCAAGAGTTGAACCTAGAAAGTAACAAAGGCATGCATGTCGGTTTCTGCAGCAATTAACCTGAGATGGGCAAAGTTGAGTGATATGCCAGAGGAAGAAATAAGCAACCTTATTGAGATTGGAAGCTCTTTTGGAGACTAATGTGAGACGAATGGACGACAAATACTGCAGCCAGGGAAAGAGAGAGAATTGATAGCTAGGCATTGGATTTTGCAGATTAAGTGCTACTCTGTTAAATGTACCCATCCTAGTAAAGTAGCTTAAAGTACTGTTAGACAGTTATGTCCATTTAAAAAAAAACAATTGGTGAGTACACATTTATCAATACAGTCAGTTGCAGTTGGATTCTTCCTGGCAACTTTGCAATAATGGCTACATGGCAAGAAAATTGAAACTAAATCCAAAGCTGTTCTCTGAGGTTTTCAGTTTTTAGAAAAAAACTTGATAACATTTTACTGTTTTAGTAGCTTTCATTACTGGAAGACTGGAATTAAAATTTAATAAAATACTACTTCTGTAATTCAGTACTCTATTTGGAGGCATAAACTAGGCATCAAGTTTGAAATAAAGTTGTACTGATATAACTTATGTAGACTGGAACTTTTCAAACCTCTTTTCAATACAATATATAAAACACTGCTTTGAAACTGCTCACAAATATTTCAACGTACTTAAAAAAGATTTGATGCATGTCTTTGATTCTCTTGTATCAAGAAGGAGCTATCTTTATTGTTGCAAAGTTAATGCGTTTATTGAGTTTATTTTGCCTACACAGATTTGCACTTTGTAAAAACTGTGGTTTGTAATGAGTTTTCTCAAATTTTTTAAACCTCATCCAGTTAAATAAACTTGTCTATCATTGATAAAGGTCAAATTCAGACCTTAATTAAGCAACAGGGATGGATGTGTTTCTTCAGCTATGCAGTGTGACATTTTAAAAGCAGCTGGCTAATCCAGCATATGGATCGGATGTGTACATGTCGTCATGTTTCTTTTTGACAACTAGTTTTTAACAAGAATATTGCTCTTGTTGAGTATGTAATTATATATGCTACATGTTTTGATTGAACCTAAAGTATGTACTGCAGTGTGGTGTCATGTCACTGTTTTGCGATGTACTTTCACAACTGCTGAATTTTAAAAAATGGGCACTGAGTTTACTGACAAATCCTAGCGGTCTCTTGCAATACAATGTTATTTTGTGTACATCAGACAAAAACAGTTATTGTATGTTGTCTCAAGTGCTGATTATGTTTAAAGATTTTAAGTCTATAAATCAATCTCAGAAAAACAGTAATTTGAGAGCCATTATATGGATAGACTTATGCATCATGTTCATTTAGGTTTACAATAAATTACTTTTTTCAAATGTAGTTTCAACTTGTGTTTGTAGGCATGGCTATTGCATGAGAAAATGAACCAGAAATTCTAATAACACAGGTACCCCAAGGTGTAAAATGAATTTTTGTCTGCCACCTTCATGCAGTTGAATTTTCAGTATTGGCTAAACTTCGATGGAAGGTTACTGCAGAAAACCCACATGATTTCCAATGGGATATAAGACAGTCTCTGAACTGCCCTTGAACATCTCCAAGTGATTATTCATATCAGCATTATTGGAATCTGTCCTTACTTGGAAATATATCACTGTTCCTTCACCACTACTGGACCAAAGTCCCAGGAATTCCTTTCCTAATGGCATTGCAGGTCTACCTACAGCATGTGGACTGCAACCGTTAAAGAAAGCAGCTCATCACTTTTTCAAGAACAAGTATGGATGGGCAATAAACGCTAACTAGCTAGCGACACCCACGTCCTATGAGTGAATAAAAAAAGCTCCCCTCGCTCCACTATGCTGCCTTTTCCCAGTACCTTTGCTATTAATTTTCTTTTCAATTAATTGACCCAAATCATTTTGAGGACCATGTTTGAATCTGCCTCCAGCATATACTCAAGCAGTGCATTCCAATCCTAATGTTTTGCTGTATTTAAAGTAACTTTTTCTTTGTCACCATTGTGATAATCAGCTTACATTGGTGATTGCTAGTTCTGGCTTCTTTGGACAAAGTGAACAATTTCTCCCTATCTACTTTATCAACCTTCTCATGATTTGGTCCAAGCTTGGTCAAAAAGGTATGTTTTAAAGAGCCTTTCAAAAAGGGAAAATAGAAGGAGAGAATTCCAGTCCTCTTAGGCACAAGGGAGATGACATTGCAGCCAATGGCATTGAAGCAATTAAAATAGAAGTTGTACTAGAGTCTAGAATTTGAAGAGTGCAGACACTTCAGGGTTGTAGAGGTGGAGAAGGTCACAGATGGGGAAGGGTGAGGCTGCAAAGTTGGATAAACATGAAGGGATTCAGTAGAATCTGCAGGGTTAACAACTCATGCAGCAGAACTAGTTGACTCCTAGTATAAATTAGGCTCAAGGTTAATACTGTACAAAGGAGAAAGTGAGGATTGCAGATGTTGGAGATCAGAGCTGAAAAATGTGTTGCTGGAAAACCTCAGCAGGTCAGGCGGCATCCAAGGAGCAGGAGAATCGATGTTTCGGGCATAAGCCCTTCTTCAGGAATGAGGAAGGTGTGCCAAGCAGGCTTAGATAAAAGGTAGGGAGAAGGGGTTTTGGGAATGCGATAGGTGGAAGGAGGTTAAGGTGAGGGTGACAGGCTGGAGAGGGGATGGGGGCGGAGAGGTCGGGAAAAAGATTGCAGGTCAAGAAGGCGGTGCTGAGTCCACGGGTTGGGACTGAAATAAGGTGGGTGGAGGGGAAATGAAGCTGGAGAAATCTGCATTCATCCCGTGTGGTTGGAGGGTTACAAGGCGGAAGATGAGGCGCTCCTCCTCTTGGTGTCGTGTTGCCATGGTCTGGCGATGGAGGAGGCCAAGGACCTCATGTCCTTGGCGGAGTGGGAGGGGGAGCTACTGTTCCGCCACGGGGCGGTTGGGTTGGTTGGTGCAGGAGTCCCAGAGGTGTTCTCTGAAACGTTCCGCAAGTAGGCGGCCTGTATCCCCAATGTAGAGGAGGCCATATCGGGTGCAGCAGATGCAGTAAATGATGTGTGTGGAGTTGAAGGTGAATTTGTGACTGATATGGATGGATCCCTTGGGGCCTTGGAGGGAAGTGAGGGGGGAGGTGTTGGCACAAATTTTGCATTTCTTGTGGTTGCAGGGGAAGGTGCCGGGAGTGGAGGTTTGGTTAGTGCGGGGTGTGGACCTGACGGAGTCGCGGAGGGAGTGGTCTTTCCGGAACGCTGATAGGGGAGGGGAGGGAAATATATCCTTGGTGGTGGCGTCTGTTTGGAGGTGGTGGAAATGACGAAGGATGACACAATGTATCTGGAGGTTGGTGGGGTGGTAGGTGAGGACCAGTGGGGTTCTGTCCTGGTGGCGATTGGAGGGGTGTGGTTCAAGGGCGGAGAAGCAGGAAATGGAGGAGATGCGGTGGAGAGCATCGTCAACCACGTCTGACGGGAAATTGTGGTCTTTGAAGAAGGAAGCCATCTGGGTGATTTGGTATTAGAACTGGTCCTCCTGGGAGCAAATGCGGCGGAGGTGAAGGAATTGGGAATATAGGATGGCGTTTTTACAGGGGGCAGTGTGGGAGGAGGTGTAATCTAGGTAGCTGTGGGAGTCGGTCGGTTTATAGTAAACATCCGTGTTGAGTTGGTCGCCCGAGATAGAAATGGAGAGGTCTAGGAAGGGGAGGGAGGCGTCTGATTCGATCCAGGTAAATTTGAGGTCGCGGTGGAAGGTGTTAGTAAAGTGGGTGAACTGTTCAACCTCCTCGTGGGAGCACGAGGTAGCACCGATACAGTCATCGATGTAGCAGAGGAAAAGGTGGGGGGTGGTGCCAGTGTAGCTGTGGAAGATGGACTGTTCCACATATCCGTCGAAGAGGCAGGCATAGCTGGGGCCTATGCAGTGCCCATGGCTACTCCTTTGGTTTGGAGGAAGTGGGAGGATTGGAAAAGAGAAGTTGTTCAGAGTGAGGACCAGTTCAGTCATTCGAAGAAGGATGTCAGTGGAAGAACTGTGGTAACACTGTACAAAGTCAGGCAAACGTAAGATTCTGTGGTGCTGCTTAGCAGTAGCCTCCTAGTCAGCGCTACTGTGGAAGGACATTATTCACAATTTCAAAAACAATATCTTTTCCCTCTCCAATAATCTGCTTGCTCATTCTGGTTTGGGTCACACCAGCAATTCTGGATTTGATTTAACCTGACGCAAATTTGTACTAGAAGATTAGTCTCCTTGGCAAATATTAAGTAGGGCTGAGTAATTTGTTTGCCATGTAAACTTAATTTAATGATGAAATCGGACACAACAAAGCCATAAGCCATTCTGTGATATAATGGCTAACCAGATCAAATCATTTCTTTCTTTCTATTGCTCAAACTCATGAAAAGTCTTGAAAAATGCCTTGTCCACCTCACATCACCCATGAAGAACAAGATATCTCTCAAGTTTGAGCAGCAAGTAAAGGAGCTGCTTCTCACTGCTACTGTGCAACACAATTGTTTGCCACTGGAAAGATGCTGCTACCAAGCCTATCAGACAAATGGGTAAAATGGTATCTGAATTCCATTGCCAGTGTGACGCCATGTATGTAGCTAAATATTCCAGAGGCTGGCAGATTGTATCTCCCCTCAACTGCTTGAAGCAATCAATCTGCTGGCCCTACCCTACCAGCCTGCATTGGTAAAACTTGCAACACAGAGTCTAGCATTAGATGTGATTCTGCAATTGGACCATTTTTGCTTGATAATCCTGAATGTTTGAAATTGCATTGGCAACCAATTTAAATCTATCAGTTGGGCTTGTAGTGTACGCATATTCATGTACTGGATGCTACATGTCAATTCACAGAACCCCGTTCTTTCAAGACTGAAAGAGTCCACACGCTGCACTTGTTTCTGCTCACAGATGATGGCCATTTGCTGTTGTTTTAGTTGAGGCAAAGCCAACCTGCTTGTTTTAAAACTTTAAAACATCAGCCATCAACATTAATGGGTTAATTCTCCATGTCACTGCCTCTGCTAATCAGAGTCTACTTGACAGCCGATCAGCACTCCTTTTGTATGGTATAAATGTCAGTTTTACCCTTGAATTGGTATTCGTGCAAAATGTCCTTTGCCATAACATGTACCTTTTTCAGTAATAGAACAATTTTCTGACTTCGAAAGCACAGTTTGGGCTAATCTGTTGCAGCACAACTTTCTAATAACTTCTCGATTGGAGAAGTATGTTTTTGCTTTGAGGTGGGGGCAATTTTTACATTAGTGTCTTCATGTAAGTTGGAAATGATATGGAAACAGATTGGTGTAATGTTAATCCAGTAAATAATGCTAATATAAAAATATTAACATAAGATTTTTATGAAAGCAATCTGTCTGATGCCTGCATTATATAACACTACTGTCAGTTTTGAGCAGATGTATCTAGTAATTAAGTCTTTCATATCAACATCAAGATGCAAAGTCTCATTTTCTAGCTTTATTGTGTGTGCCTGCAGTTATATCTAGTCAATTTATTGTATGTCACCTCAGGAAATTGAATCTTTTAATTTTGCTAAATGTAATGTTGTGACTTTATTCATCAATAATGCAGCTTCTTTGGAAAAACAAATCATCTCCGTTCAATTTGCAATGGGTTAATTCAACTAATTTAACTTAATTTTCATTGTCATTTATGCTAAATAGGGGCTTTGATTTTTGTAGACAGTTAACTTGATCAAAATTATTTCTTCTTTAAAAAAAAGGATAGTTCCAGGAAAATCTAAAATTGCAACTAATGCTATATTGCATGCCTCCGTAACTTGTAGAATCATGATTTTCAGTCATTAGGTGTCAAATCTTTCAGAAGCCTTGGAAAATGTTGCCCATTCTCTTGAATTCAAGATGCTTTCTGTCATATTAGTTTTTAGTTTGGTTGATGATTGGAAAATCGTTAGTCTTCTCTGGTATGCATGCAGTTGATAAGTCTTACAATCCCATGTTACTATTGCATCAAAAAAGTAATAACAAATTTAACTGATACATAAACCGTGGGTGGGGCACCTGTCCTTAGTCATACCTTGTTGGAACAAATCAATGTTAGAATCATAGAGATGTACAGCATGGAAACAGACCCTTCGGTCCAACCCATCCATGCCGACCAGATATCCCAACACAATCTAGTCCCACCTACCAGCACCCAGTCCATATCCCTCCAAACCCTTCCTATTCATATACTCATCCAAATGCCTTTTAAATGTTGCAATTGCATCAGCCTCTTCCTCTGGCAGCTCATTCCATACATGTCACACACTCTGTGCGAAAAAGTTGCCCCTTAGGTCTCTCTTATATCTTTCCTCTATCACCCTAAACCAATGCCCTCTAGTTCTGGACTCCCCCACCCCAGGGAAAATACTTTGCCTATTTATCCTATCTATGCCCCTCATAATTTTGTAAACCTCTCGGCCTCCGACGCTCCAGGGAAAACAGCCCCAGCTCTCCCTATAGCTCAGATCCTCCAATCCTGTCAACATCCTTGTAAATCTTTTTCTGAACCCTTTCAAGTTTCACAACATCTTTCCGATAGGAAGGAGACCACAACTGCACACAATATTCCAACAGTGGCCTAACCAATGTCCTGTACATGACTACAACATGGCCTCCCAACTCCTGTACTTAATACTCTGACCAATAAAGGAAAGCATACCGAATGCCGCCTTTACTATCCTATCTTCCTGCGACACGACTTTCAAGGAGCTATGAACCTGCACCCCAAGGTCTCTCTGTTCAGCAACACTCCCAAGGACCTTACCATTAAGTGTACACATCTTGCTAAGATTTGCTTTCCCAAAATGCAGCATCTTGTATTTATCTGAATTAAACTCCATCTTCCATTTCTCAGTCCATTGGCCCATCTGGTCAAGATCCTGTTGTAGTCTGAGGTAACCTCCTTTGCTGTCTGCTACACCTCCAATTTTGGTGTCATCTGCAAACTTACTAACTATACCTCTTGTGCTCACATCCAAATCATTTACATAAATGATGAAAAGTGTAGAACCCAGTACTGATCCTTGTGGCAGTCCACTGGTCACAGGCCTCCAGTCTGGAAAATAACCCTCTACCACCACCCTCTGTCTTCTGCCTTTTGAGCCAGTTCTGTATCCAAATGTCTAGTTCTCCCTGTATTCTGTGAGATCTAACCTTGCTAACCAGTCTCCCATGGGGAACCTTGTTGAACGCCTTACTGAAGTCCATACAGATCACATCTATTACTCTGCTTCATCAATCCTCTTTGTTACATCTTCAAAAAACTCGATCAAGTTTGTGCAAAATAATTTCCCACGCACAAAGCCATGTTGACTATCCCTAATCTGTCCTTGCCTTTCCAAATACATGCACATCCTGTCCCTCAGGATTCTCTCCCAACAACTTGCCCACCACCAAGGTCAGGCTCACTGGTCTATAGTTCCCTGGCTTGTCCTTAGCACCCATCTTAAACAGTGGCACCACGTTAGACAACCTCCAGTCTCCTGGCACCTCATCTGTGCCTATTGATGATACAAGTATCTCAGTAAGAGGCCCAGCAATCACTTCTCTAGCTTCCCACAGAGGTCTTGGGTACACCTGATCAGGTCCTGGGGATTTATCTACCTTTATGCGTTTCAAGACATCCAGCACTCCGGCTCTGAAATATGGACATTTTTCAAGATGTCACCATCTATTTCCCCACAGTCTATAACTTCCATGTCCTTTTCCACAGTAAATACTGATGCAAAATACTCGTTTAGTACCTTCCCCCATTTTCTGTGGCTCCACACCAGAGCCACCTTGCTGATCTTTGAGGGGCCCTATTCTCTCCCTAGTTATCCTTTTGTCCTTAATGTACTTGTGAAAACCGTTTGGATTCTCCTTAATTCTATTTGCCAAAGCTATCTCATGTCTCCATTTTGTCCTCCTGATTTCCCTCTTAAGTATACATCTACTGCCTTTATACTCTTCTAAGGAATCACTCGATCTATCTGTCTATTATGGTCGCTGGCCCCAAAGTGCTCTCCCACTGGCACCTCCATCATCTGCCCTGCCTTATTTCCCAAGAGTAGGTCAAATTTTGCACCTTCTCCAGTAGGTACATCCAGATACTGAAACAGAAAATTTTCTTTGACACACTTAACAAATTCCCCTCCATCTAAACCCTTAACATGATGGCAGTCCTAGTATATGTTTGTAAAGTTATAATGCCCTACCATAACCACTATTATTCTTACAGATACCTGAAATCTCCTTTCAAGTTTGTTTCTCAATTTCCCTCTGACTTTTAGGAGGTCTATAATACAATCCCAATAAGGTTATCATCCCTTTCTTATTTCTCAGTTCCACCCAATTAACTTCTCTAGATGTATTTCTGGGAATATCCTCCCTCCGTACAGCTGTAATGTTATCCCTTATCAAAAACGCTGCTGCCCCTCCTCTCTCGCCTGCTTCTGTCTCCTTCCTGTAGCATTTGTATCCTGGAATATTAAGCTGCCAGTAAGACCATCCCTGAGCCATGCTTTTTTAATTGCTATGATATCCCAGTCCCATGTTCCTAACCATTCCCTGAATTCATCTGTCTTCCCTGTTAGGTCCCTTGCACTGAAATAAATGCAGTTCAGTTTATTAGTCCTACCTTGTCCCTGCCTGCCCTGACTGTTTGACTCACTTCTGTTCTCAACTGTACCAGTCTCCTATTGATCTCTTTCCTCACTATCTCCATGGGTCACAACCCCCCCACCCCCCAAATTACTCGTTTAAATCCTCCTGAACAGCTCTAGCAAATCTCCCTGCCAGTATATTAGTCCCTTTCCAATTTAGGTGCAATCCGGTCTCCTTGGGGTCAATTCTACCCCAAAAGAGATTCCAATGATCCAACCATATGAATCCTTCTCCCATACACCAGCTCCTCAGCCATGCATTCATCTGCTCTATTCTCCTATTCCTGCCCTCACTTGCTCGTAGCACTGGAGTAATCCAGATATTACAACTCTTGAGGATCTCCTTTGTGAATTCCTGCCTAACTCTCTCTTATCTCCCTTCAGGACCTCAATCTTTTCCCTTCTTATGTCATTGGTTCCAATGCTAAGTAGTGATGTTATTTTCCTTAATGTTAAAAAAAACGCTATACATAGATGTATTGTTACCCTTGAGGTAAGAGGAATATGCTCTAGTCTCACTGCTTTGGGTGACGATGTAAAATACCAGTTGTGCAATGACCAATCGACTACCTGAGTTTATATCTGATTAATTAGTAAGATCTATTGAAGAGGTTTCTTAATGAACACACTTATGGGTTTATTATCAAAGTGAATCTTATTTGATAAAGATGCAATAACTAGTGAATGTATCCAGCCAGTAATATAGATGTATAAGTGCATCTATCCCTTAAACACATACTTTGCCTTCAGAAAGAAAGAGGAGATAAAATAGATTTCTCTGCAGAGATTGGCCAAAGTCTTTTTATTCTAAGAAAACTGTTATTCTTGAAAGTAAAAGATAAATGTTCGGATGTTCGAGAATCTGATGTTCTGGCACACGTGCAGTGTTTCACCCAATTGCTCGCTCAGGAAATACAATTTTGAGGTGTTATTCCAATTGCTTGACCAAAAGAATAAATAGATTTCATCTTGAACTGATGGGAGAGGGTTTTCTTGTTCATGACTAACTTGTCTCCATTGTAGTCTTTCTCAGCAGGCTTTGGTTCAACTCAGCCAGATAAAGCAAAAGTCTTTCCACACCAATCACTGTTCGACAATTGCCCCAACCAGATTGACAGTAATGCAAGTAGTTGTTATCGATCGTGATTGCTCAGAAGTTTTTATCAGATAGAATCCATAGAAAACTTTCATTTGGCATCTTTTCAAAAAATTATAATGTATCCAGGTATTTTATGAAACTCTAAAGAATTTTTTTACAATATTTAAAAACTTAAATTCTCGAAGTACTCTTAACTCTAAATCATTTTTAAAAGCTTCTCCAGCTTCCCAGTTCTAGAACTGTAGTAATTTGCCTAAATTGTATTATCCAAAATAAAATGTTTTGTTCATGCACAGAATGATCTCAAAATATTAAAAGATTGAGTTTCTTAGTGTGTTCACTGAACAGTACTGCTCCAATGTAAATGAAAGGTAATATCCTTCAATGTGTCCATTCATCAAAATTCAAACACATGATACAAAGAGCATAACCTTTTTTTAATGCGAATGAGTCCAGCCTTCCCAGCACTGCAATAGGTGAGCCTTATGTTACAAATCTTCAGGTTTAATGCTGTTTTGGGCATTTGCTAAAAGTTATGAACTAAGGGTTTGTGGTTTTCAGTCATATTCAAAAGTACCGGAAGGCCTATACATAAAAAGGAAAAAGTAAATATCCAGGTGGTAACAGCCCAGATGTGACCTACAGGACAGTAGGCTATAAGCTTACGGGAGGCATAGTAACAACCGTATGGGAAGTGAGAGGATGTAATAAGTTGCAAAAGAATTAATTTTAGAGCAGTCATAAAAAATGTGCCCAAGAAAAGTTCTAATCCTAAGCTGAAACTTAGGTGTTAACTATAAATGCAAAGCTTTTTGTCTTGCACTCATCAGGATATTTTGCAAGGATTCCAATTAAAGGGGAAAACCAGCATTTACATTGAGATCAGAATGATGATTGAGTGGCATGTGGACTCTGGTTGAGGCATTGGCATGCAGAATGCGCCACTTAATGCAGGTTGACAGTTAACTGCCAGCTTTAAATTTTAATTCCTGCAGACTGACTGTAAGTGCTGATGGCAATACCCTGACAAATGAAGTAGCATATGGCTGTCACTTATTTTGTTGATCTAAAACCACAGGCAGAGTGAGTGCTCATGTTCTTTCTGTCTGAAAAGAGCACAGCCCTGTGGAATTGCAGAACAAAATAGTGCGCTGCACTACAAGTGCAAATGACAATTTTAAAATTGGTTTTCAGATAATTCTTCTCGCAATTGGAATTATCCTTAAGATGTTTGCCATCTGCAGAATCAAATCTAATGTTTGACATTATGTTGCGAGTTCACAATTTTAAAAGAGGAATATGGTTAGTTTTGTATGTGTGGTGTGATTGAGTATGCTAGTTACCTTGTTGTGAACAGCTGAAGGGATATTCTGTTTGATACAATCTACGAGTGTTTGGGTCATACACCAGACATTTCTGACATCACATCGACACGGATTTGGTTAAGGCATTTCACATTTGCGTGATAAGCAGAAATATCTTTGGCTTTATGAAATGGTATACTTAGTGGCATATCCCACTCATGTTTCTAATGTATTGTATCAGTTTGAACCAGCTAGGTTCACTTGTTGTTTAAACATTTGAAAAAGCTTGCCCTTCCAGGGTTATCTGAGGTAGACTGGCCCAAGTCCGGACTTTACATACAGTTTACTCTGTGCAGTGAGTAGTAGGGTGGCATGGTGGTTCAGTGGTCAGCACTGATACTTCACGGTGCCAGGGACACAGGTTGGATTCTGCCCTTGAGTGAGTGACTGCATAGAGGTTGCAAGGTTCTCTTAGGTCTGCCTGGGTGTTCACCAGGTGGTTTACTCTTTTAGTCCAAAGATGTGAAGATTAGATGGATTGTCCATGCTAAATTGTCTGTAGTGGACAAGCAGGAGGCTGGTAGAACACAGCAAGCTTGACAGCATCCGGTGTTGTCCAGCCTCCTGCTTGTCTACTTTCGATTCCAGCATCTGCAGTTTTTTTTTGTCTCGAACTAAAATTATTTGTAGTGTCCTGGGATATGTAGACTAGGTGGATGAACCATGGTAAATGTGTTGTTACAGTAGGGGGCTGTATCTGGATGGGTTGCGCTTTGGTGCAGACTCAGTGGATCAAATGGTCTCTTTCTGCACTGTAATTTTATGATTCTAATTTATCTGGCAGAATAGCCATTATTCAACAGGGTATCTTTGTACTCTGTTTGAGAACTAAGTTTACATAATGAACAAATTACTAGGGCCCTAGTTTTGAAGTTACCAAAAAGTCTAATCTTACTGGAACTGGAGGAATCTGTGCATATACTTAACAGTCCAGGGAGGTGCGCAGTGAAAGAGAACAGCCTGACTGATTTTTCAACTTCCAACATCAAGGCAAAGGAGCTCATTTGACTTCTATTTTACAGTTTGAGTGCAGATTGAAAGGATATTTGTGTATAGAACATAGAACAGTATAGCACAGTACAGGCCCTTCGGCCCTCAATGTTGTGCCAGCCTTTTATCTTGATCTAAGATCATACTAAGCTACATACCCTTCATTGTACTATCTTCCATGTGCCTATCCAAGAGTCGCTTACATGCCCCTAATGTATCTGACTCTACTACCACTGCTGGCACACACCCACCACACTCTGTAAAAATCTACCTCTGATATCTCCCCTAAACCTCCTTCCAACTACCTTAAAATTATGCCCCCCCCCATGATAAATATTTTCACTTTGGGAAAAAGTCTCTGGCTATCCACTCTATCTATGCTTCTCATCAGTGTTGTGTATAAGTTTAACATAATATTCTTGAGTTTATGTTTTATGCCCCTATTAAAAACTCCTAGGCCGCTATATGCTCTATTAACTTCTCTCTCAACCTGGTGTACAGTTGTGGATTCAAATATAACTAACATCATGACCTTTTGGCAATTTGCAAGGGATATAATGTTGGATTTGAGAGTGTGGTGCTGGAAAAGCACAGCAGGTCAGGCAGCGTCCGAAGAACAGGAAAATCGATGTTTCAGACAAAAGCCCTTCAGGAGTTCCTGATGAAGGACTTTTGCCAAAAATGTCGATTTTCCTGCTGCTCGGATGCTGCCTGACCTGCTGTGCCTTTCCAAACACCACACTCTCGACTCTTAATCTCCACCATCTGCAGTCCTTACTTTTGCCTATAGAATGTTAGATGTCATTCCATTGAAGACCTGTTTATTGAGAAATTCAACAAAGATTTTTGTGAAAGCTAGGCCGCGGAGGGATCCCATGGTAGCACCGTATATTTGGACCTATGTAAGGTCTTTGAAACTGAACTCAGCTGCACAAGTCACTGAGTGCATCAGTTCAAAAAATTCTGATTCATGCTGTGGTGGCAAATCTAGATTGCGGTGATAAAGTGTGGCATTACAAATGTCTATGGCATAGAGTTACACAGCATGGAAGCAACTCTTCAGTCCAACTCGTCCATGTGAACCAAGTTTCCCAAACTAAACTAATTCATTTTGCCTGCGTTTGGCTCATATCCCTGTAATATGTCTTAGTGATATATTGTCTGTCTGTCTTTTAAATGTTATAACATTTCCTGTATCTACCACTTTTTCTGACAATATGCTAGCAATGTCAAATAAGCACCAGTGTCAACCCAAACCTCTCTGTTATCTGGGTTTTGCTACATTTGGATCTTGATTGCTTTAGTATCTGAGAAATCATGAATGGCATTGAACATTGTGCAATTGTCAGTGAATGTCTTCACATCTAACCTTGTGTTACACTTCACCTGGCTTGGAATGCTGGAAATCAAATTCCACTATTTCTGAAGTCCTGACAAAAGTTGATTTTATGTAAGTATGCTAAATTCCCTAGTTTGCCAATTTTTTTTGGCCCAGAATGACACACAGCACAGACAAAATTTTTGTATGAAGTAAGTTACTTTTGATTGCCAATAAATAGATTCTAGCTAGTTGTAAACAATTATGAACTGTCTATGTATAATATGACTTGAGACTCTAACCCCCTATTATTAAAACTCCCCCTCTATAGACAGACACAGAATAGTCCCAGACCACATGGTTCACTAAAATGATTGTTTTGGCTGGTGAGGATTTGCTGACGTTCGATCTTCCTTCTCAAAATATTTTCACTTGCAGCATGTGCAGTGTGGCCGGACTACGCTTATCATTCAAAGATGCACTTACAACAACTGATGAGAGGAAATATACTGACTTTCTTCAGAGTTGAGAGTTTTTTTGTTATGAATGGACAGTATCTTGATTTTCAGAGTCCAGTGTCTTCTGACCAAACATTCATGTGTACAAGCTGGTCAGCTGTTTGAGAGCCAATCACACAGTTGGGCGGCAAAAGACCTTTCTCATTGATAATAAGTCGCAATTCCGTACACCAATCAGCACTTGCCAACCAGATCTATCTTCATACACACCACCCTTGTTCCAGCCTTTTTGCAATCCATCACCCACTGCTTGAACAAGCAACAATGTTAATAGCACTTAGAATTAGTATCTGGTAAGTTGCTTTTTAAAAATATGCAGCAATTACTCCAACAGTGCTTAGTTTTTTTTAAAAAATCTCTTTTTCCCAATCCGTCCACAATCAAGAGTACAGAAAAATAAAAAGGGATATGGTATTTTCAAATGGAAAGAATGTCATTGCTGAAGCATTTGACGATGATGGATGGAACCCTGTGGAATCTCTGCAGTTGAAATGACTAACCTCCAACAACCATCTTGCTTTGTACTCGATACGACTCCCACCTGAGGAGAGAATTCCACCAATTGACTTCAATTTTGTAGCTGCTGCTTGATGCCACACTTGATCAATTACTGCCTTGGTGTCAGGACAAGTAATGGAATCGTACAGCGTGGAAACAGACCCTTCAGTCCAATCAGCCCATGTAGACCATAAACCCAAACAAAACTAGTCCCACCTGCTTGGTCCATATCCCTGCAAAGGTTTCTTATTCGTTAACTTATTTAGATATCGTTTAAACGTTGCAACTACCCGAATCCATCACTTCCTTTGGAAGTTCATTGCACAATGAGCCACTCTGTTTGACCACCCCCAAGTCTTTTTAATATATTTCACCTCTCACCTTACAAATATGCCTGCTGCTGTTGAAATTCCCCACCTAGGGAAAAAACATCTGTCATTCACCTAGTATATACCCTTCATGATCTCATAAACCTCTATAAGGCCACCCCTCAACTTTCTAGCTCCAGTGAAAAAAGTCTGTCTATCCAGCGCCTCTTTATAACTCAAACTCTCTATTCCTGACAACACCATGATAAATTTCTTTTGAACCCTCTCCGGCTTAATAATATCCTCCCTGTAACAGAGTGCCCAGAATTTGACACAGTATTCCAGAAGAGGGCTCACCACCATCTTGTACAACCTCAACAAACTTCGTAGCTCTTAAACTCGATGCCTGAACAATGAAGGCAGGTGTGCTAAATGCCTTCCTCACCACCCTATCCATATAAGACACAAATTTTAAAGAAATATATACCTGAACCCCTACTGGTCTCTGTTCTACCTTTTTTTAAACAAAATGCAATACCTCACATTTATCCAAATAAAACTACGTTTGTCAGTTTTCAACCTATTGACCCAATTGATCAAGACCTTTTTGTAATCCTAGATAACTGTCTTCGCTATCCACTATACAAAAACTATTCTCACCTCGACCATTTATATAAATGACAACCAAAAATGGGCCCAGCACTTATCCCTGTGGAACACTCATGGTCACAGACCTCCAGTTCAAAAAACAATGCTCCACCATCACACACTGTCCCTTATGGTCTTGGCAAATGCAAAGGCATTTTTCACCACTTAAGTACAAATGTTAGTCAATGGCTTCTAACAACTCACCCAACCATTTGACCGGGTTATGTTGTGCAAAGATGACATGATAGCACACAAATGGGACATCGCTTCTGCACATCTCAGACAGTTCATTAGAAGTATGGCTCAGTGGCATGCATTTCATCCAGCAGTTCATTGTTTTTATGTCAATCACGCAAACATATTTTTAGCTAGTTTTCAAGTAAGATTATCCATTCATGACTGGTCCGACGACATGTTCCAGTGGAAACAAATGTGTACCTGTCGTAAAGAATTGTGTGTATTTTGTTGATATAGTCATGGTTGTTAGGAGTGACTACTCCAGTCCTTTTGGGTTTATTGATATGTATGTTAATGTAGGCCTTAAAGCCTCTCAGCACAACCAGACATTAATGTTGCATGTGAAAATCAGACAAATCATTAGGTATCTTGCAGTATGCATATGCTAAAATCAGCTAAGCGTGCCTTCAAGGAATCATCATCAGTGGATACTGGTTTGTGATGGGATAGCTGGGAATAGAAGAATTCAAACTCCGCAAATAAAGAATCTCCTTGCAGGACAGTCCTGCCATCCCAGAGTTCAATTTTTAGAAGTTTAGTTGCACTCCTTTTCTTAGGTAAGGAGGCATAAACTGTAAGCAGTACTCCAGTTGGTGGCCTTTCCAAAGCTCCTGTATAATTACAGCAAGACTACTTTGCTCCTGCACTCTTGCAATAAGGACCGACCTACTATTTACTGACCTACTATTTACCTACCTACCTTGCATGCTACATTTGTGTGTTGGCTTTCAGTGACTTATGAAATGGGCAGGCTGGTCCCTTTGAAGCTCAACATTTCCTAATCTCTCTCCAGTTAAGAAATGCTCTGCATTTGTTTTTCCTATTGAAGTGGATAACTTCATGTTCTTCCACCTGCTGTGTTCCTGCCCAGTCACTTGCCCCAAGTCCCTTTTTGAATCTTCCTTGCAACTTTCATTTCCAATTAGTTTTGTCATCAGAAAACCTGGAATATTACATTCAATCCACACATCCATAATATTGATAAGTTGTAAATAGCTGGGACCAAAGCATTGATGTTTAAGACAATCCAGTAGTCATAGCCCCATCAAACTAAAAGTGATCTGTTTTTTTTCCTCTGACTCTGTTTTCAGCCTGTTAACCAATTCTCAATCTATGCCAGTGTGTTTGCTTTAACTTTGCTAATTAACCTCCTGTATGGAATGTTATCAAAAACCTGAAACGAATGCGGACAAACTCGAGCAGCCATCTGTAGACTGAGAAATCATGAATGTTTCGAGTACTGTTGACTCTCCTGGAGAATTTGTCATGTTCAGTTGAAACATTATTTGCAGTAAATTCTAGCATTATACCACTACTGAAATCAGGCTAACTGATCAGTATTTCCTTGCCTTCTGTTTGACTACTTTCTGAAATAATGGGCTTACATTTGATATCTTCAATTTTGCTAGAACCATTCTAAAGTCTACAGATTTTTAAAAGGTGACCACAAACACTTGCCATACTGTTTTTCAACACTCTGGGATGTAGGTTGTTATGTCCAGGGATTTATTAACTTTCATACTCATTAAATTCTTATACCACTTTTGGTTTTCCCCCCACCTTTTGCTACTTCCTTGGTTCTATGTATTCCTGGGAAGGTTTTTGCATCCTAGCTTGTGTCTGTCTGAAAGAATGTGTTCATTTTTTTGCTGTTTTCTTAATCCCAGTTATAAATTCTCTCTCCCTGTATGGATCCATGTTTTGACTTTACTAATATTTTCCTCCTTGTACACCAAATCAAGCTTTTACACTCCATTTTATTTTGTATCTTATTCTGTTTTCAGTTTTTTTTTCGCTGCACTGTTGGAATTCTAAAATGCTTCCACTCTTCATGCTTATTACTGTTGCAATTTTATAATCTTGCTTTGAGCAAACATAATCTTTAATTTCTCTTGATAATCATGATGGAATCACCTTTACTGTTAGATTCTTGTGCCTAAAGGAATGTAAATTGTTTAAAATTAGGTATTATTTATTTAAATGATAGCTATTGCTTGCCTACTTCAATAACTTTCAGTATAGTTTCCAAAGCTACCAGAGCTAGTTTTCTTCTCGTACCTTTGTAGTTTCTTTTACTTAGATCTAAGGTCCAAGTTTTGCGCTGAATTGTAGCACTTTCAACTTATAATAGAAAGTTCTATTGCATTCACTCTTGTCTTCTCTTAAGACCTCTCTACAACAAAATCGTTCATTAGTCTTTTCTCATTACACAGCATTAGTTTTTTAATTCATTCATTGAGTATTGGCTATTGCTGACTGGCCAGCATTTATTTGCTGTTACTGGTTGCCCTTGGGAAGGTGTGCTGAACTACCGCCTTGATCCAATTCCGTTCATGTGCTATAGGTAGACCCACAATGCCCTTCCGGAGGGAATTCCAGGATTTTGATTCAGGGAGAGTGAAGGAGCAGCAGCACGTTTCCAAGTCAGGATGGTGAGTGGCTTGGAGGGGAACTTGCAAGTGGTAGTGTTCCCGTGTATTTGCTGGCTTATCTTTCATGATCGAAGTAGTTGTGGGCTTGGAAGATACTGTCTCAAAATCTTTGGTGAATTTATGCAGTACGCTGGTAGTTAGTACACATCGCTGCTACTGAGTGTCGGTGATGGAGGGTGTCAATCAAGCAAGCTGCTTTGTCTTGGATGGTGTCAATTTCTTGAATGTTATTGGAGCTACACTCATCCAGGCAAATGAGTATTCCCTAACACTCTTGCCTTGTCCCTTGTGGATGATGGACAGACACTGGGGAGTCAGGAGGTGAATTACTCCTGGTGAGTCCAGTTGCGTTTCTGGTAAGCCCAAAGTGTTGACAGTAGGGGACTCAGTGATGGTATCACCAATGAATGTGGCAGTGGTTAGATTTTGTATTATTGTGGTACCAATGTCACTTGCCATTTGTCAGTCCAAGCCTGGACATTGTCCAGATCTCCTTTGCATTTGAACATTGATTGCTTCAGTATCTGAGTTGTCACAAATGGTGCTCAAACATTGTGCAGTCATCTATGAACATACCATTTCTTACGTGATGATGGAGGAAAGGTTATTGATGAAGCAGCTGAAGATGGTTAGGCCTCAGAAACTACCTTGAGGAAATCCTACAGACATGTCCTTGAGCTGAGATGACTAACCTCCAACAACCACAACCAACTTCCTTTGTGACCGATATGACTCCAACCAGTGAAGAGTTTGCCCACTGATACCATTGCTTCCAGTTTTGCTAAGGCTCTTGGATGCCACAGTCAGTCAAATGTTGCCTTTATGTCAATAGCTGTCACTCTCATTTCATCTTACCTCTGGAATTCAGTGCTTTTGTCCATGTTTGGGCCAAGGCTGTAAAGAGATCAGGAGCTGAGTGGCCCTGGCCGAGTTCAAACTGAGTGCCAGTGAGCAGGTGCTGCTTTGCATGGTTGGTGACACCTTGTGTCATTTAACTGATGATTGAGAGGAAAGTGATGTGGTAATTGGCCAGGTTAGATTTGTCCTTTTGTTTTGTGTACAGTACTAGAACAGTACTGTAACTGTACTAGAACAGTTGTAACTGTACTAAAACAGCTTGGCTAGGGATGTTGGCTTGGCAAATTCAGTAGGTCTTCATAATATTGCAGCATTATTGTCAGGGCCCATAGCCTTTGCAGAATCCAGTGCCTTCCAATGTTTCTTGATTTTGTGTGGAGTGGAGGGAATGAATTGCTGAAGATTGGCATCTGTGATGCTGGGGATCACTGGAGGATGCTGAGATGGATCATCTTGGCAGTTCTGGCTGATGATTGCTGTGAATGCATTAGCTTTATCTTTTGATAAAGCTACCAAACAATTAGTACTGTTTGGTAGGTTTACACCTCATTTTTAGATATATCTGGTGCTGCTTTTGGCATGCTCTCTGCATTCTCCGTGCTCTCCATTGACTCAGGATTTGATGATAATGGTTGACTGGAGGATATTTCGGGACAAAAGGTTTCATATCGTATTAGAATATGATTCTGCTGCTGATGGTCCATGGACCATCATGGATGCCCAGTTTGTTTGAAGACTGTCCCATTTAGCATTTAGACCCATCTAAAATAGCATTTTCACTGCTGGGTTCCTGAATATAATGTTATAGAAAACCATTTTATATATATTCAAGGAATTTGTCCTGCACAGCATTAGTGATTGTAGATTACATGAACCTCTGCTGATGTATATTATACCCTTTTTCACCAGTACTGTTCTGAATATAAACAATGCCTATGTCTTTTATTCATTCATGGGATATTGACATCACTGTCTGGTCCAGTATTGATTACCCCTAATTGTCTGTTGATATGGGACCATTTCAGAGGGCAGTAGTCAGATACATTGCTGTCTGTCTGGGGTCACGTCATAGGATGACAGATATCCTTCCCTACAGGACATTAGTGAACCAGATGAATTTTTACAATGCATATCAAAAGATACATGGTTGCAATTCTACTTTTAATTCAATTTATGAAATCAAAATCAGATTTCATTATCTACTGTAGCGGAATTCAAATCCATGACTCCAAAGGATTAGCTGGGTCACTGCATTACTATTCCAGTGACACTATCACTACACTGATGCATCCTCCTGCTGTTTCTTAGCTCCACCTAAACTGATTGTACATCTTGATCTCCTCAATTTAAGATCCCCTTTCTCATAAACGTACTGATTTTATTCTTTATTAACAACACAATTCTTCTTCCATTTGTTTTGCCTTCATAACTTTTAGATACTCTGAACACCCAATTTCCTAGCTTTACTCACCTACTGCTGTCGTCTTTTGTTCCATCAGTTGATCTACCTGGTTGCAGATGCTGCATGAATTTTGATAGAATGCCTTTAGCTCTGTCCTTTTGTTATTTTGCAACCTTTAGCATTATTTGCCCATGTGCTGTTAAGTTTGTACACACGATTCATTCCTGCTGCACTTTGACTACATTTCCTTTAGCTTGCTCTCTTGCCTTGTCCTCCATTTAATTTGTTGCAGTCTTCCTCACATGGTTGCTTACCCCCACTTCTTAGTTTAAAACCTTCTCTAATGTTATACTTGTATGACTCACCAGAATACTAGCCTCAATTTAGGTACTAGTACCCCAGGAATTGAAATCTGTTTCTCCATATTAATCTCTGAGTCATGCATTTAACTCTTTAATCTTATTTACTCTATGCCAATTCACTCCTGGCTCACTTAATAATGCAGAGGTTATTGCCTTTTGAGGTTCCCAGATGCTCAAGCATGTTCTATTTCCCAGTTCTATCTATTTTGCTCATATCTGTGTAGACTGCAACAATGGGGTTTTCCTCTTTCTCTATCCCACCAAGGAAGGTATCCTAGCCTATGGGATGAAGCAAGCAGCTCAACTGCCCAGAATCTTGTTTTTGGGTGCAGAGAATCGCCCTGATTGTACTGTTGATATCACAAGGAGAAAGTGAGGACTGCAGATGCTGGAGTCCTGTAGAAGGGCTTATGCCCGAAACGTCGATTCTCCTGCTCCTTGGATGCTGCCTGGCCTGCTGTGTTTTTCCAGCACCACATTTTTCAACTGTTTGATATCACCACTACTTTCCTATTGGGCCTCACCACTTGAATAGCTTTTTGTACCATGGTACCATTGCCAGTTCACTCATCAATCCTTTAACCCTCCTATGATCCGTAGAGACTGCAAGAACCTCAAACCTATTGAACAGCTGTAAAGATAAAGGCCTTATCTGACTCACATTCACTCTCCTGACGCAAAATGAGTCCCAAGGGGTGTGACAGCCTTCTGGAATAAAGTGGCCAGGTAACATTTACACCTCCCTGATATGTTGCAGTGTTCTCAGCTGAGCCTCTAGCTCTGCTTAAAATTAGTAGTTAAGCTTTCAAGACCTAGCTGTACTTTTAGTCCCGGCATAGATGATTCAATTTGCAGTACTTGAGTAAACATCGCGACCACATCATTTTGGAATTCAATATAGCAATGTTGGTGAATATTAATTCAAATAAAAGTCACTGAATTCTGCCATGTTGCAGACTCTTTGTAAGTACGTCCTTATTTAATTATCCTAGTCCAGTCTAAGTGATTCTGTTGATTTCACTAAAAAGCCGACTTATAGCCTGAGCCAAGGGGGTGTTCCGTAGCACAAAACATTTCAATTTACGATGTAATCCTTCAATGCTTTTCTCGTATTTGGATTTAGAGAATGAAGACAGTGCTCCCCCACCTGTTTGAACAAATTGCCCCTTGCATTTAATTGTTGCCTACACTCAAGTTGTTATTCATACTTGTATGGTTCCATAATCTTGATATCCAAGTCTCGGAGTGAGTGTTGATAAAATTTGTACTGTAGAAATAGTATAACAGCACTCATAAATTTTTCTCGTCTAATTTTGATTTCCCTCGCCAGTTCAAGGCTACCAGAGTCACTGTACATCTCTGCAGCTTAATAATCTGACATGATAGCTACCTAACCTGCATATTTTAGCAAATCACTCGGTAATACATTTGATCCATGAGCCAACAATAAAGCCTACAAGTGAGATTGCAAGTTTCCAGCTAATACTTGCCATAATGCTAAAACAACTTTCTTGGTAGTGCTTTCCTTGATTGCATCTTCTGTGTAAGGCTGAACTCATTTATAGAAAAATGTACCTAGTATTCAGTCTTGATGACCATTATACATTAAACTTAATATGCACAAATAGCTTTGGAGATTAGTACCAAATTGCTTCTCATGAAGAAAACTTGCTGGTTTGCAGCTGGTGAACAGACTGGTGAATATCTATTTCTTGAAGTTTTAACATTTTTGATCATGTTTTTAGTTGACAGTATTTTACATCATGCTTTTTTTATAATGTTCTCACCATTAAAGTTGACAGTGGTCAGAATGTGTTTCTTCACTTATGAAACAAACAATTGCTGCTAACCTTTAAAAGATTAATAAAATTATGGTGATTGTATGGCATGGGTTTGTCGACTCGCACAAAGTCATGCACTGAAAATATCATGATTTTTTAAAAAAGAAAATACTGCAGTGCCATAATTTGAATTAATATACAGTAATCTTGTTATTTAATTATCTGTTACATTTACATCAGTAATTTACCTCCAGAAATTTTACATTTCAGTCTTGTGTTCATTAAATTATTTTAACTGATTTGAGTGGAGTGATTGCAGTTGTGCCAGTTTACTGCAGTTTAATGTTATAGCCATGTTGTTTTCTTCCTGTGGTAGAATAACTAATTTGTTTTTGAGTGCTTGGAAGTTTGATAGTTATTGTACATTACAACAGTTTCCTTGTGGTAGGGTTGCTACTTTCCACTGACCCTTAACCACCATCTGGTATGAATTCAGAGTACTTCTGTCATCTGCAGCTAATTACTGTCACCTGCATGTTGTGTTCACCACAATACTTTGATATTGCGTTCATTACTGAAATGTGTAATTTATCAGCTTGTTTGCGTGCACTTTTTTAAAGTTTAGAAAAAAAATTAGAATTTAAAATCTCTGGAACCAAAACAACATGCATTTCTGTACTTGGTTTTGTCTGGAAAGTGGGGTTTTGAACACCATCAGTCGTCAGATTAAGGAATGTAATTTTTGATTTTTCCCGCAAACCAGTGAGTTGCCATATTATTGCCTGGTATTATTACTTCAAGGATGGCAGCTTGAATATGGTGTGTGTGTATATATAGTATTAATATACTTTGGCCCTAATTTCAAGATACCAGGGACGATCCTGATTTATGATTTAAATTGTCCCCAGTGGCACTTACACAGCTGACAATCGAGGACTGGAAAGATGTGTATACAGAAGAGTTTACAAAATGAAGCCAGCTGTGTTTCCCTACATATTGTGGCTTCCTGACATGCATCATTAAACCTTATTAGCTACTTCCTTTTGCAGAGATTCTTGTAGACTCAAACCCTGCATATTAGCAGTTTCTGTCTCTCCAACTGGAAATTATTTCCTTTATTGTAGAGTGTCACCCGCTATAGTTTCTGATGTGTAGTAATTGGTACTTTGGAGTATAATCATAGTGAAATACCACTCCATGCATTTCTTTATTTGGAAATTAATACAGACCTTTTTACTTTATCTGTCAATCTGTGCAACTTTTCCCATAAGTCCAAATGTTAAGGTTTCTTACAAGCCATTAAGTATGAAATCAATCATCAAATGGTTCATAAGAACAAGGGTAATGTACCCCAAAATAACAAAACAGAGTTGAAAATAACCTAGTTTATATGTCAATAATTGCATCATACATTATTGTTTTTAAGGGAATGTCTTAAATTATTTGGCATAAAGGACTAACAAAACAAAGTTGTTATTTTGCAATATGGCAAAGATTATTGAAAGAAATGTTCAAAATTTCTTTGAAGACTTGAAAGGAATTGTGCAGTGTGAACATAATACTTGTAATATAATAATATGTAATTTTTGTGATCAATCTTCAATTTCTTTGTAATGCCTTAGCAAATGTTTTGTAAGGTTAGTAACGAATATTAAATTGTTCAGTTCAGAGTTACCAATTTTCAATGCAATTACAAAAAAATGGTCTGAAACTGCAGTAAATATTGAGTCGAAAAGTTTGGCGTTGGAATGCACAGCGCAGCACATCAGACAGCATCCGAGGAGCAGGAGAGTCAACGTTTCGGGCATTATTCTTCGGTGTTCCTGCTGAAAAGCTTATACCTGAAATATCGACTTTCCTGCTCCTTGGATACTGCCTGACCTGTGCTTTTCTAGCGCTACACTTTTCGACTCTGACTCTTCAACATCTGCAGTCCTCACTTTCTCCTCTGCAGTAATATAACTGACAATGGATGCTGCATTACAAACTGAAGTGTACTGTTTTTATACTGTTTTGAAACTAGAGCAATATTGACTTTTTTTTTAAATATCTTGCTCATCAAGGTGAATGTATACTTTTTTTAAGATGTTCCATAAAGTTAATCAATCATCAAGCAGAGTCTACATGGTTTCATGAAGAGGAAATCATACCTGATAAATTTAGTAGATTTCTTTGAGAAGGTAACAAGCAGGATTGATAAAGGGAATCAATGCATGGAATATATTTGAATTTTAAGAAAGCTTTAAAGGCAACATATATTTGACTACATAAAAAAAAGCCTCTGATGTTGGAGGCAGCATATTAGCATGGATAGTGGATTAGCTAACGAATCAAAAATAGTGTATTGGGATAAAGTGGGTATTTTCAAGATGGCAACCAGTAATAATGGAGTGCCATATGGAACAGTGCTGAGGCTACACTTATTTACAATATACGTTGATTATTTTGAGGAAAGTGAGAGAAATATAGCCAAGTTTGCAGATAACACAAAAAGAGATGGGAAGGCAAATGATGAGGATGGCACAAAAAGCTTGCAGATGGATATAGTCAAGTTAAGTCAGTGGGCAAAAGCATAGCAAATAGAATATAATGTAAGGTTATGCACTTTGTCAGGAAGCTGAATGCAGCCCTTCTCCTTGTAAATAATAGAAAGCTATTTAGCAGAGAACCTGTGAATCATGAAAAGCTAGCATCCAAGTTGAGATTATAGAGAAGGCAAATGAAATGTTGACCCTGATTTCAGAGGGAATGGGGTATCAAAGTAGGATGGTTTTGCTAAAACTGTACAAGGCACTTGTCAGATCACAGTTGGAATACTGTGAACAGTTTCAGGCTCCTTATCCAGGATAGTCCAGAGAATGTTTATCATCAAGTATGGAGGAGGGATTAAGTTAGGCCTGTACTCAATGAGATTTAGAAGAATGAGAGGTGACCTTACTGAAATATACAAGATTCTTCGAGGACTTGATCCACTAGATACATGAAGGTTGGTTCCCTTGCAGGAGAGTCTGGGACCAGAGGGTATGATCTCAGAATAAACGGCCACACATGTCAGACACACGAAGGAATTTCTTCTTTCAGCTGGTAGTGAATCTGTTCCAATTTTTAGGCAGAGGGCTATCAGGGCTGTGTTGTTAAGTACATCCTGAGGTAGATTTTTAATCAGTAAAGCAATCCAGGGTTATGGGGGAAGGCAGGAAAGTGGAGTTGAGGATTGTCAGCCATCTCATTGAATGGTGATGCAGACGCAATGGGCTAAATCATCTACTTACGCTCGAGCATCTTATGGTCTTAAGTACTGTGAAGCACAACCCTCAAGGAATATCAAAACTTTAGCTTTAAGGTATTTGTATCTTTGTTTAACATGTGCAGGAATTAGAGTCTGCATCTACTACATGATTTTTTTCCCATGTTTCTTTTATATAATCTTCATGGTTTAAAATGGGGCAGAAATACAAAATAGATGCACCAGTTAAGTTTCTGCATTTTATTTAGTTACCTATCTTTGACCAGTTTATAATGTTATTATTTTTAGTCTGTTATCGTTGATTTGAAGACATGTACAGACTTCAAAAAAAGCTGGTAGTCCTGGTTCTGTCTGTAGTAGTTGATTAAAGAGACAACGTATTGTGGAAGACCATTACTTAAGGGATTATGTGGGTAATTGCTTTTAGTTGGGAATCTGATTATACCTGATTATATCTGATTATTCTCTATTTGGCACATGTAAAATTCACTTTATGAAGTTTCCCTCTTAGTTCTTCAAGTTGGTACATGACTGGATATAGAAGTTATTTCCTCATTATTTCACTTAAAGGAGATATAGAAAAAGAATTGTCCACAATACCCTCTCTCTAGCTAAATTTAAAGGAGCAAATATTAACCTGCTTGACCATTGGAAAAGTTGGTAGCGTTGGATGCAAAGTTTCTTTTCGACCCCATCTAATTGTTGTCAATGGAACATAGGTATTGGCTGGTTATGAATCTGGCATTCTACCTGATTCCATTTCAAAAGTAAGAATTGCAAATTTAGCACTCAAGGTAAAGAATGGTAATATTGAAATAGACCCTTTTTTAAAGACCCATATCAAGAAGTGATTTTGTGTCATTGGTTTGCAACAAGATTGAAACTACTCAAACTCAATGTACAATTGGTGGGGAATTGATTTTTCATCTTATCTGTCTTCGGTTTGCTTCAGTTAGACCCAGTTCCAAAGATGTAATTTATGTATCTAGTTTAATCTCTCATTTCTCTCCTCCCACCCCATCTGCATACTGTGTTTTAAAGCATTTTCTCTTTTTCATGAAGATGACATCAGCTTTTTTGTTGTCACTGGGTAGTAAAATATGCTTTGTTGATAACTCCAGGCGATGAGAACTCAGGCTGTATTAGTTGAAATAGTACATATGCATACAGAATATCTCTTAGTTTCTATGTAAACTGTTAACATGATTTACATTTTGGGGAAAATAAGCACAGATACTCCAGAATCTAAAGTACTATGGTTGCACAAAATTTTATTGTTCAAGTTTGAAAGATTTATGGCTCAGAATTAATTATGATGCTTCTTTTAGATAAGATTGTCAAATTAAATTTACTTCTGGCATCAAAATTTAATGTTGAGACACAAAATAAAACAAAAGTGTTCAGTCTCTCAGCAATAAATATTGCACTCAGTGTTTCATTAACTAGGCTGTCCAAATGTAAAATGTCAAACTCAAATTCTAAGCAAAAAGTAATGTAGTGCAATAAAGCTAGTATCCTTTTAACTTTGCGTTTTCCCATGCACTGTCGTGTATCTGATTACAGCCAGGGTTTCAAGAAATGGTAGCCAGTGTTATACAAATGTAATTAGTGCTACATTAACATGGATTATTGTGTATAAAGTACATTTTGTTTACAAGCAGTTTTGTTTTTATTTTATTTAATATGGTGTTTTACTGTATTTTTGTCAGATTATCATTGTTGCCTATTAATTAAGTGCTGACATGAGTATGGCTTGTCATGGAAGCCTCCATTTACTTTTTGTGTTCATTTCTTTCTTGCTTTTGATGAACCAATTACAAATCAGATGTTTTTGTAGTGTGCAGATTGAAAGTGATGGTTACACTGTGTGGGAAAGGGAAAATGTTATGCAACACTTATTGACCAAGAATTGTTTTTCTTTGTTATAATAAAGCAAGAACTTACCATATTTATGAGGTGGCAGTTCATTGGAGCTGTGACTTTTTCCAAGGGAACAGTAGTATTCTTTGCTGTATTTTCTGTATAAAGTATCACAGTTTTTTCCGCTGTTTAGGATGCAGGGGGGAGCAGTCTCAGTCAGTAGTTATGCATATTGTGAGACAGTGATTCTTTATTTTATTACAAAAAAAGACCAACTTTAGACGACCAGATTAAATCATTCCTTTCACTTTTAATGGGATTTAGATGAATAGAACAAAATATGCACTTTGCATTCATTGATAGCATCTTTAGGTTGAGGTAATTGAGTCTTTTTTTTCCTTGACTGAATGAATAATGACTTCATCTGATCCGCAGTGAGGCCTGAAACTTAGACTGCCATTGTGAACCCAAAGAGATCTGGTCTTTGAAACGTGCTCTGCTTCTTTGGCTTAATTTTTTCTTTTTAATCCCAGAACCCATTTTTCTCGATAATTCAAGCATAACCCACGTATTAGTCGAAGCTGTGGAAATCATAAGATATTTGCCTCAGTTGTGTTACTTTGAGTGCCGCTGATAAATCAGTTTGCTGTCGCCTATAGAATCCTAGTTCTCAGGGGAAGAGAAAGGCAAGCCTTTGGAATGTTTAACTTCTTCACAAATGGTTAGGTGTAATTTTCTGATTATTTCTATAATTAAGGGAAACATTTCTGTTTTGGTGTTTATTTCCCTTTAATAATAGTATAAGGTCTGACTAGAGCGGCTAGAAAAAATAAGAGACTTTTTTTTCCTCTCTGGTTTATTAACTACAATGCATTAAAAAAAATTGAACAGAGCAAATAGTTCTGTAACGTCTTTAAAAAATTATCAACAGAACTTTAAATCAATTAAACAAAAACAAATTGCTCAAATTGTACAAAAAGGCAACATTGTTGGAATTATGACTGAGTGTTTTGAAAAATAAACTATTTCTGACATGCGAGACAGTTGAAAGGAAGAATTACTGAAGCTGGCCACACATTATTCTCTTTCCCCACTGTGGGTAATTGTCCAATTGAAAGTAAAAGCAACTAGAATTACTACTTAAAACTTAACTTTGACTTAATTAGTGAAATTAAATGCAAACATAGTTATGTATATACATAACTGCAACCACCAACATAGAAATATTATTTAAGACTGTTGATTCCAGGAAAGCAATTGGGTGAGCGGAATCAGCAAACAGATGTCAAACACAACAATTATGCTATTTATTCCCTCAAGCCTGTTCTAACAACAAGACTGATTCTGAACTGAACTCCATACAGACACCTTGGTCCACTATCCTTCACACTTTTTTTAATTTGTGGAAGTCTATCAACCTAGGATTTAAAATTGTCAATTGACCCAGTATCAATATTTGGAAGAAAACATCAAACATGCTCTACCTTTTGTATATATGTGCTTGCATGATTCACTCTTTAAGGATCCAGTTCTAATTTTTCAATGTCCTAGACTTCCCAGCTAACAAAAAAAGCTTCATTCTCCCCTGTTGATTCCCTTGAATAGTTTCCAAGCTTTGATCAAGTCACTCCTCAGCCTCTAAAATTCTAGGATTTGGAAGTCTACTTTGTGTAAACCTCTCTTGTAGTTTAAACTTTGGATCACAAGTATCATTCTGGCAAGTCTATACTGCATTCCCTCCAGGGCCTTTCTAAGGTGATGTGAATGAATAAATGTTATGGCACTATGTTCGGGGAGAAACTGGCTGTAGTTGGGATATAAATTCAATAGAAGGATTTTCAAGGATTTAAAAGGATAGATTACCCTCAAAATTCAAACGTATAATTCCCTGAGTGTGTCAGTGCAGGAAGAACAGTCATCACCTGAGTGTCATGTCAAGTAGTGTGGGCAGCTATGGTCTTCTAAACATTCTGATTCGAGCATCAGTGGATGATCTCGTTGAAAGTTCTGGTTTCATCAGCCTTTAATGTTGTCTAGCTGCTTCCTTCCCTGTCAATTTCTTAATCCTCTTCTGTTAATTCTTCCAGTGATAGTCTCACACTCCAACCCTTCTGCATAGATAACATTTCCAAGGAATTTCTTTTGTCTTCTGTTGATATTATTATTATTTGAGTATTCTGCTACTCTTCTGACCTCATTCAATTAGTTTGTTCTCTTCACCTCATTTTGAAGCCACGATTTTTTTCTCTTCCTTTTTCCCCATGCTCCCAGCTTCATGTCCATTATTAATTACTTACCAGACAGGTAGATAAAGCTATTTTTAAAAATGAGTTGCATTTTCTTTTATAAATTGGGGCAGATTGCATTGAAAATGAAATAATAGATTTATACAAAACATTAGGGAGGCCATGCTTTCAAGTATCTGGAACTTTGAGCAGATCATCATGTGTAGTAAATTGAATAGAATGTTATCAGGGATGGGGATAGTTAGAAAGAGAGACTGAAATTATTTCATCCACCACAGTGATTGCTAAATTGATACTTAATGTTTTTTGAAAGTTTAAATATTGAAAGGTTTTGTTAGAACAAATGCCTTTTTTCAGGAATATGTTAGCAAGGGTCATCAGTTTAATATTGTCACTATGTGAATGAAAAGGAGGGTTGCAGAGAATTATTGAAGTGAGATAGGCATTGCCACAAAGAAATAGTTGATTTGTGGGAAAGAATGGCACATACCCTGTCATATGGCAACAATGTTTTGGTACACTCCAGTTGCTCAAAGCATAGTTCACAGCACTGATACAAAACAAAAACAATATGACTGCAGACAGAATGCCAAATATTAGGTAATGTGATTCACTGGGTGGTGTTGCCTAATAACTGATATTTGAGGGAATGGAATTTCTTTTGGTTGTGGTAAAGAACAAGAACTGACTTGTAGTATGGACTCTTTTTTTAAAAACATTTGCCTGTACCTGTATTTTTTTGTTTTTGCTGCTGTTTACCTATTAGTTACTTATCTATGCAACTTAACTCTGATCTGTCTGTATTGCTCACAAGACAAAGGTTTTCACTGTGCCTCGGTACACTTGACAATAAATTTAATTCCATTCAACTCCGTACTGTCGCATCATTCACCATGGAGGGAGTGAGTAATCCTAATTAAACCATATGCTTGCTCAGCCTGCTACTTTCTAAGAAAGGGAGAATAAGCTATCGTTAACCTCAATGAAAAAAGTGGTTCAGTGAACTCCCTCATGCAATGGTAGATGTCAAACTGCAAGATGTTGCAGAGCTGACCTACAAGGAACCAGAAGTATTTCCTTTTATTGAAATTGGCAAAGGCTGCTGTCTGAGATCTTCCTGCTGAAGTTAAATGGGTGTCTGTTCAGTTATTGGACCCTCATGGTGTTTCAAATGCATATAAAAATGGTCTGGTTCAAGTAAGAGATGCCTTTGGTTTGTTTAGATAGAGTCAAACTCCTATGTTTCTTTGTTTCCTTGAAATGCTACAGCACAGAACCAAACTACATTTGTTCCTATATATAAAGATAATTTTTACGAACAAAATATTTTGAAATTAAAACAAGATTATACTTTATTGCCACAAGCAACGCAATCCTTAGGTGCTTGTTTGTTTGGTGCGGAATTGATGGGCAAAAAAGCCTTCTCTGTGCTGCAGATCTCTGACTCTGTCATAATGATTTCTTCTGGCTCTGTTGCCTAAGCCCATCTGTTGAAATCTACTCCAATGCTTGATTGCTTCCTGCCTAGACTAGTCTAAGGTTCTCCTGACAAGCCGCCTAGTTTCCACCCTCCATAAACCTGAACTAATTTAAAACTCTTTTTGTCTGTTTCCTTGCTTGCATCAAGTTTTAGTAGTCCTATGTTCTGGCATACCTACCAGTTCCCAATCCACTAGTGCCCATTCTCAAACTCTTATTTGGATGCATGGATGGTCTCATTCCATCTTGTTAATGTATCCTGCTCCAACTCTACAGCCCTGCAGAAACTGTTCACTCAATTCTGACCTTTTAAGAACCCATCCCTCCACTCTCACCATCATGGATGACCATGCCTTCAGCAGCTGTAAACTCTGAAAATCCCTCCATTCCTCTCCACCCCTCATCCTTTCAAAACGCTATTTAAAATTAGTCAAGTTTTCAGTAACTCCTTTAGCTCAGTTATTAGTGATTTCATTCTGATTATGTTCTTGGAATGTTTTCCTACGTAAAACTTCTGTATAAGTAACTTTATAAAAATCAGAAATTCAAACAATAGCTTTGTGATTTTATGGCCTTACTCCAATTTTTGTGCACTTCGGTTTTTGTTGGTCTGCTAAATGCAAATCTGATGTGAAGAATGTGTAGCAATTCCCTACTATCACCTTTGTTTAAAAAGGTGATGTGATATAGTTATAGTGTATACAAAAGGTAGGATAAAAATATCAAGAATATTTTAAAGATACAGAGTCTCTTTGGCTTTAAATGCAACTTGGATTATAACTAAATTCACCTGCAAATATTTTGATTTCTTGTAGGTTGGCTTGCTGGACCTGGAACTAAATCGACTGACGAAGGCTTTGTTTTTGGCACTAGTTGTGCTTTCAGTAGTTATGGTAGCTTTACAAGGATTTGTGGGTCCTTGGTATCGTTACCTATTCCGCTTCATTCTATTATTTTCCTACATCATTCCGATCAGGTAAGATTTGTTTTAAAATTCTGTCCAACCTACGAAACGTGAATGTTGAAAGTCATACCTAAATCTAGTTGTGAAGGAAGCTTTATCGTGAAATTGTTGTAGCACAAACGAAAATGTGATGGTCCCAGAAGGATCATACTGCTGTGAACAAACTGTCCACATGCCCTGACCCTGCCATTCATTTATTGCTTAAGTTTTAATTTTAGAGTACAAATGATTGGTATAAAGTAGTTATTGGAATAATAGCCAGTAAAAATACACTGAGAAAAACCATGTAATTGTATAATGCGGAATCCTGTTCTCAGTGGCATGTACATCAAATGCTGCTTATTTTAGTAGTCCTTTTTATACTTTCAAACAATTTTAATATCTTCGACTCATAGTGTCATACAACACAGAAGCAGACCCTATGGTCCAACTTGTCCATGCCAACTAGATATTCCAATCTGATCTCGTCCTTTTTGCCAGCATTTGGCCCATATCCTTCTAAACCGTTCCTATTCATGTATCTATCCAGATGCCTTTTAAATGTTGTGATTTTATATGCCTCTATCACTTCCTCTGACAGTTCGTTCCATACATACACCACCCTCTGCATGAAGTGTTCTCCCTCGTATCCTTTCTAAATCTTTACCCTCTCACCTTAAACATGTGACCTCTAGTTCCAGACTCCCCTACCCTTGGAAAAATACTTTTGATATTCACCCTATCCATATCCCTCATGATTTTGTAAACATCGATAAGGTCACTCCGGTCCAGGGGAAAAAAGCCCCAACCTATCCAACCCCTCCTTATAACTCAAAGCCTTCAGTCCCAGCAACATCCTTGTAAATCATTTCTGCATCCTCACAAGTTTAATAGAAAGGCGACCAGAATTGTCCACAATATTCTAAAAGTGGCTTCACCAATATCCTGTACAGCCACAACATGACATTTCAACTGACCAATAAAGGCAAGTGTGCCCAACACCAACACCACCACCACCCTGTCTACCTGTGACTCCATTTTCAAGGAACTATGAACCTGCCACCCAGGTCTTTGTTTGGCAACACTCCCCAGGGCCCTAACATTAACTGTATAAGGCCTGTACCAGTTTGCCTTACCAAAATGCAGCACTTTGCATTGATTTAAATTAAACTCCATCTGCTCAAAGTCCTGGTGGACTGTGAGGAGTAGAAGGGCAGAGGGAGTGCATTTAAAAGAGAAATCAGGAAGGCAAAAAAATGGGACCTGAGATAGCTTTGGCAAATAGAGTTAAGGAGAATCCAAGGAGATTCTATAAGTACATTAAGGGCAAAAGAGTGACTAGGGGGAGAATAGGGCCCCTTAATGATCAATGTGGCTGCATGTGGAACCACAGGAGATGGGTGAAGCAATGAAAATTTCACGTCAGTACTTACTGTGGAGAAGTACATGGATGGAACTTGGGGAAATAAGTTGCAATGACATGAAAAATGTTCATATTTCAGAGTAGGTAGTCGTAAAATGCATAAAGCTAGATAAATCCCTAGGACCTGATCATGTGTTTCCCAGAACTTTGTGGGAAGCTAGGGAAGAGATTACTGAGATATATAATCTCAAAATCAGTTTTAATTATTTGTCGTTTGCTCCTAATGTTGTCTCACTCCCATTTCTAGTACCTTAGTCGTGGGTAAATTTGTATTAAATGATTGACTTCACCTTATAATTTACTTCTTATCAGCTTTATAAAAATGTGTTGATAGTTTAAAAATGAAAATGCAGGGAAACCTAGGCATTATTGGCAATGTTGGACTTGGGGTTTAAGGCAGAGCTGAAATAGGTTTGAAGTGTTCACTTTTCTTTTTCCTGTTTGTACAGTTTACGGGTAAACCTAGACATGGGGAAAGCAGCCTATGGTTGGATGATCATGAGAGATGATAATATTCCTGGCACATTGGTCCGGACGAGCACAATACCAGAAGAACTGGGACGTTTAGTTTATTTGTTAACAGATAAGACAGGTAAACTTCAAAGCTTGTAACATGATTCTGATATTCTGTAGCTTCTGACTTGCGATAGACTAAATAACTGCACATCTTTCAAATGTCTGATATGTTGAACGATACTGAATGTAATTCAATGTGATGACATAGCTGGTCATTTAATATTGTGGACAAATTCAAAAATGCACAAAAAGTGCAGCATTAGTTCTTAGAAATTTTGATTAAAATAATTTTTAAATGGCTTTCTCACTCCTTTTGAGGGAGATTTATCAAAATTTGAACTAATTTTATGAATGTAAACCAACGTGAATGCAATTAGAAATGTTAGGCAGTCATGGTCTTTGTTTTTAGCTGTCTTGTGACTATTTAAATCACATTTAAACAGCCAGTGGACCAAGTCTTTTCTGAAGTGCTTAAAATATTTCCTCAGTGTGCATATTTTCCTTTGTTCTGACCAGCATCATCTACTGCAAATACAATCTACTGCTTTTTGAAGTGTTGTGTAGAGTGTTATGATTATAGTTCTGTGAACCTTTTTATTTAACAGCTGTGTAAAAGTCAACTGCCTCCTTTGCCATTCTTCAAAACACACACAAAGACTCTTGTCAGTACTTTTTTATCGAGCTCTATGATCAAATCCTCTTTTCCCTTTGGCCTTATTTTCCTACATATCAAGTGAGGGCTAACCTCACCAATGTTCTACTGTCTTTCTTTCCTTGACATGCCTGGACTCTGCTGTGGATCAACAATCGCTGCCCATTCTCCCATTTGCCTCCAAAATATCTTTCACGCACAAAAAAATGGAACTTGCCATTCATAATATTACGTTGGATAATTGCCAAATGTACATCAAGCCAGGAGAGTCTCACTGCCTGTTTCCTGGCTATAACTTTCATCATCATCTCACTAAATTACCAATGAGTCTTGTGTGTTCCTAACCTGTGATTTTTCTTTCACTCACATTTCCTGATTCTATCCCTCATTCTATAGAGCAAAAATAAACCCTAATACCTACCAATAGCTTCTCCTGTTGTCACCCATAATAATGTATATTGTAAATGGATTCCTCTCCAAGTATGGTTTGCCTTCCTTTTCAAGTCCTTTTTATCTTCAACCATTCTTCAACCTGTTTTTTTCACTGCTATTTTAAATTTCCATTTCCAGCCTAATTTTCTTTTTCAAAGTTGTTGAAAATTTTCACTTCCCCAATGTCATGCAGATTATTTAGGAATGTGGAAGCTGGTGTTAATGTTGGTGTTTATTGTCTGTCCTTGGACTGCTAACAATGTCAAAAACTACAAAGCCATCAGAAAAGGGCAATTCACCATAGTCACAGTAAATGTTCTTTATGACACCTCTTGCAATTCCTCTTACAGATATCTTTAATAGCATTCCTGGCCTTTGCTATAGCATCTGAATATCTCTCATCACAGTTTGAAAAATCTACTCTGGCTATAAACATTGTCCCTCTTTTCAGACCTGCAGCTTTTACCATGGCCAGCTGTGCCACCTTCTGAGAATCCATCTCTTCTAAACACCGGTGCAAACCTTCAATCTGGTTTCACTTTTATACATTTAGATCACAGTCTAAGTACCTGCAGCAGTAGCTTCTCTTTGCACCATTCACCACTTTCATCATGCTCTCATGCATGCACTGCATTGCAACCTCTGAACTAAATGGAACAAAGGTATTAGCTTTAAAACAAATACTAATTCCTTCCTCTTCCCAGGTACTGCCTGGAGCTGAACGTCTGTCTTTGAAACCTGACATCTAATTCAGCCCTAAGCTTGTGTTTTGGTGTAATATCATCTGCATTATAAAAACATTGTACTTTTCACATGTGCCAGTACTTCAGCTCTTATGCTAAAGCCTTCTTCCCAAACATTTTCTCCTTCAAGTTTGAATTGTTTCAATGCTGTTTTTGTCACCTTTCATAAATGTCACCTTTTTGATATCACTGGTGTTTATATCCTGTTGTGCATCAAATACCACTTGGTCATTCATCAAAACTTGACTATTTCAGCCAGTTTTTTTATCATTCAATAGCTCTACTTCAAAACTCCAACCATGAGCCAATGAAATCTTAAAAATTTCTTGGTCGGCTGTCCGATCTTTGTAATCCTGTCAAACCTTTCAACTTCTCTTACTTTGTATTGACCTCTTGTGCAATCTAAAAATTGGTAGCTATACCTTCAACCACCTAGGCCACATTTTCTGGTATTACCTGATTGCAACCCACCTATCTCTCTTCCTTTCGGATGCTCCATAAGAATCATCTCTCTGACCATATTGCCCTTGCTAAATCTCCCCCCTCCTTTGCTTCAGCGCATATTTTTTCAACACACTTTTCTGTGTAGAGCTTTAGGTGCTTTTCTGTATTATGACACCTCTTGCAATTGTGGCTTGACTTAAATACAAGTTGGGTTTTGTATTTGTGATTTGTTAACCATTCCTAATACAGTAAATCCAAAAAGTAATTGCACATTAGCTTCTTTGAAGAAATTTTGTTTATTTGAACTGCAACTAGTCCCACATAGGTCAAAAGTTATTGTGGATTTGGTACTTTTATGGGTTTTTTAAAGTCAAGTATTAAATTGCAAGAGTATTGGTTCCTTTTGGCGACTTGATTATTATCGTAACTTGTACGAGCTGGTCAAGACTATTTGAAAAAGGGTGAGAGAAACCAAAAGCTTTGGGCTGAATTCCATGTAATGTTGCAATTTCCACTTTGTTCATTGACCAAAATGTGCGTTGGTCAGAGTGAGCACCTGTTAAAGGTTGTTTTGCGTTCTCTTGTTCTTGGGTTACAGAAATCGTAGTCACATTTGGTAGCTATATAGAATTTAAGTTGTTGGGTTGAAGGAATGTTACAGTCTATCTTAATTGCAAGGTAGTCCTTTGTATGACTGCAAATTGGGTTTGTGCTTCATCAGTAAGCATTCTGACAAGAAGCGTCCATCACTTTGGCTTGCTCATTTACCACGACAGAATAGAAAATGAAGTGTCCCAATAATTACATTATAGTTTCCTTATTGTAGGACAAGAAAGCAATGTGGTATAATTAGGTTTGATTGGAGAGCATGTTTCCGGTAAGATCTGAAATTAATGACGTTGCTATAGTGACACATCTGCGACCACCAGTGCGTGAAACATAAAGTAATTCATTTGACAAGAGAAGACATCTGTTAACTGTGAGGATGCAGAGCATATTGACACTGACCTGAAATACTAGACGTTATGTGATAAATGAATAAATGGTGCTGAAACAGGAGGACAGATAATTTGTACTTAATCTGCAAATAGAGCTTTAATCTTCCCACTGCTTGCTTTTGATAATGCTATTGTTTAAGAACAATGTAGTGGCGAGCTCATAACTTCTAAATGGTAACTGTGGATGAACCCTAATGATGCAATAAATTAATCCCAATGTCAATGGAATTTATCACTATTGTATTATGAAGTCATTAGTGGTGCAAACAGCTGGAACAACTTTTTTGATAAATAGGTATTGTGAACAGTAATTATACTTGGCACATTGAAAATTGGCATTCTTTTTACAGGTGTCAGCACAGAAATGTGGTTCATGTACATCATTTACGCATTTTCTCTTAATAAATAACTAACATCAAGGGAATTCTAATGAAAAGGCTAAACTGCATATTGGTATAGTGATCAGTTAAATGATTCATTGACTTAATGTTCAATGCTGTATTTAAGTTGTTTTCAGCCAAATGATGAATATGCTTTCAGTTGCTGAATGAAACTAGTGTACATGAACATAGAAAATATAGCAGGTTAAAGACCATCTGGTCTATCCAGCTTGATCCGTACAGTTGTAATGCACTTCACATCATCATACAGATGCACTGTGCCCAGGATACACATTTTTATACTGTAATTAATTTTTGATCTCAAAACTGTAATGCTGTATACATCATAGTGTAATATAATTCATGAAATTGATATTGCAAAACCGCTTAGTTTTGAACTTGTAACAGCTTTCCTCCACCCCCACCACTGAATTGCACTGATTTGTACTTGAATTACTTAGTAGATGATAGCAATTGCAATCTTAGGATAAACACATATGAAACTCTTACCAGATAGTGAATTTTTTTTTATCTATTAATGTTGCCAAAAAGTGATAGAATGCATTACATAACCCCTCACACAAAGCAAAATTTCATTAAAAATTTTATCCTGCAAAATTTCCTGTTAGAGATTTTGGACTGTATAGTGAAGCAAATTTAGTGAAATGACTTCGAACAATAAACACTGGTAAATTAGAATTCTTAATCTATTGTTTCCAGTCCTAAGAATATTTAGTAAATGCAGGCATTCAGTCACAAGGTTGAGTAGTTTAGATATTGTTTTCAATATTTTTAACTAACTTGGACAAAGAGCGTGTATGTGCTGCAGTGAAGTTTGTGGATGATACGAAAATAAGTGGGAGACCAAGTGGGTGAGGATGATGTACAGTGTGTCTAGAGGGAAATGAGCATGTTGGTATTGGGTTAAAACTTGGCAGATGGAATATAATGTGGGAAAATATGATGTCATACACTTCAGCAGGTAGAATAGCAGAGCTGAATATTATTTAAATAGAGAAAGACTACAGAAAGCCATGAATCCCAAAAAAGCAAACACAAAAGCTCAATGGGTAATAGGGAAGGAATGTTGGCCTTCACGTCAAAGAGGATGAAATATTAAAGTAGCGAGGTTCTGCTAAAGCTATGCAAGGCATTAGTCAGAACATAGCTGGGATTCTGTGAACAGTTTTGAGCTCCTTATCCAACAAAATTTATGACATTGGAGGCAGTCCAGTGAAATTTCATTAGGCTGATACCAGGTATGGAGGAACTGTTTTCGGAGAGGTTGTGCATGTAAGACCTCTACTTGTTGGTATTTAGAAGAATGAGAAGCAACTTTATTAAGACACGAAAGATTCTTTGGGAATTTGGCAGGGATGATTCAGAAAGGCCATTTCCCCTAGTGGGAGATTGAGACCAGAGGGCGCAATCTCAGAGTAAGGGATTGCACATTTAATACATGAGGAATTTCTTCTCAGAAGGTAGAAAACCTGTGGAATTCTTTATTGCAGAGACTATATCATTAAGTACCTTTAAGGCTGACATATTTTTAATCAGTAAAGGAGTTGACAAGTGTGGATAAAATGCAGGAAAGTGAAGTTAACAATGATCAGATTAGCCGTAATATCATGAATGGGACAGGTTTAGAGCTGCATGATCTACTTCTACTCCTACATCTTGTCGTCTTGTCAATCCAAGGATTTCACATTACTCAGGCTTTCATGCAGTTTTGAAGGAATGTGATATTGTCAGAGGCACCAGTTAAATTTAGTGTAGTAGCAATTTAGCAAGCTAAGGCCCTGCCTATTTACTGGTATGTTAAAGATCCTTTAGCAGTGTTGAGGAATTGGAGATTGGCTCTCCTACATATGTAAAAAGAGCAGGAATAAGTAATTTGGTTCTGTGATGTTGCTTTGTCATTCACCATGCTCATGTCTAACATTCTAACTCAACTATACCTTCCAAAGCTCTCCTCATGTTCCTTAACTCCCTTAGGAACGCTATCATCTTTGTTTTGAATATTCTTAAAGGCTGGGGACCCACAGCACTCTGTTATGGAGAATTCTGAACATTCACAACTTTTGAGTGAACAAAGTTCTCCTCATCTCAGTCCCAGATGACTGACTTCATATTCTGACAAATTAACCTTATGTTATTGACTTCACAACCAGCAGAACCATTTTCTGTATGGCCAACCTGTTAAGACACCAAAACTCTGCGCAGTACACCAAGTTTGCCCTTGCTCATGCCCTGTTTAATTGTGCTGAGATCTCTTTGCTGTAATGTCTTTTGGAACAAATGCTAATATACCATTTACCTTCCTAATTGTACATCATATTTTTAAACTGCCTCAGAATAGAAACATTTCTCAGTACTAAAGAAGTATTCTATTGTCATTTTCCCTACAAAAGTAGCTAACTTCATGCTTCCTGACATTGTATTTTATCTGCCACGTTCTTTCCCACTTGTTTGAGCTGACTTAATCCCTTTGTAGCCTCTTTGTGATTTCCTAATTGCATATTTTCTCACCCAACTTGTTTAATATCCTGATGTCCTATATTTAACTCCTGAACAGGATAATTTGTTAAGGAAGATACTCCACAGAGGTTCCTTAACCTGCTGAGTGTTTTCAGCATTTTCTATTTTACATTAGCTACTAACCCGAATGCAAATAGCCTGCTGCATAATCTATAACATAATTGACTGTGAAATATTTATAGGGTTCTCAGAGCATGAAAGATGGTGTATAAATACCAGTTCATTTCTTCATTAGTGGCATGATTCCATGAATGAAGTGCGACAAAAATAATTTTGGGGGTTATTTTGTTAATTGCATCAGTTCTTTTATGATTGCTGAAATCAGGGGATATGGTTATTTTCAGGTGCAGTTTCAACACCTTATCAGTCGTCATATTGGCTTTCTGATGGAGTGGTCACTGCTGTGTGCCATATGCACCGCTAAAAGCCTTGTATTTAGGGGAGAATGGAATTTCCTGTAATAATAGCTTTGGGAATACAACAGAATTCCATCTTAGGTGCACTCATCGTAGAAGTGAGTAGGAGACTCCATATAATAACTCAATTTGCTCTTGATGCAGTTAGGAATCTTGTTGAAAGGGCTTGTGATAGCTTGGAGGTTTTCCAAGAGGAAGAAATCTAGTAACTACCTATGACTATGTAATGTTATGTATGTGCCAGTAAATGTTTTTAGGGAAGAGTAGATGATTAATGCATGTAATTATTGCTAAAGCTCTTTTTCACTGTAAAGTGTACTTGCCTTCATGTTATCCATTTGTTGGAATAGAAAATATTATCTGTAGAGGGTGTCTTACAGGGAAACAAAATCAATCAACATTATATTTGTGACTGAATCTGAAGCTGAAAATGTGTTGCTGGTCAAAGCACAGCAGGCCAGGCAGCATCTCAGGAATAAGGAATTCGACGTTTCGAGCATAAGCCCTTCATCAGGAAATGGAAGGGCTTATGCTCGAAACGTCGAATTCCTTATTCCTGAGATGCTGCCTGGCCTGCTGTGCTTTGACCAGCAACACATTTTCAGCTGTGATCTCCAGCATCTGCAGACCTCATTTTTTACTGACTGAATCTGAAGTCCAGCTTTCTTTCTTACATAGAAGTGTGCCATATGATGTTACAAATTTTCTTTGCCAGAGAAATCTTATGTAGTATATTGGCAATACCTAAGCTTGAGTTGACATCACTTGTTAGGAACATAGAAACAAGAGTAGACCATTCAGCCCATTGAACCTGCTCTGCCATTTAGTTAGAATGTGGCTGGTCAACTATCTCATTTGCATTTTCATACATCACCTCTAAATGCTGTGACATTTTGAGTCATCAAAAATCTATCAAACTCTATCATGAGCATGCTTAATGATGAGTTTCCACACCACAATTTCAAAGTTTCAGCATTTCCCAAGTGAAGAAATTCCTCCACAGCTAAGTCTCATATGGCCTACTCCTTATCCTTAGCTTAATTCTTCACATTTTTGACTCAATGGCCACAATAAACATCTCAACAATATCCACCTTATCACACTCAGAATTTTGTCAGTTTCAATAAGATCACCTCTCACTTATCAAAGTTCGAGAGGGTGTATACACCGTTCCCTCAACTTTTCCCTGTAAGGCAATGCTGCCATCTTAGAGAATAGTCTGGTGAACTTGCATTGTAGTCCCTTTATGGCAAATATATAGAATTGTAGATTCTTTATTGTGTGGAAAGATGCCATTCAGCCTATTGAGTCTCATGAAACCTCCGAGTAGCATTCCAGCAATCCCCCGACGCGATCTCCATACCATGGCTAATTCACCTAAGCTGCACAGCCCTGAACATTGCAGGGCAATTTAGCATGGCCAATCCCCCACCTAACCTGCACATTTTTTGATTGTGGAAGGAAGCTGGAGCACCAGGTGGAAACCCGTGCAAATAATGAGAGAACATACAAACTCCATCTGGACAGTCACCCAAGTGTGGAATCGAAACTGGGTCCCTGGCCCTGTGAGGCAGTAGTACTAACCACTGAGCCTACGTTCTGCCCATCCTTAGATATCCATCCTTCGATAAGGAAGCCAAAATTCAACATGATATACCAAGTTGGGTTTCATCATGGTTCAGTACATTTTATGTGGTGTACTTCTGTTACGAATTCTGCACATCAGCAAGTCAGCTTCTGTACTCATCCCTTTGCGATGAAGGTCAAGGTATAACTTGCCTTGGAAAAACTACTTTTTGCACCTGCATGCAAGCTTTTAGTGACTCATGACAGGGACATGCAGGTTCCTTTGGTTACCCGCACATCCTCATCCCTCTTCGTTTAACAAAAAGCCTTTTTTTTTCTACAAAGCAAATAATTTAAAACTTAATTAAGTCATATCCCATGCTCCATATTCGAACCCATTGTTTCATCTGTTCAAGTCCTTTTGAAGCCTATTGTGCCTTTCCTGGCTTGCTAAATGAACAATATGACTTATTGCTATTTTCCTGTCTTTTTCTCATAACCCTGAGTACTGTCACTATTTAAATCATCATTTAATGCCTTCTTGAATACCTTAATTGAATCTTCCTCAATTAAACCAGTTTCTATGACACTTGAAGGCTGTACATTTCCGATCCTAACAACTATCTGTGTGACAACTAGTTATATCACTTGCATCTGTGCCTTCTGATTCTAGATCCTTTAACAAATGGGAATAGGTTCTTCCTATCTATTTTATCCACCCCCTTCATGATTTTGAAAACATCCTATCAAATCTCAACTCATAATTGAAGTTTTGCATCCATGGTACCATTTTTGTAAATCTCTTTTGCACTCAATTTAATGTATGCACATCCTTCTTAATGTGTAATGTCCAGAACAGTAATCCAGCTGAGGGTTAACGACTGTTCTATACAAGTTCAACATAACCTCCTTTTTCTTGTACTGTCTATAGTGCATGTCTTTTCAACTGCTTGCTGTACCTATCCCATCACTTTCAAAACGTATGCATATTTAACATCTAAGTCTCAAATATTTTGCTACACACTTCTGTTATGGAGTCTTAAAGTTATACATCATTGAAACAGACCCTTTTGTCCAACTCATCTGTGCCTTCCAGATATCTTAAACTAATCTAGTTCCATTTGCCAGCATTTGCCCATATCCCCCTCAACTCTCTCTATTTATGTAACCATCCAGATGCCTTTCAAATGTTGGAATTGTACCCGCCTCCACCACTTCCTCTGGCACCTTGTTACACACGCACACCCACACCCATACCAATGTCTGCGTGAAAACATTGCTCCTCAGGTCCCTTTTAAATCTTGCCCCTCTCATTTTAAACCTAAGCCCTCTGGTTTTGCACTCCCCTATCCTGGGGAAAAAACTTTGACTATTCACCTAATCCATGCCCCTCATGATTTTATAAATTTCTATAAGGTCATCTCTCAGCCTCCGATATTCCAAGGGAAAAAGCTGCAGCCCTTTCACCCTCTGTCTAAGCTCAAGCCTTCCAATCCCTGCAACATCCTTTTATATGTTTTCTGAACCCTTTCACATTTAACGACTACTTTGCTATAGCAGGAAGACCAGAATTGAATGCAATATTCTAAAAGAGGCCTCTCTAATGTCCTATTAAGCTGCAACATGAACTTCATCTGTCACTTATCTATCTACTCTACCAACTTGTCAATATCCTTTTGTAGTTTTACACTATACTTCTCACAGGTTATAATGCTCACAAATTTTGCATCACCTGCAAAGCTGGAAATTTTTTCTTACTCTCAAAATCTGGATCACTAATACAACAGGAGAAGCATGGGTCTCAAAGTGGACTCCTGAGGACCTCCACTATAAATCATCATCCAGGCTGAAATGTATCTATTACCATTAGTCTCTGTTTCCTATCCATCAGCCAAGTTGGGTCCATTTGCTGCTGTCCAGTTTATTCTGAGCTAAAAGTTGTCTCTCAAATTTATGTGGCATTTGGTTGACTGTCTTTTGGAAATCCATGTACGCCATAGCAACACTCTTGTGTCTTCAAAAATCTGCAGCAAATTAGTTAAATGTGGTTTTCCATTTAAGGAGCTTGTGCTTGTTTTTGTAATTAATTCACATTTTCCCATTAACAATTAATTCTATTCCAGGAAATTGTTTCAAGAAGAACCACTGATGTTTAACTGACTAGTCTGGAATTGTTAGGCTCATCCTCCTTTTTTTTTGAACAAAGGTTTTACCTTTGCAATTCTCTAGAATCTGGCACCAGCCCCAGACTTAATGAAAATTAACCAAATTGTTAATAAATTTTCGATCTATATTAATTCATATTTCCCCCAGTCCCATGGGCACTAACTTAATTTACAAATTGCTTGCATAGGACCTTATGACAAACTTTCTGAAAATCCAAATGCATTATTTTTGGTTGTTCTCTTCTATCTATCCTTTATTTTCTTGTGTTTCTCGATATTCTTTGTACCGAAGTATTTTGCCTCCTACTTCTGTGTTGAACTTCACCTACCATCTTCCTGAAAAAACTTCGCTTTCACAAATCAGTGTTGACATATGGATGGGGGTTTTGGAGGGATGTGCACCGGATGCTGCTGGGCGGGACTAGATTGGGTTGGGATGTCTGGTTGGCATGGACAAGTTGGACTGAAGAATCTGCTTCCGCACTGTACATCTCTGACTGTCCTTTTTTTAAAATCATTCTCTTCTCAGTATCTTGGTACTAAATCCTTAATAATAGATTCAAACATTTTCCCTACTGTGACAAAATTGACAGGTCTGTAGTTCTCCACTTTCTCTCTTCCTGTCACCTTCAGTTGTGGGTTGCATTTGCTACTTTTCAGAATCTTTAGAATTTTGAAATAAACCCACCAATGCATTCGCTAACACTCTAGCCACTACTTCAAGATTCTGGCATATCTCTCATCTAGTCCAGGTATCAACCTTCAATCCAATTAGCCTTTCAAGTACTACCTTTTTACAATATTAAATTATTTTGGTTCCTTGGTTTTACAAATCCATTGGTTATCCAGTTTTTCTGGGAGAATTTCTGTAAAGACAGATGCAAAGTAATTATTTAGTTCCTCTGTCATTTCCTTATTGTCCATTATAAATTCTCCTGACTTCATCTTTTAATAACCCACATTTGTCCTGGATGATGTTTTGCTTTTCTAATACTTGAAGAAACTTTAACAGTTTGCTTTTGTTTCTCACTAGCTCACATTCATTCCCTTTCCCCTTTCTTTCGCTCTGGCATTCAATGAATCAGTCTTTGAATTCGCATTTCCTTTTCCCTTCCTGGATTTCAGGTTTTTCACAAGGTCCTATGCAAGCGGTTAGTAAATAAAATTAGTGCCCATAGGACTGGAGGAGTATGAATTAGTATTTTCCTAGCTACTTGGTTCTCCTTTGCCGTGTTTTAAATTCCTCCCAATCTTCGTGCTTACCACTTTTTTTTTGACATCTTTATCAGCCACTTCATTTCACCTAATACTATATTAACTTTAATTTGCCATGGTTGACTCATTTCATTTTTCCTTTTTGGGTGTTTGTGACTTAGGTGAATTTCTGTCTGTTATAGACCTTTAACTACTGTACCAGTAGTGTGTTTTTGTACCAAAGCTAGGATTTTTTCCATTTATGTACTGATTGGGGATTAATGGGATTATGACACAAATTCAAAGATTCTTAACCACAGTAAAATATAACTAGATGATTTGGTTTACTTATTTTAGTTTTTTTTTCGTAAATAAAGTTATGTTTTATTGTTAAGGTAAAATCTGCAACATTGTGTACTTATTTTTAACGGGATCCCTTAATTAAAAACCAAAATGGGATGTATCAGTTTCTGTCTGTGATCCTACTTGTCCGGTAATAACATTGCTTAGGATCATAACAATGCAAGTGACCACCTGATGCCTTTAAAAATGAAGAACTGACAAAAAGATGATATTAAAGTACATGGTTCATTCATTTAATAGGACTCTAAATAGAAAAAAAGCATTTACTTTTCATTGTTTTAATACAAAAAAAAATTATGACTATTCTCTCCATTATTGAATTTCTTGAAGGGAAAAATTGGTTAGATAAATCACTGCCCTGTTGGTGTGCATATCTGTGCAACTGGTTAGAGAGATCCTGGAGGAGTCCTCTGAATAATTTGCTTGACTATTTGTATTCAATTGGGAATATGAAGCAGACCTAAGGAATTTGCTAGGAAGCAGGAAATCTATAAACTAAAAGACTAGGTTAAGAAGCAGCTCTGGTATTCACTTTCTACTTATAGTTGTCATCTTTCATAGTTTTATTTCATCAGGGTGCGTATGGAAATTTCTTAACTCTTGATGGACTTGCTTCTGTTCTGGAATTTCAAAGCCGTAGTTAAGACAGCTAGTTACTTGTTACTTAATTAGCTGTTTTAATCGCAATGGTCTGAGACTTTATTTGGGGTGAGGGCAAGATAGTAGTGATTTTTACCAGCTATTCTGGTGACCAAAGTTGAAATAGTGAAGATTTGAACTTTGCAGTTTGCTCTGTAACAATGTCTCGCATTGCTTCTGCTGTATTGCAGCTGTTGCCAACCAAGAGAGTTAATAACTGTCCAACTTTTCTGTCTTAGGATATCAAAATATTTTCTCAATTTTTACTTCTTTTCTAGTTCTTTATTATTGTTTTGGATTCATGTGTGTTTATGTTTGAAATTATTCTTTCATAGTTAAAGCTGAATACACTTTATGGAAAGTTAGTTAAATGCTAAAGAAGTGCACTAATGTTTTCATTAAACATTCATGAGTGAATTCTTGGTTAAGGAATTGAAATGTATTATCCAATATAATTTGAAGCTGGTGTGCATCATACCGAGCAGTTATTTGTAGAAGTCATTTTTCAAGTTCATGTTAATTTCTTGTTGAAAAGTATAACAGAACTGTGAGTGAATTTAGACACTTTGTACTTCTAAATTCTCCTGTGTTTGTTTCAGGAACCCTTACACAAAATGAGATGATATTCAAACGTCTCCACCTGGGCACAGTTTCTTATGGGACAGACACAATGGATGAAATTCAAAGCCATATAATTGGCTCCTATGCACAGGTATGAATTTAGAATCTTGTTTGCAAAATAGTTTCATTGTATTTTAATCATGTCGAGCAATAGTTTTCATGAGATTGTAGCAGTTTTAAATGGACTTGAAAGAAGTGTGTGAAATTTAAATACAGCATTTGCAGGTTATATCTGTTAGTGATTCTGGAAATGTTTATCTTAATCCACTGAAAGCAAAACACAAGCCAATAGGAGCGCGTGTAAGCAGTTCTGATTTAGAAAAGAATAAAGTTGACTGAAATTCTTGCTGTACAGCCAGCACTAGGGACAATTTGGGTGTAGAGGGCTGGGGGTCACCTGCCTTTCTCTGGTTGGGGCTGTAAATCTGGCCCTGTGATTTTTGACCCTTCTGGTCCTTTTACGAGATGCCTTGTGTTCGTGGAGTTCACAGAAAATTGCAGTCTGGTGTCGAGCATAAATAATATTTATTTGGGCAATATGTCAGAAGGTATCTGTGACTTCTCTCAGGTTAGAAGGAATGGGAGGGTAGAGAAACTGAAGTATGTTGAACTTCAAATTACAGGTGAGCTGAAGTATACCTGCCCAATAATCTGATGTATGATTAGGTACTGCTTTTCAGCCTTCGGATTTCTCTGTATACAGTGTATAATTGTACTACTTTGATATTTTTAACATGATCATTTAGTAGTAAATGTAATTGTATGTTCACGTTTTGTGTTGAATGGTATATGTTATTAAATTATTTTAGGGTGTAAGAGCTTCTCCCATTCAACGTATTTGGAAATGTTCCAATAATGCATGTAACACTGTGTTCTTGACTTGAGTGTATACCCCATTCCCCGACAAAGAAATAGACTGCATACGATTCAAATGGCACATTGAGGGAATACAAAGAGCACACATGTGTTCTTGTGTAGTTGAGAGGCGGGCGGTGGCGGGGGGGACTGACCCTTTAAGGGAGTTGTTTAGACGACCCAAAGGGGCAGACTTTGAGTCCAGTCTACAGCCATCTGTGGAGGTGTGAGCATGATTAATAAAGTGTTGCTGTTTAGATTTATCAATTGTCCACTTGGTATATAATTCCTGGAAAGGAAGCACAAACTTAGCAGTGCACAAAGGTGAAGCGAGAGAAATACCCAAAAAAATTACAGAAGGTTCAAACATCACCTCTAGAAAGTTCTATAGTGAGTTAGATCATTTAAAAATTCAACAAGGAAGAAAATGAGAATCAAAAGGGACCAAAACAGTCTGTCTAATGGACTGACAGGCATTGCTACCTGTATTCTGGACAGAATCGACATGAGCCAGGGAAGAGCTTGAGAGGAAGCAGCTCAGGCAGCAAAATTATTCTGATGTTGAGCGTATCATGTTTGGGTCTATCTATAAAAAGACCACAAGAAACATGAACCTGGAGCAGCTTATTTTAAGTCTTTCCAGCTATACAGTTGGACCTAGACTGGCTCAAGCTCCCCATTTGGATCACCTGACCTGCTGTTTTAAATGGGCAGTACATACTCTGTCATATACCACAAAAACAGTTTACAGTGACATGATCAGTCTCTCAGGGATGGCGATTCCTGGAAGACAATCGCCTTGTCTTTATTTTCTTGTAGTGTCCTGGGCTTCAGGAAACTGCACTTCAGGCCTCTTGAAGTGGGCATTCACAACCAACCATAACATCAGTCCCTCCATTAGTCCCACAAAAGCAGTGTGAATCCACAGCTCCAGTGTTTAAGGCCATTCCTGTGGGTGAAGGGGGAACAACAATGGTACTTTCCTCAGTAGTGTGCAAACTTTGCATGATCCTGCTTTCTCCTCATTCTGGAAGTCCACATTCAGCCACCAAAAATAGGTCCTGGCTATTTTCTTCATTTGCACCATACCATGGTGTTCACGGTCCAGTACATGGTTCAAAACTGGATAGTTCTGGATAGCGTTCTGCACCTGACCTGTTGACACCAGCATCTTGTCTTCCTGGGAAAATTGTGATTTTCAGGTCCCAGTTGGGAACAACAATATCCCATGTAGTAGCAGCCTTGACTAGGCATCTGCATTGCCATGTTTCTCTGACTTTCAATAGCTGATTTCATTTGAGTAGGCTGACGGAACCACTGCCCATCTCTGCAACCATGCTGCCACTGTTAATGATATTCCCCTATATGGGCCATAAGTGAAGTTAGAGGTATCTGGTTGGATAGCAGCACAAAGTACCTGCTCTAAAGGAAATGGGTGTACTTCTTAACGCCAAAAACGATGCCCAATCCTCCTCTTTCCACTGGGGTATAATTTTCCTCCAACTTTTTTCGTGACTTCAATGCAAATGCAATGGGCCTTTCCTCTTCATTCAGTAAGATATATGTCAATACAACGCCAGTCCCATAAGGCAAGGCATCACGCTAGCTGTAGTGATAACTTTGGGTTTGATTCCTTTCGTTTCCCCAACAAAATAATGCAGGGTATTCACCTTTTACTATATATCATGGTAATTCTGCACACTGGTCCCTTAACTGTACTTTCACCTGTTCATAACCCTTTAGTGGCATCACTTGTTCAGTGTATGTCCGTCATATAATCTTGGCAGACTTCAATGATAGCACCCTTAACTTCTCTCTAAAGATGGATTCAGGAATCTGAGACACCGCTACACCCGTATCCACTTTCATTTTTACTGTCTTCCCCTCTGTTTCTTGGTTGTTTCCAAATTAATTAGCTTCACCCTGTACCAATGGTTGTTTAACCAAAGCTCTCCTGACTCTGGCCATTTTGCTGCTTCTGTAGACCCAGCTGACTGTGTGTCTCCCTGGTTGGTGGCATGTTCCTATGTCTTGTCCTCGGGATTGTTTCTCTTTGACTCCAGTGCTCTTGTTTGGTTTGTAACCTACAATTTTGGACAGTATGGTCCACTTGCTTCGACATTTGCAGCACTGGGCATCTTGAGTCCAACACGTTGACTCGTGGCGAAACTTCCCACATTGCCAGCATTCTGTGGTTGGTATCACACTCTTCTGAGCTTCCGCTAAGTTATATGTCTGGGTACTGACACTCAACTGTGTTGCTCCATTGGCTGCCAACTCCCAAGTTTGCATTTTGAAAGTTGCATTGAAATCCAGGCTTCTCCTTGTTGGTAGATTCGCTAGTTATTGTGTCTAATTATAAAAAGACCACAAGATAGGTCTGTAGAAACTTGAACCAGTTTATTTTATGTCTTTGCAACTACACAGTTGGACCTAGACTGACCCAAGCTCCTCAGTCCAGGTCATCTAACCCTTTCTCTGAAAGGGGCAGCCCACACTCCTAACTCCATACATAACAAGGAGGGAGAAGGAGAGTCTTTCGAGTAAGATTAGTTTCAGAAAACCAGCTGCTGACTCTTCACCCAATGACCAGTTGGTAAATATGCAACTGTAACAAGGAGATTACAGAATGCTAGAACAATGGAAGATGCCAAGTGAAAACAGCCAAGCCAAATTAATATTAAATAAAGATAGAGTACTCTGCACCAACACTGATTTCACGGCATTAAATGTGGTGATGCAGAAGCACATGCGTTGATGCATTCTGATGTCTTTTGTGGCTAGCTGATATCACTAGCCCTATCTGCGCAGGCATGGCATCCATTGGCAATTATTTTGCCAACTTTGGCTGTCAGATAATAATTCCAGAAATATTTAAATAGTGCAGAGAGTTGATGCCATCTCTCCATGAGAAATTGCATTCCAATTTTTAAAAAATTGTTTGTAGAGTTATGATGCATATTTCATATTGTGTAACCTCTCTTCCTTGAGTAAAGAAACAATAAATGATATTTAATAAACTTGTGTTGTCTGAAAGCTGTGCTTCATAAGATTAAAAGTGCTGAATTAAATGGTACATTGGTTTTTAAGAGCTTGATCTTAATTCAAGTTTAATATATCTAGTTACATAACTATAACTTGGATAGTTTTCAAATGTTCCATTGAAGCCCACAATTGAATGTTTGTCAAAAAATGTCAGTGATTCAAAAAGTGGAAGTCATTCCTTTTTTAATTGAAGAATCTAAATGTTGAGCCTGTTGATGTGAGCACATTCTCTTCCATTGATTGCAAGGTTCAGAAACTGTTGCTGTTAGTCAAATGATGTGTAGTGGAACTACATGCAAGTTTTGTATGTGATAATTGAACATCAAGAGAAAGAAAAAAGAACAAAGATGTGAGGGATAGATTATGGCAACAAAACTGTCAAGTTACAGGCATTTTCTAATTCTCATTCTGAACATTAAACATTTAATCTGATGTCACTTTGTGCAAAAAGATGCTTGTTTTAAGAAATAATGCAGTGAAAACTGGTATGGATTTTTGTAATTATTGCTCTATTGGCATTTCAGTTTCATTGCTTTCCTCAAAGTTAAATTCAACTTCTAAAAAAGATTTGTATGGAGTTCACTAGTGAAATTGTTGAATCTGGTACAATCTACAGATTTATTTTTGTTTATATCGTCTAATTTTAAGACTGAGAGGCAGATGAACTGATGAAAGAACAAGGCTATCATTAATTGGGATGAAAATTAAAAAGACCATCTGGATAAGCTAGTTGCAAAGTAATTAAAAAATCTCTGCTTTATAGCCAACAAACTTAAAGCTGGAGAATAGGCTGGTATTCTAATAATGACCAAATACAGTATGTTGTCGACACTATTTGCCAGAGTTGTGGGCTATTTTAGCCCCTGGGAGAGGGAATGGAGAAGCTAGCTATCTAATCTAAAGCCCAGAAGCATTCTGTGGAGGAAGTGGGAGATGGCGAAAGATGAGGAAGGCTGAGTGCCATTGCATATTGGAACATTGTAATTAACTGTTATTAAATTATGTCCTGTAGTTCCACATTTGTAAATTGTTCTAGATGAAACTGTAATCCCTGGCTCACTTAGCTGGGTCTTGACAGATTTCAAAAATCTATCAGTTATCCTTAAGGATGTCATGCAAAATTTAATCTCCAATTTTAAAAACAGCCATTAAAAGAATGCAGATCTTCCAATCAATTATTTAGCATTTACAAAATTGCCCAGATTAAATAATATCTATTATGTTCAACAGCCCAGTGTGTGTCGTCATCTTGGAAACTTAAGTGTTGAACCAAATCTCTCAATAGTATTAAATGTTATCCCAATACAAGTAACCAAATTAGAGCATGAGAAGTAGTAAATAGTAGATAATGTTTCAACTACTCAAGTCAGACAGCATCTGTTGAGAAAGAAATAAATGGTAACTTTAGTTCTCTCTGGAGATGCTATGTGTTCCAATATTTTATGTTTATATTTGAGAATTTTATTTGAGAATTCTAGCATCCACATAAGAAGTAAATGTTGAAATAAATGGCACATCATGATAGGCCAGGTCGCGTGAAGAAAATATCATAATGGATAACTTTTTTTTCTGTATCCATCTTAAATGAGTCTATGTTGAGTGAAAAAAATGTATGGGTCAAAAAGAAATGATAGTGTGCATTTTGGGTTGCCACACAAACATCCCAGTTTGGCACTGGGGGAACTGAGCAGCACTGAATAAACACAAAAGTAAGAGATTTGTATGGCAAATCATATAACTAGGGCTGTAGATATGGCTTTAACCCAAACACTTTGGGTGAGAGGGTAGAGTTCAGTTACGTGGAAAATTATAAAATTTAAAAGTGAAGAAGGTATGATTGCAGGTTAGTGATGAGAGTTGGTTGTTACCAGAAAACTAAAGAAAGGGACAAAATGTGTGAATGTTGTACTGTACCAAGAAGCCATAAAGATAGCAGGAAATTTGGTAATAGAATGAACTTAAAAGCTTTGTATCCTAATGCGCAAGGTATTTAGAATAAGGTGGTTGAACTGATGGTGCAAATCTAGTGTATACGATCTCAGCCATCAAGGAAGCATGGCTACAAGAAGATCAAAACTGGGAGCTTAACATTCAGCGATATTTGACCTTTTAGAGAGACAGATGAAAAAGCTGGTGGGGTAACACTGTTGATAAGAAATTAAATGAGGACAGTTATGAGAGATGATCTAGGCTTGGATGATATAAAGTCCGTTTGGGTTGAGGTCTAACCTGCAGGGATAAAAGATTAGATTAGATTAGATTACTTACAGTGTGGAAACAGGCCCTTCGGCCCAACAAGTCCACACCGACCCGCCGAAGCGCAACCCACCCATACCCCTACATATACCCCTTACCTAACACTACGGGCAATTTAGCATGACCAATTCACCTGACCCGCACGTCTTTGGACTGTGGGAGGAAACCGGAGCACCCGGAGGAAACCCACGCAGACACGGGGAGAACGTGCAAACTCCACACAGTCAGTCACCTGAGGCAGGAATTGAACCCAGGTCCCTGGCGCTGTGAGGCAGCAGTGCTAACCACTGTGCCACCGTGCCGCCTAAAGATATTGATAGGAGTAGTGTACAAATCCCTAAACTATAGTCTGTCTGTGGGAAAGACTATAAATCAACAAATAATGGGACTATGTAAAAAAGAATGCACAAATATGACTGACTACTTGTTATTTGATTGATTAATCAGATCGTAAAGGATAACTGTGACAGTGCTGGAACTGTAACTGTTTACAATATTAATGACTTGGAGGAAGGAAGTGAATATATTGTAGGTAAATCTGTAAAACATGCAAGAATAGGTCAAAATTTAGGTTGTGAAAGGGGCATGAGCAGTTGACAGAGAGATATTGATTAAGTATGTGGGCAAAATGTTGGCAAATGAAATATAATATGAGAAAATGTTGTGTTTACTTTGAAAGGGAGAACAAAAGCATAGAATATTTAAATGGAGGAAAACTGTAGAAAGCTACAATACAAAGGGACTTGGGAATATTTGTACATAAAACACAGCTAGCATACAGGTGCAGCAGGTAATTAGGAAGGCTAATGGAATGTTGTCCCTTATTTCAAGGGAGTTGGAGTATAAGAGTAGGAAAGTCGAACTGCAATTGTACATTGAGCTGGTGAGACCACATTTGGAGTACAAGGGGCAGTTTTCATCCCCTTATTTAAGGAGACATGCCATTTCATTGGAGGCAGTTCAGAGAAGATTCACTTGGATGATCCCTGTTGTGGAAGGATAGTCTTACGAGCAAATGCTAAACAGAGCGGAATTGTACTCGCTGAAGTTGATAAAAATGTATAGTGATCTCATTGAAACATGTAATATTCTGAGGTTAAATGCTGAGAGGATGTTCCCATTCTGGTCCAGGAGTGGACCTTCTGACCTCTAACCAGGAACGCCAGAGTCTAGTACCAGAGAGCATAGTCTCAGGGTTAAGAGGTGCCAATTTAAGACTGAAGTGAGGAGAATTTCTTTTCTAAGGGTTTTGAGAATTGTAGGGGCAGAATCCTTGTGTATATTTAGGGCTCAGGTAGGTAAATTCTTGATCGGCGAGAGAATTGAATTATGGAGAAAGGGTAGGTAAGTGGACATGAGGAATGTCAGATCATCCTTGATCCTGTTGAATGGCAGAGCAGGTTTACTGGGCTATTCCTGTTCCTATTTCTTTATGCTCTTATGGTTTGCCAACATTTTGCCCACATACTTAATCAATATCTCTCTGTCAACTGCTCAACATTTGGGAAGAAATTGCTGTGCAATATTTTTTTCTTGAATGGCCAATACAGTCTAAGAACAAAATATCATTGATTTGTAATTTTCTACTTAATATCCACAAATGAATTTTCTAGATTTGACACGTGTCTTTTGCCTCCAAGTGTCATTTACGAAGTAAAAAGGAATGTGAGCCATGTTGCTATTGTCTTCAATATTATTTTGTGCAATGAATTGCTGAAAAGAGATCCACATTAATCCAAGGTGTGATGTAAACTTGCATTAATGAAGTTGAATTTTGTGAAGACTTGGTTTTGCCAATCTGTTTGGGACTGATTTAACCATTTGTTATGATAGTGTGTACTAACTTCGAAAGAAAACCTTAACCAAAGGAAAATGCTGAAAGAGGACTTACCCCAAAAATTGCAAACTGCCATTCATGTCCTCAGGACTCTGAAATAGTCCAGCAGTGATTAAATAGCTTGAAGGTTAATCGCTGTTGTACTAGCAGCATGACAATCAATTTTCTCACAGCAAGTTTGCAGAGAATAATGCTATGATATTGGAATAAAAAATATTTTCAATGAAATTGGTTGAGGGTCAAATTTTGCCTAGATGAGGAAGCTTCCAGCTTCACTACAAGTAGGGATATTAGATCATCTTTATTCGTGAAGGCTTAGTGTCTAACCTGAAGGACAACAGTTAGAAAAGTACATCAGTCCTTCAATTTGTAACAAGTTATAAAGTTAGGGTATCTATTCAAGTGCCAAGAACAGGACTTGAACCTTCAGATTCAGAGGCATGAGTGCTACCATTGCTTAATGCCAGCCTTCACACAATGCCACATTTCTGCATAGACTAAGATCTGTAGTGAATCTCAAAGACACTCTTGCACGCTCTCTCTTGTGATAAGCGTAAACATTCTTTTAACCTTTAATTATTGTACCAGCACAGTAACCTTTTCTTATTTGTGTACAAAAACAGTGAGATACCTCTGTTTGTTGGTTTGTGCACGTATTGTGCAGTGTAGCTTAGTAAATAAGGTTGCCAGAGTTCAAAGTCTTTAACAAACCAACATCAAATTTATTGGAGAGGTGAACTCCAATGCATCAGAATTAATACTTTTTTCCACTTTCTCAATGTTATGACATCAATTCATGTCATCCTAAGAAGGTGAGTAATGTCATTTTATTAGGTTTTAAATATATAGGGAAGCAAAATCAGCTGTCACAAAGCGGGGTTTGAAAGGATGTTGAAACCATTGGAGATGGCAGCAAAGGTTTGCGTGTACTCGGTCAAAATCCTGGAATTTCAGAATACCCACGTCAAAGCTTCTTGGAGAATAAATTCCGATTTCTCCTTTTCAGGAAGAAAGAGATGTTTCTCGTTTTGATTCCTAAATGTCCTAATTGTAAGTTTAAGAGAGATCCTCCTGTTTTTGGTTCCATGGTCTATCAAATGCTACTATCAGTTTAAAGATCTTGATTAAAAGTAATTCCTCAATCTGCTAAACCCAGGAGTGCAAGCTGAGTTAATGCAAATTGTCCTCTTAAGTTAACCCTTTAAAACCTGTACCCTTCTGATCGTCCTTCCGAGGCAATTACATCATTACTGAGCTATAGTGCCCAAAACTGACTCTTTCTCCAAGCGGTGTCTGACTAAGATTTTGTACAACTGCCACATCACTTCTTCACTTTTGAGTTTCGGGGACCAATCGGTTTAAAATAATGGCCAATATTCCACTCGGTCTTTGATTTTTGTTTTAGCTGTGCCCTAGCTTTTGATGATTACTGTATCCGTGAATCTCTTTTTTTTCATCTACAGCACCTAGTGTCTCTCAAGAGAATAATCTGATCAGTCTTTCTCCGGTCCAAAGTGAATGATTGCATCTTTCAACTCATTCAAGTGTTTGCCCACTTGTGGTCGACACTTATTTGCAACTTCCATTTTGTGTCATATACGGTGTCTGCTAATTTAACATCAAACTTGAATAGCCTACTGCTTATTCTGTTAGCCTGTTTTTCTTTTCTATCCTGTTGAATTCATCAACAGCGTGTGATTCCTTGCCATCTCTCATGAAACAAAACTTCTAATTGTATCCTTCAGGCCATGAAAGCTTTATGGAACACTTTACAAAGATTTATTTGTCCAGTAGCTGCTTGTATTAATACATGCCAAATTTTGTGCATAAATATTTATTAGACTTTTTAATTAAGCCATTGTTTTCTGAGACATTTGCCAGCCCCTCCTTTATCCAGAATCATGGCTGCTGTTGATGAAGTAGCTGTATTGTGGGTGGTTCTGCTTGCTGGCTCAAGTGAACATCTCATCTAACGATTCCAGTGATGTTTTATATGTTGAAATACCTAGTTGAAGACAGAGCCCACAGTCCCTACAATTGAAAAGAGTATAAGAGAAATCCCAATAAATTGAGTAAACATGTTTAGGAGACTTTCTTGGTATTGAAGCTCTTTGGGGCATCCTGAGGTTGTGAAAGGTGCTATACAAGTACAGTTGTTTTCTTGGTAATAGGGAGCATGAAGCTAAGACATCACAAGGTAAGATATAGAGCAATTCCTCTTTTTGTTAGAGATTTTTAAAACTCTTTTGAAAACAAATTTATTGATGAATCAAAGAATAATGAATCCTGTACTCTACTGCTGTATCTTGGGATAGGTTTAATTATTAACATATAGCCATAGTTCTTGTTGTGAAAGGAACATGTGATGTAAATAGTGTATGTAATATAATTAATTTTAGTTTAACTCAGGCAGTTAGCAGGGTCTGATGTTTTTGGTTTAACATTGATTTCATCCACAGTTTTTTTAATGCAATATGATAGTCTCCTAGGTCTACTCTACCCCGATCTATTGTAAATTGATTATATTTCCCCACTGGAAATGTTTTGTGACACAGGGCATCATCTTTAATGAAATTTGTGTGAAATTAAATTCTACGAGCATCAATATACACAGCATAATGCAGAATGAGTAAATCAGCTTACTGATTTGTTAGAGTAGCATCAGCATTGGAAGAATACAAATGCAGCCTTATTCCAGAAACTGAAAAGGCTGTCAGATGAGTAAAAAGTTAAACCGTTTATTAGGCAGCACTGTAATTTGATGGGCAGAAAGTTCACGGTTCAGTAACTTAACACACCCAGGCAACGAGAGTGGTTAAAATGGAATGAGGTAAGATCAGTTTAAAGTTAACAGAAAAGTGGTTGATAGAGATGGTGGGATCAGGGGTGTATGTCATTTCACATCCTGGCTAGAAGGCCTTTACTGGGTAGGAGGTTAATAATGGAAAATGATCTGCTTCACTGGAGGAGATAAATTCTGTCAGAAGCAGCTGGATCTTATTGGAGTATTAGCTTATATACATGACAGTGCGGAGTTGGTGCTTGTAAAAGACGCAGCATGACTCCAACAATCTAATGTGACAAAGGAGTTATGGAGGTTGTGTCATTTATGCTATTTTTGCCTGTTGTTTACTGTATATTGAGACAAGTGAAAAGGATTTTTAAAGTTTCTGTTACATAGGGATGTGTGTATATTTTAATGTGTCCAATTTATTCAGAGATTCCTCTTTTTTAAAAACATTGTGCATAATGTTATTTTTAAAAAGAGAACCCTTTCCAATTTTTAAAACATCCATTTTGCTTTGCTTGTTCTTCAATAAGGAGGAATGTTTGATGTGTAAAATTTGTAATGCTGGTTGTTGAGGTGTCAGTTCGAATTTCACTGCTGTTTTGTATTTTGTTTGCCCTCACCAAAGTTACTGTGAAGTTAATGTGTCCCACACAGGTTAAATTGCTTGTTATACTAGATAGGCAAATTTAAATATTCGTACAGAGCTTTACATTTTTTACGTGCTGAGAGGAAGTTGATTACTAATCTACTAAAGCTGCCAATGCTTTGTTTAATCGAATGTTATCAATGCATGGCAATTATATTGCTTCTAACTTTTGTAAAATCATACATACTGTCCAAACCTTGCCACCAATCATATCTTTAAATCAAATTTGAGAATGTGTCTATTCTGACACCTACATGGGAAGTTTTAATCCATTTATGATTAACATTGAGATCTGAAAACTGTGAAGTTCACTAAGAGTGTTGTTTCTTTAATAAAAAGGTGGTACTTTTATACATTGTATCTTAAATTTCAAAGGTTCAGAGTATGGATCTCTTTCTTAACAATGCAGGTGTTTTGGCCATTCAGTTGTGCTGTTGACAAACTTTAAATTTTGGAAGGTAGATGGAAAACAGCTCTTAAAAACTACACTTGGAAGATGTGTTTTATTTTCTTAACAAATGAGTTAATAGCTTGAACTGATAATCTATTCCTGTTCTGAGGTTAATATAGATTTGGGAATTAAATAGTTTTATTTTTAAAATAATTTAAATGAGGGGAAGGAAACAAATGTGTGTTTTTATTCCTTTTATTAGTGTGTTCAAAAAGACTATACACATTTTAAAATATTAAGAAAATAAAGATCTAGTGTGCTACATGTCTTTGTGTTTCATTCCAAATTTAATGCATTTCAATTTAGCGCAAGGATATTTTGACCTTTGTCAAAATTCCTAAATTTAAGTAGGAATTCGTATTTTCTTGTCACCAATGAAGCATTGTGTGTGTGAACAGTGTAAAATATTAACTAGTACTAATTTTGTGATAACAGACAGAGGATATGTCTGCCAAGAGCACGTCCAGGTGTATAGCAGTTGGAGAAATTGAGGTTACAACTCTATTAATGTTGGTGTTTATGGTGGAAATCATATGATACAAATTGATTTACAGATTGTATGGGCACACATTTTTCACCCTGGCTCCTATTGGTACCAATAAGTTAAGTACATTTTATTTCAGCATTGAAATGGGATTTAAATTGTCTGAAAAACTATGGAAAATTTGACTTAGTGTATTTTTTATCTTAAGGGAAATAGCACCCAGAGTTATTCACTAGGAAGTAGTACGAATACCACTCCATCCAGCAAGACCACTTCATCTGCTCCAAAAGTTCGCAAGTCTGTCCACAGTCGCATACATGAAGCTGTCAAAGCCATTGCACTGTGTCACAATGTTACACCTGTCTATGAGTCACGTGCAGGGGTGAACGGAGAAACAGAATATGCTGAGGCTGACCAAGACTTCAGCGATGAAAATCGCACATACCAAGCCTCCAGTCCTGATGAGGTCAGTTTCTTCATTACTTTCGCAATTTAAGCTTATAAAGTTCCAAAAATTGAGATACTTCAGTTGTCTGAAAGTTAATAAATTTGGAATTACATCATTCATGAACACAGGTATTGCTTTAAAATGGTAAACAAATTGAATCAAATTGTGACTGGATTAAATATTTAATGTTTCAATTGAGAGATAAAACCTTTTCGTAATGTGAAGGACCCATATAGATGCAGCATACACTGAAATGACATGCCTTTAAATGCAAAGGGGAAAATCTAATCGATCGTTGTTAGTTTATTGAATATTTTAGTACTTAGAATGACAGATGATATTAGATCATTGAAACGCCATTCTAAAAGCATATTTTATCAAAAGATTTTGCTTCATTATTATGTGCTAAAGCTTTATTTAGCAAAACAATTCAACAGATATCTCCTTTTTAAATCATTTACTGTTGGCCGAATGAGCTTTTCCAAAGTAATATTATCTTAGCAGAGATACCACTGGCACCTATTTCATCTTCAGTGTTGACTGAAGAGCAACTAACAATCTGCATGAGCCCGAGGTGTAACTAAATTCCTTCAGTATTGTAAACCTAGCAGTAGGTTTATGCACAATACCTTCTGGTTCACATAAATTTACATTTTGATTTGTCTGTGACTTTTAGTCAGACAAAGCTTTCTTTTTGGCTTCGCTATAATTTGAAGTAAATGATGAATGCCTTTTCTGTTTAATATGTTGGTGAAACAACTAAAAGGGAAGTAACAATTTGAACTTGCATCCCTCGAAGGGGAAAAAAAAAGTAATTCAACCAAAATATGTTGTACCTGCACTTTTGGCTCTGAAAAGCAAACTGTAAAATCTGTAATGATCTGTTTTTCTTGACTCCCCAGCTTTCATTCTTCTTTCTAATGTTTCTTTTATGAGGTTTTGTTTTTGAACTTCTCAGTTTTTTTCATTTTCTTCTTGTCACTCCAGTAATGAGTTCCATTTCTTTTGGCTTTTAATTCATCTGTGAACCATATAAAATTCAAATTTGCTTTTACTTGTACCATTTGTTTATTTTTTTAAGAAAAAGTATTCTTCCCTCTAGTTATGTCCCAAGATCATACAGAAGGACCAAATATTTCAGTGTTTCTTAATGAGACAGTGATGATTGCTTATTGAAAACTTCAGTTGCGTTCCTTTGCAAGGGAGCATGAACTACCAATTTGGAAATGGGGTTAACTGTAAGGACTTTTGGAGATTAGGGACGTTTAGAAAAGATCAAATTTATCATTGCAGGAGCAAGGGTGCCAAGATTTGTGTGTATTTCTACATTTCAGTTTTTGCTTCTTTAATTTTTAACTTTTTCCAGAATACCTTAACTGAAGCTTGAAAACAAAAAGCAGTCATCTAAAACTTCAAACATGTGAAAATATAATTTTAATATTTCCTAACTTTCTAACTGCATTGTTACTACAATAAACATGAAAGCTGTGATCTCATAAATTATAGGAAATAATTCTCTCTCATGCGATATTAACATCCATTTTTACTTTAGTATATTAAAACAAAACAACGTTTTATCCATGTATAGCTTTTCTCTTTTACGTTTTATGTTCTAATATTAATATCAGACAAATATTTGTACCTCTTCTTTATCATAGCCTTATCCTATTTAAGCTTGTGAAATGTTTAGAAAGCAAAACCATTTAGCAATATTGAGACGGAGTGTACATGAATACTTTTTTTAGCTTGGAGTTTGAGCCCTCTGTAATATTGATGAGCTCAGCATAAACTATAGAAAGTGGTTTCATTTGTCAATTAAGTAATCTGGAGTCAGTTGACTTTTCTAGGTTATGTTTGTTTATTACTAATGTAAAATGTATTTGTTTTATTTCTGATCCGTGATCAATACTTAATTTTGTTGAGTGTGGGAGCTGGTGTCATATGAGTGATTTGAATTGAGGGATACTGTCTCTCCAAATGAGCTCCAAATGTGGGAACAATATTATAGTGAAGCATGATGATTTTAAGTATATACTTATCAAACAAGATCCATCATTTTCTTCATATACAAAAAGATGAATTGACCTAATGTAAAGGCCAAGCATAAAAGGAGACAAACTAAGTGGATAGATTGATGAAGTACAGGGGTCAGAAGCCCAGTAATATGGGGCATGCTTTAAATAGTGCCTCTGAAGACCTTTTGATGCTTCTTGGTCAGAGGGGAATGATTGGCCACAGTCTTTAATGATTGGTTATTCTCATAAACTAGCTATTTTTGTGAGAAATTGAGATTTTCCCATATTGCCAGCGATTCATTGTTCTTTTAAATTTAAAAATGATGTGATTGTTTTAAAAAAATTGAAATTATGATCAAAATTTCAAGGTATTTATGATGCTCTTGTAATTTTACCAGTTTCTAAGTTTTACCGTTCTATGAGTAATGTTAGATTTCACTTTTTAAAAACCTTGCATCAACCATCAAATTGCTCTTTCATTAAGGGGTATACTTTGTTAATTTTTACAGTGATAACAAATGAGATGATGTGCAAGTGAGACTTATCAATTGTTTTTCATTATATTTGTATTTGAAATAATTGTCCATTGCATAACTGCATCTAATATTCTAGGGAAATAAACATCTTTCAGACTTTAAGTAACACTGACATTTTTCAAAAATGCTAATTCTGATAAAGATCTTTGGTCCCGTTACATTTTGAAATTATTTGAATGTTTTTGACTGAAGCATTAGTGACTCAAATACGTTTTAGACATTTGATAAATCAATTATTTGAATTTAGCAATTTGAACAATAGATGACATTGGATTCACATTATAACTAATACACTGCTACTCAACTGTTAAAGCAGTATTTCAATCATCAGGCTCTTTTAAGTCTCAGCTAAAGAGGTGATATTTCAAGTGTTATTAATTTTTATTTTTTATCTCTTTGTATTTTTATTTGAGATATTGCTGTTGCTCATTGTAACAAAATAACATTGGGAGAAAAATTGTCTTTTAATCTTCACTGCTCATGTCAATTTTAAAACACATGCAGCTGTTTACTCATGCCATCTTTTGCAAAAAATGAATATTTCAAAAACATTCGTTTCGTGTCCACACAACGTTAGATGACACAAGACTGAAAAGGGTCAGAGACCCTATGGTTTAAATTAAGTGCACTGATAATTCCACATATCATTTTAAATATATAAATGTTACCACTGTATACCAAAATAGATGTACAATGATCTTGTAGTTATTTATTCATATACACTTTGATATAAGTTTGTTACTGCTCCAGTAATATGAATTTAAGCTGAATTTCATAATGTAATGAATTTAGAATTTTCTTTAATAATCATTTCAGTGTGGACCATTATTCTTCTGTACTTTGGAACAATTGAAACTTATTTTGCTGAGCTGCAATAAAGTCGCCATCTAGTGTCTTATAGGAAATAACTAGTGTGAAATGGTAACTAATTAATGAGCTAAAAAAATTCACCTTTTTGATGAACCTCATGTTACAGATGTCAAGAACCTAAAAGTTTAAATGCCAGTAGTATATGAAAATTAAGCATTCTTTAAAGGACAATTACTTAATTATGATTTACATATTTTATCTAACAAGCATTATATTTTCTTTTAACCACCTATAAAATATATTATTGGACTGTTTTGAAGCCTTTCTGGCAAATGTTTTGGCCCATTTAATTAAATTCAAAGTAATTTCACACCTAATTATTTAAAATTAATCTTCCAAGTTAGAATTTGAATGGATGTTTTATACAATATATTTTATAAGCCTTAGCCATGTTATTTATATTCAAGACCGCGTCTAATGATGAGCTGGAAATAATTTACATTTTTTTTCACTTTGATATCAGAATAACAATTCACCTTCCCCTCTCATTGATTTTAAATATAGCATTGAGAAGAATTGTGCAGAATTACAATGAAGTAGCAGCACTTTACATATAAGTTATGAAGCAATGTTTAATGAAACATTGTAGTGTACACTAGGGGTACTTAAAAGGTGGGTGGTGAAAATTTAGTCATGCCATCAAAATCAGAATTGTTAAATTAATTAGAAGGTCTACAATCTCAATGGATTTATCCAGTCCATAGCGAAACCAGGCAAGCAGCAAATGTTTTGGGTTGAACACCCTGATCAGTGCTGAATTAGCTGAGTTCAGCCTGAGTAAGGGCAGGGAGTGCATGCCTAGCCCTTGTACTTGCTTGCCTTTAGGAATTGAGAACTGGCCAGGGTTCCCACTTTTGATTGCTATTGAGTGAAATATATCAGAAGTGCTCATGAGGTTTGGGGGACTTCGTGATCAGATTCTTGAAACGCATAAAAGTGGATAAATCCCCAAGACATGATCAGGTGTGTCCTAGAATTCTGTGGGAAACTAGGAAAGTGATTGCTGGACCCCTTTCTGAGATATTTGTATCATTGATAGTCATAGGTGAGGTGCCAGAATACTTGGAGGTTGACTAACGTGATGCCACTGTTTAAGGAAGGTGATAAGGAAAAGTCAGGGAACTACAGACCAGTGAGTCTGACATCACTGGTGGCAAGTTGTTGGAGGGAATCCTGAGGGACAGGATTTACATGTATTTGGAAAGGCGAGGACTGGTTAGGGATAGTCAGGATGGCTTTGTGCATGGGAAGCCATGTCTCTCAAACTTGATTGAGTTTTTTTGAAGAAGTTACAAAGAGGATTGATGAGGGCAGAGCGGTCCACATGATCTACGTGAACTCCAGTAAGGCATTCGACAAGGATCCTTATATGAGATTGGTTAACAAGATTAGATCTCATGGAATACAGGGAGAACTAGCCACTTGGATACAGAACACGCTCGAAGGTAGTAGACAGAGGGTGGTAGTGGCGGGTTGTTTTGCAGACTGGAGGCTTGTGACCAGTGGCGTGCCACAAGGATTAGTGCTGGGTTCACTGCTTTTCATCATTTATATGAATGATTTAGATGTGAATATAGGAAGTACAGTTAGTAAGTTCACAGATGACAACAAAATTGGAGGTGTAGTGGACAACGAAGAACATTATCTTAGAGTATGATGGGATCTTGATCAGATGGGCCAATGGGCTGAGGACTGGCTGATGGAGTTTAATTTAGATAAATGCGAGTTGCTGCATTTTGGAAAATCAAATCTTAGCAGGACTTATACACTTAATGGTGGGGTCCTAGGGAGTGTTGCTGAACAAAGAGACCTTGGAGTACAGGTTCATAGCTCCTTGAATGTTGAGTTGCAAGTAGATAGGATAAGGAAGGCGGCATTTGGTATGCTTTATTGTCTAGAGCATTGAGTATAGGAGTTGGGAGGTCATGTTCTGGCTGTACAGGACATTGGTTGGGCCACTGTTTGGAATATTGCCTGCAATTTGGGTCTCCTTCATATTGGAAGGATGTTGTGAAACTTGAAATAGTTCAAAAAGGATTATTAAAATATTTGCCAGGGTTGGAGGATTTGAGTTACAGGGAGTGGCTGAATAGGCTAGGAATGTTTTCCCTGGAGCGTAGGAGGCTGAGGGGTGACCTTATAGAGGTTTACAAACTCAAACGGGGCATGGATAGGATAAATAGGCAAAGTCTTTTCCCTGGGATGGGTGGAATCCAGAACTAGAGGGCATAGGTTTAGAGTGAGAGGGGAAAGATATAAAAGGGATCTAAGGTACAACTTTTTCACGCACAGGTTGGTTCGTGTATGGAATGAGCTGCCAGGGGAAGTGGTAGCAGCTGGTACAATTACAGCATTTAAAAGGCATCTGGATAGGTATATGAATAGGAAGGGTTTAGAGGAATATGGGCCAAGTGCTAGCAAATGGGACTAGATTAGGTTATGGATGAGTTGGAATGAAGCATCTGTTTCCATGCTGTACATCTCTAGGACTCTGTGGTTGTACACAGCCAGTTAGCCTGCCACCATTTAGTAGTGGTTCATGTATGTTTAGCGTTTAGTTGAACATGTTGCCATTGGCTAAGCATCTCCAAGAAGCAGTTAATATTTTAGTTTGATGAGTGTCTACATTGGCTGTGATGTACGGGACTTTGCCTTCATTAAGCTTTCAGTTTAAAATAGTTTTTTTTCTCTCTTGACCATACCAGTGGGTACTGGGTTTGAAATAGCTCATTTGGTATTTATTAGTGATAAATATCTGGTCTGATTTAAACATGCACTGGCCTTATAAAAATTGTTCAGCACGGTTATCTTTTTGAGCAAACATCACATCAGTTATATCCTAACAGTGCCAAATGGGATAGCATAAAACATAGAAAAATACAGCGCATTACAGGCCCTTTGGCCCTCGAAGTTGCGCCGACCCAAGCCCACCTAACCTACACTAGCCCACTATCCTCCATATGCCTATAGTTGCCTATCCTCCACACGCAACTTCCCACTACTATCCTTGACTGGACCTATTCCTACCCTAGTCATTCTTTTATTCCTGACATACCTATAGAAAGCCTTTGGGTTTTCCCTAATCCTCCCAACCAAGGACTTTTCATGTCCCCTCCTTGCTGCTCTTAGCTCTCTCTTTAGATCCTTCCTGGCTACTTTATAACACTCAATCGCCCCAATTGAACCTTCACGCCTCATCTTCACATAGGCAGCCCTCTTCCCTTTAACAAGGGATTCCAATTTCTTATTAAACCACAGCTCCCTCGCACAACCCTTTCCTCCCTGCCTGACAGGTACATACTTATCAAGGACACTCAATAGCTGCTCCTTGAACAAGCTCCACATATTGATTGTGCCCTTCCCTTGAAGCCTACTTTTCCAAGCCACGTATCCAAAGTCATGCCTCACCGCATCATAATTTCCCTGCCCCCAGCTATAACTCTTGCCTTGCAGTGCACACTTATCCCTCTCCATCACTAGAATAAAAGTGACCGAATTGTGGTCACTGTCCCCAAAGTGCTCACCTACCTCCAATTCTAACACCTGGCCTGGTTCGTTACCCAGAACCAAATCCCAGTATGGCCTCACCTCTTCTTGGCCTGTCTACATAAAATATTGATTTTGTTTTAATACTTTTTGAATTAACTAGTTATTGAAAGCTTTTTCATCAAATTCTGTCTGAATCTGGGTTAGGGAGAGAAAGTAAATATTTACGAGGCACAACCAAGCAAGTGACACCTGAAAATGAAAGAAAACTATGTTGGATAAAAGAGACTTATGTGAAAAAGTAAAATTACCTTGTTAACACACAACAAAATGTTTAAAATCACTTTGTAAAGCTGTTGTCAATTCTTGATTTTTGTAAAGTGGACTGAAATTCGAAGCCACCACTTATGTTTCATGCTTCGAATTAAGCTCGCAGATGAAACACTTCATAAGTAGAACGCATCTCCTGTCAGTTCAGCATGAAATTCTTTTGCCATTGATGTGAGGGAAAGCCACAACTAGGACACTGGTTACAGAGAGGAGGAAAACAGTGAGAGGATTAGTGAAAAGTCGCAAGTAATTTATACTTACCTTCTGTCATTATGCAAACATGTTACTTAGCTACAATAAATTGAAGAGAATTATAAAAGCCATGGTCGTGAGAAATGGTGATAACATTGTGAAATTAATAGTTAAAATGATTGCTAAATCAAAGGTATAGAGGTCAATAGATAAAACGTAGAGTGGGAGTTTGTATGCCAGTTTATTAGAGTGCATTTCTGTTGTGACCTTTATATATTTAGTATGGAAACAAAGCAAAATGGAACTATGTTCTTGAAAAATTGTTGTTCCCATAACATCTTCACAAGTCATGTTTATCTCTGATCTCATCTCATCTTTACACTTCAGTGTGACTTTAATCCTTTGCCACATAAAATGTTTTAAAAATGCCTTTGATGCAAAAATCTAGCAAGTATTTGCTGAATGGCAAATAATGCAATAGAAAGCAATGTCCTCCAATAAGGCTGTGTAATCATCTTGTGTTCAAATATTCCTTTAATAAAAACACCAGTGGCCTAATTCTGATTTTGTGTCCCTATGCAGTTATCAAGAGGAGAAGGCGTAGCTGCTTCGTTTTCAGACTAAACCTACTTTAGGAATAGCAAGAAGGGAGAGAACTTCCCAACAAAGTTTAAGCGTCACTCTTATAGGAAATTAACACCATGGTTTACTTTGTTTAATCTTATTGTTCAGTACAGATCCAATGAATTGATTAAACATCAAAAATTTTAAAATACTTTACCTAAATATAAGTAGTATGCAGTTTTCAAATATAGACTGATCCCTGAGAAATTGTATTCATTTTGTTGATTTTGGATATAAACTGTGTGGCTTCTGACTGCCTCATTAATTGAAAATGTAAAAACAGCAAATCATTCTTTTTGGCTTCATGGCATCTGGGCCCCAACCTCTGGAATTTCCTCCCTAAACCCCTCTGCGACTCCACCTCACTTTCCTCTGTTTGACATACCTTAAAGTTACTTCTTTAACCGAGCTCCTGGTCATTTGACCTAATAGCTCTTAATGTCGCTTAATGTCATTTTTTTTATTTATCATGCTCCTGTGAATTGCTTATGGTCATTTACAATATTAATAATTAAGCCATGCCTCCTTTACCCACACCTTTGTCACAAGCAAGAGAGGGAAAGGTAAATTGAATTATTTTACTGATCTCCTCTTCTGTCCATAACACAGATGGTTTTTAACTACTTTTCATGTTTTCCCTACCCTTTTTTAAAAATATTTTTATTGAAAAATGTTTCTTTACAAAATTAGAAAGTTACAGAACCATGAAAATATAGCATCATAACATCAAAAACAACAATAAACCAACTACTATAATACTCTACAAAAGAAATCAAAACTACTCTTGTTACAAATCAATACATAAATAAATAATGTCGCGCAACACAGCAAGACCATAGTGCTCCCCATCGAGAGCATCGATTATTAAACCTACATTTGTTCGAAATTCTTCCTCTCAGACCCTTAGGTTTGTCAGACCTATCATGGCGAAACAAAAGCCCTAATCCAAATAGCGGGCGGATCTCCTTCGAAATATTTCAAAAAGGGCTGCCACATCTTTTGAAAGTTGCCCATTTTCTGCTGCACCATATTTGTATAAGTATAAGGAAATGTGTTCCATAATTAACTTTTTCCACCCCGACAGACCCCTTGGTTCTCAGGCACCCAACACCTCAATGTTCTTCCTCGCACAAAAAGTGAGAATGTTAAAAAAAATTTTCCCATGTACATTTAAGTGAGGAGTAAATTTAGCAAACCCAGGAGCCAAGAGACCGAGTCCACTGTGACTTTGGTCCCCAAGACCCCCTCTATTATTCCTGCCACGGAATAATATGCATGGAACCTGTTGCAGGACCGCAAACAATGAGTAAAGGTACCCATATTTATTTTACATTTGGGGCACATTGAAGGTGCATCCTGCTTAAATTTTGCAAGACGATCTGGAGCCAGATGAGCCCTATGAAGAATCTTTACCTGCATAGCATGAGTCCTGTTACATATCAAAATCCTCTTCACATTCTCACAAATGTCGTCTCACATTTCCAAAGTGATCTCAACTCCTAATTCTCCCCCAGACCTCATGTAGATGTTTGATGTCACCAGAGGAACCTTCCCCCCCCCCCCCCCCCCCCCCCGCCAAACAAACGATAGAGAGTACTCACTGTAAGAGCCTGAAGTACTCAAATTTTCTGTATCAGATCTACAACACTCAGTCAAAAGCGTGGTCTCCTTACAGATAAAATCTCTAATCTGAAAGAAACGGAAGAGGGTCCCTACTTCCCTGCTCTTTTTAAACAAGGTGTTTCCCCACTCCTGCTTGCCAAGTCCAATTTAAATTGACCCACAGCAAATTCCTTACAGTAAAAACAAAGGGTTTACTTTTTTAAAACCCACAGGCAATGGTTTGCAACATACATTTGCGCACACATCCAAGGAAGAAAGAAGTAAGGCAGAAGTTTCAAATTACTTAAAATCAAATACACTGGCATCAATTCAGATGAATTAGTGTCCACTAAGTCACTATATACTGGAGGTTCTTTCTGTTGACTGTCCACAAGAGTGCTTTCCACAGTGCTTTACCATCAAATTGTGGGCAGTTGTAATCTGAGAATGGTTTATTTGGGTGGAGTATGGGATTCTTTGCAGGAATCAGACTTTTGAAAGAAATGAGATTGGAGGCAGGTTTTATCTAAGCTTGGAGCTACTAATTCTCTTCTGGTGTGACAAACAGAATTGGGGAGAAATCAACAACTCTATGACATGAAGGCAAATTAAACAAATCACCTTCAGTCACGTGATTGTGCTTGTGAGTTGAGTCTCTTCAGTTCATGCAAATGCTTTGATTACCCCTTGTTTGTTTTGTGGTGGATAACTGAGAATTTAGTAGTGCCATTTCTGACAGAGTTTCAGTAATTTCCTTTCAAACCACTCCAGCTTAATCTGTAGCTCTTTTGTGACTTCACTGAAATGTTCACAGCCAATTTATCCTTTTATGTTGTGTTGTGTAATGTGTTTTTGGAACAGTCACCAAGTATATGTAAATGCAAATTAAAGTTGGTTTTTAAACAGTTTGTGAGGTTTCAAAATATCTTGCTTATATTTCTCTACATTGAATTCCAGTTGTCACTGATCTGTTTATCCTATCATGTTGCTCTTCTTCCAGCAGTTTTTCCACAATTACTCATCACAATTTGTCAAAACTCCACAAACAAATTTCCATCAACTTTCCCAGTCTGGGTCATATGTATACACATGAGAGTTGTCTAAATACATCTGTAAAACACTACTGTACTATAATGCAATCAACTTAAATTTGTTGTGGTTATGTTTTCATTGTTCCATTTGTCGCCATCTATGGCGTAGATCTTTTTTGTGCTATCCTATCAGAGGTTTTATGAAAGCTACAGAAAGTATCACTGCCTTACCTTTATTAATGCTCAGTTTTTTTTTTACAAAGAGTATGAACATTTGTTTCCAACATACATTGCTTGTTGGAGGCAGGTGTTGATGGACCCTGCTTGATGCATACTTCCCCACTTGCTAGTAACTATGATTCTTGTAATTTTCCAACATGTCAATAACTGTGTTCCACACTACCATCTATTTTCTCCTAGGCACTTGTGGTCTCTTCCTGACCCTTTCAAATGTCAGCTGTACCCCTTCCAACCCGGAATCTCAATCCCAATGTTCTTCCTCCATACTTCCTATTTTCTCACTTGGCCTGACCCAACCGATTCTGGTAGTTATCTCTGACAGTCTGATTGCTGATATTATCTTCTTGCAAATCCTCAACTTTTTAATCAGGTTGATACTTAAAAGTTCACTTCAGCGGTGTATTTGAGAATTACACAAAAAATAGAGCCTAAAACTACGTTTAAAAAGTGGCAATGAGAACAAGTTATAATAAGCAGTGATAGCATAAGAAAAATATTACTGGCTACAAGGGAAAAAACAAGTGGACAGCAAACAAAAGAAATAGAGTACAAACAGATTAGTCAGTGCCAAACAGCAGAGAAACTGTTATTTGAAGAGACAATTATCATTGCCACTGGAGATTAGCTATATTATATGTTGCTTTGTATAATGCTCCTATCATTACAAATGCTGCATTCGCTGACTTGTCACAAGCGATGCCATGGAGACTCACCAGGGTACAGTAGCTTAGTGGTTATGGTAGTAAGCTAGAGGTTGAGAGTTCAAAAATCCCCACATGACAAGTTGTGCAATATAATTCAGTTAGCCTGATAATTTATGAGTTAATACCTGAGAAAATGACCACAAACTGATGGTTTGCTGTAAATGCTCAATTGGTTCATTAGTGTCCTTCAGCTGGGAACTTGTTGTCTCTATCTGGTCTTCTAGATATGATTCCAGTTCCTCAGTGCAACTGGCAAGGGACAATAAATGCCATCATCCACTTTCCCAAAAAATCTAAAATATTATAGAAACGAATTTTGCATTACATCGTGAAAATATTGATCTGCAATGCACGTGTTCCCAACTTGCTTATTTGAAAATACTTTGATCAACTTATGCTCATTTGTGAAATGCTTAACTGTCTTGGTTAAAGTCAATTTTGTGTTACTGTATGACTCAAATTCAAAGTTGAATGCAGAGTCCAGTTTTATTAGAGAAGTGCATATTAATAAATTTGTCTTCTATACTGTGCTTTCTGCTAGTGTAATTTTTATGTTTATGATAAAAGGTATGCAATTATGATTTATAATTATTGATACTTTGATTCAGTTTAGCAAAAAGTAGATTTATTGCAACTTTTTAAAATCTCATTGCTCACAAGTAGAATCTCATTGTTTGCTACATCCCTGTCATTTAATGAATGTCATGTTAAATGTCTTATGCATGTTAACCAGACAATTATGGATTAAAGTGGAGTGATGCAGAATCTTCGGACAGGTAAAATAAGCCAAGATAACTGCAGTGAAAGCTGCTAATTCAGACAGGCTGTTAAACCAAGCAGAGCTTCAATAATAAACAGATGTGAGTCACCAAATATAGCATGCTTTACTCTTTAGTACAATGGGGCATAAAATTAAATGATAGTGTATTAGCAGAGATACAATTTGCAGGTCAAGTTGTAATAGTAACCTTTCACAGAGCAAATTGAAAATGAATCTTTGAGTATTGAATCATTTGCAGCTGACAACATCCTGTGCAAAAGTTATTCTACCACACAAAAAAATACTACTGTAATTACAATGATTTTACTGACTAACTTTTAAACATAAGAATAAGTGTGCAGAAATCACTTAAGTCTACCAAATGAGTAAAGATTTTAGTAAAAATAAAATAGAAATTCAAGGACTTTCTTAATTGACGTGGCACAAAAATGCTACTTTAGATCTTGGAGAATGATTAAATTATTAGAAAGGGCAGCTTAAAATTCTAATCTTGTCATATTTAGCTGTTGTTTGCAAAAATGCTACTTTAGGAGCAAGGTCACATGAAGTGGGCCATTCATAAAGTTAATCGCATTAGCTCAGACATGTTAAGTAGCACGGGGTTTTGTTGCATGCTTTTCAGTTTTAATTGTGGTAAATACATTTTGTTGTATTGGAAATTGGAGTCCAGTCTCGGATTTTTGATAGGCTACTAATCAATCTTTCTCAATAACCTCCTCATTTTTTTGGGTAAACATTCTGAGAATTCCTACTAATATGACTAGCACCATGCCAAGGTTAAGGGGTGGTCTATGAGATCATTGCCTTTTGTTCCTACTAAACTGGCAGATACATTGAATATTCTGTTGCAGGTTAAAATGTTAATTAGGTGTTTAGGTGTAATGAATCTTAAAAAAAAGAAACTTGTATTTGGTTCTATATATTTTAAGTTGTTATACTTATGCCATCAAATGATTTGATTCTTTTTGTGTACCCACGGTAATATGTTTTTGATGTTTATATTAATGTTTATTAATGTTTATAAATCATGTATTAGATTTGTGGTGTCTAACTAATATATTTTCTATTTATTCTGAAGAACTTTTATCATTCTGTATAATCTTGTGGCATATTTTTCTCTTCATAGATCATGAGTCTGACATTTGACCTCTAGTTTAGATATCACCATCATTTTGTTTGTGTATCTTCGATGCATCAGGCAGAGAATTTTGATTGACCTTTGATCTTTGTTTAGGTGGCTCTTGTGCAATGGACACAGAGTGTGGGTCTGACATTGGTGAGCAGAGACCTCTCATCTATGCAACTGAAGACCCCTAGTGGACAAATCCTTCCATTCATCATTCTACAAGTTTTTCCTTTCACATCTGAAAGCAAAAGAATGGGCATCATTGTCAGGGTAAGTTTCATAAATAAGTGTAGACAGAAAAGTGTTAGAACATTGAATTATTTATTATGTGCTAAATCCTGTAGAACTACTTTAAGCTAAAGCTCATTTACAGCTTTGGTCGGCATAGGAAATTGTTAGACCCTTGTCTGAATGTTATCACGTGTCAAAGGCATAGTAGGTGTCTACAGCTGCTGTGGCATAAGCTACCTAAAAGTAAAATAGTGTCTTCATATAGTAGTAATGGTACTAGCACAGAACATTTTTTATCAAGCAAACATTAGACTTTACATCTGCAGGTAATAAAAATACCAGAAAAATGTAAAAATGAATAAGGATACTGTACATCATTAGATAGGAATGGAAGAGGTCAAATAGCTAAATCAAAAATGTTTGAGTCTACATCATATAAGGAATAAGATGTCTTGATACATCTGTCTGGCGTTGGCTTTATAGCTTGTAACATTGAAGTTTGCTGTTATACAGAATTACATTTTCTTTACAGTATTTCAATATGATTGAAATAAGCTCAATGTCAAAAGTTTAGACCATCAATCTCTTTCTCAGAAATATCACCCATGTATCCCACCTTTACCGCTTCCTCCTCACACACCACGCATATGTACATACCATTACTTACCCCGCTTTTCAGAATGTGTTGTTTCATTTTCATGCAGGAAGCTTGGCACATCATTCTAGTGACTATTATGCACGTGATCCTAGATAGTATAAATTTAGCATGAATGCTTAGTTGTGAGGATTTTGAATATGAATCCTTAGCTGGTATGAGTTTGCTTCCAGCAGGCTACTTTACCTGATATGGTAATGTTTATGAAATCTCCTGGAGCATAAGAATTGGATGTTAATATTGTGGTATCAAAGGATCCAACAGACCTTTTATTATCACTAGCAGTGTTGTGTGCAAATATTCCCTTCCTCAGTCACATAGGTGCCTGGGCTAACCTAAAGCTAGTAGGTTACAATATGCTTCCAGTAGAGTTTGTTACTTCAATTTGCCAGCTGGAAAATGTCAACATCAGTTGTCCATGCATGTCTACCCAGTTGAGAATTCAGAATTGGAACAATCTGAGGGAGAGGTTACTTTTTACAGACACCTTGGATGAATAAGCAACAAGCAAGAACAAGGTTGTGCTTTACAGGAACAGTCATTGGTTAAGGTGTAGGTGAGGATACGTCACAGTCAATAAATAGCTCTAAAGAAGGGAGTAAACAAAACATTAACCCATGTATATTTTTTCTTAACTGATGTTTCTATATTTCTGATGTAAACATTTGTATTTTGTTTTGATATTTAGGATGATTCCTCAGGGGAAATCACTTTTTATATGAAAGGAGCTGATGTGGTAATGTCAAGCATTGTACAGTACAATGATTGGCTGGAAGAAGAAGTAAGACTTTTTTTAATTAACAAACTTTAATGTGTAGAAATTCACCCAAGTGGTATGAAAGAAGTGTTACATTAACTTGAACTAATGGACCTGATCTGCAGTTGATATTAGGTCTCAACCACTCTTGAAATAAATTGGTGAGTTGTGGACATATTAGCATGTTCAGAGAGCTAACCAATGAAGTTTGGGCTACCAGAAACCTCAGGATCCCTTTTGTGGGTTGTTAAAAGGGAATGAGCAGCATCTGTCAAGTAAAGTGTGTTTGGGAATGAGATATTAGATGCTGGGCTGTGTCCAGGAATAGTGTGCGGATTTATGCAGAGTATACGCGGTTTTATGTTCTTTCCAACTGTGTGCTAAAGTGTGCATTTTACTTAAACCAAACTTTTGGTGTATAGTGGTCAGTTTAAGAATCTTGTAAGACTGGGTTTCCCTGATCAAAACCAGCCTAATATGTTCAGAACAACTAAATTTTACCCAGAGAAGTCCTAAAGGGGCATTCTGCTCTCTTATTTGACTTCGCTGATTTCATGTGTGGGATTTGACTATCTGTCTTTTTTTTCCTGCCCTGATAAAACTGGGTGAAGCACTGCTCATTTGGAATGTGCTTGTGTTTCCAGCCCATCATTTTGGAACCTTAGGTGCTCATGTAGAATCTGGAGGATGCAATGTCTTCTGATTTTTCGGCCATTGAGTCCTTGACTGAGTTCAAAACTTGGGGCGAAACATGTTCATTATAGTCAAATATTTGGAATATCTAATTTGATTTCTTTCACAGACCTTGAGTAATTTGCATTATTCTGTCTTAGGAGGGTAATCAGGATACATGTATTCAATGCTTAATTGTTGACACTGTCCTTTTATTATGTAGGTGCTTGTAGATGGTTTGTTCCAGTTCTATGACAAGCTGGACAGAACTATCAAAAAATTATAACCATAAGTGTTAGTTTTGTACAATTACTGATAATTTCCCCTACTTTAATTTGATAACAATTGCAAGATTATATTACTGAAGTACTGGACAGCCAAAAACAAGCTGAAAGATTGTTGCAGGTCTTTTGCACATGGAAATGTAATTTTGATTGGAAAGAAAAGACCTTCTCGTCTGTCCAGCCTACTCTACACCAAAAGGTCTGGAAGGTCCTATCTAAACTCTCGCCTCCACCTAATGACGTCCATCGTCTGATTATTTGATTTACTTTCTTTTGTCAATAACTGCTGACCACTCAACTTGTGTTTTTAGTCCAGTTCTTACTGAAATTATTGACCCTTTAGTAAGAATGAAAACAACTGACCTGCAAATATTCAGTTTTGTTATATGGAATGCTATAGTTCTATCCTGAATGTTTCTTAAGTAGATATATATTTGTGAAAAATATATAGATGTTGGATTGAATTAAATTGAATTTATTGTCACGTATACAGAGGCACAGTGAAAAGCTTTATCTTGCGAGCAATACAGGCAGATCACAGAGTTAAGTAGCATGGATCAGTAAATAATAGGTAAAAGCAGCAAAAAAAACAGGTACAAGCGAATGTTAAGATTTTGAGAGTCCATTCAGTATTCTAAACAACAGTTGGGTAGAAACTGTTTCAAAACCAGCTGGTGTGTGTGTGTGTGTGTTCAGGCTTCTGTCCCTTCTCCCCGATGGTGGAGGAACTGTAGAAAAACATTGCCAGGATGGGGATGGACCTTTTGTGAATGTTGACGGCCTTTCCTTGAGAGCGGGCCTGGTAGATGGATTCTGTAGATGGAAGGTTGGCCTTTGTGATCGTCTGGGTCGAGTTCACCACTCTTTGTAAACATCTCCAATCTTAAATGGTACAGTTGCCATACCAGGTAGTGATACATCCAGAAGAATGCGCTCGGGCGCACCTATAAAAGTTGGCAAGGGTATTCGTGGTCATGCTAAATTTCCTCAGCTGCCTGAGGAAGAAGATGTTGAGCCTTTGTAACAAGTGCATCCATGTGAACAGTCCGAGTAAGCTTGTGGATGACCACTCCCATGACACTGTCCACTGTGCTGTTAATGGGTGGGGGAGGCATGAGTAACATCCTGCTGAAAGTCAATAATGAGTTCCCTAGTTTTGCTGGCATTGAGAGCTAGGTTGTTCTCAGTGTACCATTTTTCTAGGTCTTCCACGTCCCATCTGTAGTCTGTCATCGCCATCTGTGATTTGACCGACTATAGTGGTGTCAGCAGTGAACTTCTAAAACTTAGTCTGGTATTTGGTGACGCAGTCATGGGTATACAGTGAGTACTTTAGGGGGCTCCAGTTTTGAGTGTTACTGACGATGAAATATTGTCCCCAATCTTCACTGTGCCCTGTGGGTCAGGAAACCGAGGATCCAGTTGCAGAGAGTTGGGCTTACAAAGTTTAGTAATCAGTCTTGAGGGGATAATAGTGTTGAAGGCTGATCTGTAGTCAATGAGTAGGAATCTTACATAGCTGTTCTTGGTCTCAAGATGTTCTAGAGAGGAGTAAAGGGCGAGTGATATGACATCTGACTTGGATCTGTTGGTCCGTTAGGCAAATTACAGTGGGTCAAGAGTAGTGGGGAGGCTGGAGTTGATTAATGCCATGACCAGCCTTTCAAAGCAATTGATGGCCACTGAAGTTGGGGCCACTGGGCAGTAGTCACTAAGACGTGCTGCATGAACCTTATGAGGAACAGGGATGATGCTGGCACTCTTGAAACAGCAGGGGCAGTAGCCTGCTACAGGGAGGGATTGAAGATGTCCACAAAGACCTCTGCCCATTGATCTGCGCTTGTTCTGAGTGCATGGCCTGGTACTCCGTCTGGTCCCATTGCTTTCCTTGGGATTCACACGAAGGAAAACTGATCTGACCTCTGATGCAATGACTGTTGGGATAGATTTGTCGGGACTTGTCGGAATAAGTGTTACCTCTCTACCGAAATTCTGCTCAAAGCAAACATGGAAGGCATTGAGATGATCTGGGAGGGATATATCATAGGAGAGGGCACACATCAAAGTTTCAGAAAGACCCACAGTATTTATTTATAATTAAGCAACTCTTTACCTTTGCAGTGTGGAAACATGGCCAGAGAAGGACTACGGACTCTTGTGGTGGCCAAAAAGTCCTTAACAGAAGAACAGTATCAGGATTTTGAGGTATAATAGTTTTCTGTGCAGTAGTTTTTAATCATCTCTTGTTCATCAGAATCTTGAAAGTAATTAAGACTTTCTTGGCTTCATGTTGAAAACAAAATTTACTGAAAAGCATAATTTTCTCTAATCATTGACAGTGTGCGTGTCTCTGTTTGGCTTGTCCTAGGATGGATGCGTTGTCCCAGTCAAACTGGTGTCCTTCCTTATCTGTGTGTAAGGATACTAGTGAGAGAGGGTCATGTCGCTTTGTGGCTAGTTGGTGTTCATGTATCCTGGTTGGGATTCCCAATGGCAGTTGTGATGTATTCAATAAAGATATTGCATTGAATACAGTTTGAGCATCAGATGTGCAAAACAATTACTTCAGTCCGTTTTGTGCTATGTACTATTGATCTTGCCTTACCTCCACTGAGTCTCAGATTGTGAGGTTCCTGTCCCTTCTACCTATTATTTATAATTGTCTCAAAATTATGAAAAGTTCAATCCCCTCAGTCTATTTATACCAAGAGTTGAACAGTCCTGAGTAATCTGCTGTCAGATTTTTGAAGCAATGATTTCAGTAAACTAAATTCTCTTGAGTAGTTTCTTTAAATGATTTCATTTTGATGAGGAGTTGGCATATCTGATTTCTTACAGCTCAATTACTGTCTTATTGAGATTATCATCTTATCCAATTTTATTTAGTTCACTCGTGGATTGTGGGCATTGTTGGCTGGCCAGCATTTTACTGTCCGTTCCCAGTTGCCATTGAAAAGGTGGTGGTGAGCTGGCTTCTCAAAACGCTGCAGTCCACATTCTGTAGGTGACCCATAGTGCCATTAGGGAGGGGATTCTAGGGTTTGGAAGGTGCTGTCTAAGGATCTTGGATGATTTTGTGCAGTGCATCTTGTAGATAGCATGCACTGCTACTACTGAACATTGGAGGAAGTGAATGCTTGTGGATGTTTCATTTGTCTCAAACAAAAAGAAGTTACCTCCTACCTCCTGTTTCAGAGGAATATTACTTATTATGAAACTAACTGCCCTAGATTCAAGACAGAAGTCTAGATCTCTGATCCCCAGCAGACCAAGCGACTCAATAATTGCGTAAAACGGCCAGGCCTTGCTTGCTGAATGCATGTGTTCCTTTGAAATGTTCAGGGGGTCTGGCTATCTGGATTATTGGAAGTGAACCATTTTGAAATTAATGGAGCCAATTAGGACTAATGGGACAATAAAGGCCCTCTCATCTGGAAGCCACAGGACCAAGAGGTGTGCCACTGATTTGATGTTCCGGTGGTCTGTGGTTCTAGGGTGAATTGGTGTTGAAAAGCTGTTCCAAAGTTGTTTGGAAACGTTTAAGAACAATCTAAAATGTGTTAAATAATGTCTTATTGATTTTTGATCTTGTATTGTAACATAGGTTTTGATAGTTATTGTACTTAAATCTGTGAAAATTGTGTCATACAGCACCGAAACTGATCCTTTTGTCCAACCAGTCCATACCAAACATAATTCCAGACTAAACTAGTCCTACCTGCCTACTACTGGTCCATATTCCTCCAAACCTTTCCTATTCATGGACTTATCCAAATGCCTTTTAAACGTTGTAATCATACCCGCATCCACCACTTCATCAGGATGTTCATTCCACGTACAAACTACCCTCTGTGTTTAAAAAAAACGTTGCCCCTCATGTCTTTTTTAAATCTCTCCTCTTACCTTGAAAATGTGCCCCCTAGTCTTGCAATCCCCCATCCTAGGGACAAGACATCTATTAATTCTATCTATAGCCTTTATTATTATATAAAATTCTATAAGCTCAACTCAGCCTTCTATGTTCCAGTGGGAAAAAAAGTCCCAGCAAATCCAGCATTTCCTTGTAACTCAGACCTTCCATACCTTGTAAATCTCGTCTCAACTCTCTCCAGCTTAATAATACCCTTCCTGTAACTGGGCAACCAGAACTGGACATGGTATTCCAGTAGAGCCCTCACCAATGCCCTGTACAATATCAACATGACTTCCCAACTCCTATACTCAAAGGACTGAGCAATGAAGGCAAGCATGCCGAAACCTTTTTAGCACTCTGTCTACATGTGAAGCAAACTTCAAAGAATAATGTACCTGAATCCCTCTGTCCCACAATACTGCCTAAGGCCCTACCCTTATACCAAAATACAGTACCTCTGATTTATCCAGATTGAACTCTATCTGCCATTTTTCATCCCGTTGACCCATTTGATCAAGTTCCCTTTGTAATCTTAGAAAACCCCCTTCTTTACTCAAGGTTTGTGAAGGTTTGTAGCTCAGGTTGATGTTTAGGGTGTATGTTTGCTCGCTGAGCTGTAGGTTTGATATCCAGACGTTTCATTACCTGGCTAGGTAACATCACCAGTGGCGACCTCCAAGTGAAGCTTGACTTGGAGGTCGCCACTGATGATGTTACCTAGCCAGGTAATGAAACGTCTGGATATCAAACCTACAGCTCAGCGAGCAAACCTACACCCCTTCTTTACTGTCTACTAAACCACCAATTTTGTCTGCAAACTAGCTTACCATGTCTTCTATATTCTCACCCAAATAATTTATATGAATGACAAGCAAAAGAGGGAACAGAACTGATCCCTGCAGAACACACTGGTGACAGGCCTCCAGTCCAAAATGCAACCCTCCACCTCCAGTCTGTTTCCTGCCGTTAAGGCAATTCTATACCTAAATGGCAAGCTCACCCTGAATCCCTTATGACTAATTAGACTACTTAGTAAATTAGTAAACTATCATGCAGAACCATGTCGAAGGTTTTACTAAAGTCCAAGTAAACAATGTCTACTGCTCTGCCTCACCAATCTTTTCGGTAACTTCTTCAAAAAACTCAGTTAAGTTTGTGAGACACTATTTTCCCCTCAAAACCTTCCTGACTACCTCTAATTAATTTTTGACTCTGTAAATGTCCATAAAGCCTATATTGTATAATTACCTCCAACAATTTACCCACAACCAAAGTCAGACTGACAGGTCTATACTTCCCTGGTTTCTCCTTACAACCTTTCTTAAACAAGGGTGCAACATTAGCCACCCTCCAGCCATCAGGTACCTCACCTGTAGTAATAGATGATGCAAATATTTCTGCAAGGGGTCTTACAATTTCCTCCCATGCTTTCCCCAAAGTTTTGGGATACATTAGATCAGGTCCCAAAGATTCATCCACTTTTTATTTTCTCTAAGGCCTCCTAAACTCTTTTCTGTAATGCAAACTGTTTTTAAAACATCAAAATGTATTTCTTTGTATTCTCTAGGAATGTATAAAGGATGTAGTAGCAGAGCATTTAGCAATATTTTGTATGATCAGGGAGATTCAGCATGGCTTCATGAAGGGAATTCATGCCAGACAAATTGACAAGAATCCTTTTGAACAGATAACCAGCTGGATATATAAAGGGGAAGCAGTGGATATAACTTGATTTTCAGAAGGAGTTTGAAAAGATATCACACATTAGGCGACTTCATAAAATACAAGCCCATGCTATTACAGGAAGTATATTAGATGGATAAAGGATTGGGTGGGGTTGGGTTGGGTTGGGGTGGGGGGAGAGAATGGTATCACCCTGTAACTTGTGGTGTACCACATGGATTAATGCTGAGGCCACAGTTGTTGACAAAATATGTTCATGATTTGAGCGAGAAAAGTGAATGTACTATAGCCAAGTTTGTGGAATACACAAAATAGGTGGGAGGCAAGTAGTGTGGGTGACACAGGGGGTCTGCAGATGCAGGTGTACAGGTACAGTAAATGTTAAAAACCTGGCAGATGCAATATGACATGGGAAAATGTGAGGTAATGCACTTTTGCAGGAAGAATAGAGGAGCAGAATATTGTGTAAATGTGGAAAGACCACAGACATGTAGAGAACAGAGGTATTTGGGAGTCCCAGTCCATGAATCAGAAAAAGCTAGCGTCCAAGTTCAGTGGGTCACAAGAAAGGCAAATGAAATGTTGGTCTTTACTCCAAATGGAATGCAATTGCAAAGGGCGGTTTTGATAAAAGTATACAAGCCACTAGTCAGACTACAGCTAGATTACAATGAGCAGTTTTGGGCCCCTTAACTTCAGAAAGGTATACTTGACATGGAAGGCAGTCCAGTAAAAAGTGAGGTCTGCAGATGCTGGAGATCAGAGCTGAAAATGTGTTGCTGGTTAAAGCACAGCAGGTTAGGCAGCATCCAAGGAACAGGAAACAGGAACATTCCTGATGAAGGGCTCTGGCCCGAAACGTCGAATTTCCTGTTCCTTGGATGCTGCCTAACCTGCTGTGGAAGGCAGTCCAGACAATATTCACAAAGCTGATGCCAGGAATAGAGAGACTTTTTTTTATGAGGAGAGATTGAGTAGGTTGAACCTCTACTTAGGAATTTAGAAGAATGAGAAGCGATCTTGAAAAAACATTTACATTTTGAGAATAAGAGGGTCATACATTTAATGCTGATGAGAGATTTCTTCTGAGAGTAGTGAATCTGTAGAATTATTTACCACAGTGTGTTGTTGAGGCTAGGTCGTTGAGTATATTTAAGATTTGGAGATGCCCAGTGTTGGACTGGGATGTACAAAGTTAAAAATCACACAACACCAGGTTATAGTCCAACAGGTTTAATTGGAAGCACACAAGCTTTCGGAGTGACGCTCCTTCATCAGGTGATAATCTGATGAAGGAGCGTTGCTCTGAAAGCTACTGTGCTTCCAACTAAACCTGTTCGAGTATATTTAAAGTTTTGATAGATTTTTCATCAGCGAAGGAATTAAGGGTATAGGGAAAAAGCAGCACAGTGGAGTTGAGGATTATCAGATCAGCTATGATCTTGTGAAATGGCAGAGCAAGCTTGATGGGCTGAGTAGTCTACTTCTGCTTTGGCTTATGGTCTTAATTGTGCTTCTTGATCTTAAGTAATTTTGATGTACTACTTTGAGTTGGACATGTAGCAGCTACATTTCAGACTTTAAGTGTTTAGCTTTTTCTAACATCTAAAGGCCAAATCTAGATAGATCTACTTCAGTCTAAATATAAAAGAATGTCTGATTTTGCTGCTGCTGGTTACATGTTCTTATCTATTTTGTTTGGAATTAATTTGAAGTTTGACGAGATCAATTTTTAAAAATGTTTTGCATCCTGCTGTGCTCAGTCATACAGCACTCAAACGTGTGGCAACCAGGTTTCCTGAACTGAACTAGTCCCATTTGGCCCGTATCCCTCTAAACCTTTCCTATCCACGTACCTGTCCAAATATCTTTTAAATGTTTTAATCACTCCCACCTCTACCACTTCCTCTGGCAGTTTGTTCTATACATCCACCACCATCTGTGTGAGAAAATTGCCTTAGGTCCCTTTTAAATCCTTCCGCCTCTCACCTTCAGCCTATGCCCTCTAGTACCCTGCGATAACGACCTTGACTGTTCACTTTATCTCTGCCCTTCATGGTTTTCTAAAGCTCCAAAAGCTCAGCCCTCAGCCTCCTGTGCTCAAAGGAGAAAAGTCCGAGCCTAACCAGTCTCTCCTTATAACTCAAACTTTCCAAACTTAGTAGGAGAAAGTGAGGACTGCAGATGCTGGAGATTAGAGCTGAAAAACGTGTTGCTGGAAAAGCGCAGCATCCAAGGAGCAGGAGAATCGGCGTTTCTGGCATATGCCCTTCTTCAGGAAATTCTATGCCCGAAACGTCGATTCTCCTGCTCCCTGGATGCTGTCTGACCTGCCCGTTTCCAAACTCAGCAACAGTTTGTAATTTTCTTTTCACTCTTTCCAGTTTAATAATATCCTTCTGATAGCAGAACGACCAGACTTGCGTGCAGTACTCTAAATATGTCTGACTGATGTAACCTTCAACCACTGTGGTATGCCATCCCAACTCCTGTACTCGATGCTCTGACTGATAAAGGCAAACAAAACACCACCTTCACCACCCTATTTATCATTAACGACACTTGCAAGAAACTATGTGCCTGCACCACTGGGTCGTTGGGTTCAGCAATACTGCCAGAGCCCTACTATTACATGTAAGTTCTGCCCTGATTTGTCTTACCAAAATGCAACACCTCACATTTATCTGAATTAATCTCCATCTTCTACTTTTTGGCCCACTAGCGCCTTGATCAAGATCATATTGTACTCTTAGCCAATTTTACTGTCTACCATACCACCAGTTTTGGTATAAGCCAACTAACCATGCCTCCTGTATTCTCATCCAAATAGTGAATGACAATATGACAAACAACAGTGGACCTACTGCTGGTCCTTCTATCACAACCGTGGTCATAGGCCTTCACTCTGTTGCATTGAAACATTCATGCATACCTCTGGCTTCATAGGATCCTCATGTGTAAGTTATATATGAATGATCAATTAACTTACTGCTATTCAGAAAACTCAAGACACATTTTAAAATGTTTAAAATATGCAAGTTCCAATAACTAAGCATATCGAACAATAATGGAATGTTCCAAAGAGCTGCACGTCAGTTCTTTCCCAGAGTGATATCAGAACTCATTTGTGGTTTGTGGCTGTCACATCTTAAAAAAAAAAGTCCACCAGGTAGTTATAAAGTGGAGTTATAGATAACATTTTTCTGACCTAATCTGACCATCACGCCTTCTGACCCCAAGTAGTAAAAAGGAGAAGGCAGTACATATTTTGAATCACAAGCTTGCATCTATTGTAATTTTGTCAAAGTAATCTCAAGCAGATAGAGGCAACCACGCAATGGTGTTTAGAAAAGGCATTTTTTTCTAAACTGGGCTGCTTGAATTTGTTGCACAAATTCTGGATTGGATTACTGATCTAAATTTTGGTTTGTATTTTTTCATCCACTTTGTCTCTTACTTTCTCTACCATTGCAAATTTCTTGAGACCTTTGTATTTTGAAAATTCTGGTTCCCTGTGTACCTCCAAATTTCATCGCTCCCTCAATTGTAGCCATACCTACAGCTCCCAAGGTCTGGAGTTCATTTTCTAAACCTGCCTACTCTTCCCTTTTTTTTTGTTTTTCTCTCCAATCTGTGTGCTTCTGTCCTGAAAACCTGATCTCTTAACCAAATTTTGGCCATTTATCCTGTTAACTCCATATGTTGATCAGTATCAATCTTGATATGAACATAGGTTGCCCTTTTCTTATAAGGTTGGTAGTGGGTTTTCAAGGTGTTGATCATGAACTGCATGACTTAATTTGCTATTGTATGCGGAGTACTGTAGGCCATTCTCAGAGTGGCAGAACCCTTCAAATTGTGAACTAATTGAATAATTTGGCAGCTTTAAAGGCATTTTGTTTGGCACCAGTCCACAAAACCATCAGTTTGTTGAATTTTGGTTTTATTCCATGGTGTTATGTAAATTGATAATTCCTGATTTGTTAGTCCATCACATGAACTACAGATTAACATTTCCTTCTGGTGATGTTGTCATATGGCATACTTCAACTCACTGTATATCCATGGGGAAATTCACTGACAGTAAATCATAATGTTCAGATCTTCCTTGGCAGGAATCATGTCATTGCAACCACTTCATGAATGCCTCAGCTAATGCTATACCTGCTGTCCTGGCAGCTCTTGATCACCTGTTTATTACCATCAGTCACACAGCAAGGAAAGCTGGGGGCCTGATCCACAGAGTCACTGAATAGACTTTCCACTTCTGGAACCTAGACACCAAGTCTAATTGAATGGGGTCCTCTGACATGGCCTTATAATTAGCATCTCTGAGAGGTTCATATCCGTCAGCCCGCCACTGCCATTCCAGTTCCTGGAATTGTAGCCAACACTGGAATTGTGACTCACCCAGCAAATTCTGCCTTTAAGCTCTTGAACTATGAATGATAACCATCAAAAAATGAAGACTATCTGTGTTTTACCTGTGTAGGAAATAGTCAAACATTATGGAATTAAAACATCACTCATCGTGGAGTTGCAGCACTAATTTTATAACTAAAGTGTCCCACTTCCAGCATGCAAATTTGTGTATTTTTTGAAAATAAGCTATTGCAAATCACGATGGAATTACTAAGCTGGTAATGTATTTTAACAGGCAAAGATATTTAATAGGAAACATGTATTTTTAATTTGTCTGAAATCAAAGAAGCAAGTAGATATGCAATAAAGTTAGAAAAAAGAATGTTGGTCGTACTAAATGTGATCCTGACGGCAAAGAATCTTCACCTCTTGTTCAGTGAAGTCTGTGTTCATCTGGTGGTCCTAAATGGACCAAGTTTTCCCAATCACAGTTGGTATAGATTTGGTCCACAATTGAACAATGTAAAGTCTGATGTCATTTGACCTTTTTAAATACGAAATGTTGTCTTAATCAAAGAAGGACAAAAGTAGTGCTTGGGACTGTTTTATTTCATATGTTTGACTTTTGAGATTGATCTCAATTTATTTTATTGAAAATCACATGTATTTGAATTTGATCCCAGCACTGTTGTAGATCTCCCCGATAACACATTCTGCCACAAATTAATTATCTCATTTTCTATGCATAAGTCCAATATATTTGCAATGCTGCAATTCAAATCTTATTAGTGGCACTTTAATTGAATTTGAACTTGCAATTAAAACAGGGTATCAGTTAAGTCTTTATTAACTTTGACCCATTTAGTGCAACAGTGAACGGAGGATTATCTTGCAGTCCACAAATCTTAAAATAGCATGATTTATATGGCATTCTTGCAAATAAGTAGCTTATGCAATTTTATTGTACGTTGTTGGCAGTAAAATATGTCCTTTAAGTTTTACTTTAGTGGGCAGGATTTCTGCCATAGTTACAATTATTAAGAGAGAATTGTCCTAACTTATTGGAAATAGTAAATCATTATTAAGTTATTTAATTCAAGTTTGCAACATCTTTAACTCAGCAGGATAGATGATGGCCTGTTGGTGTTATCGCTAGACTATTAATCCAAAGACACACAATGTTTTGGGGACCTGGGTGTTCATCACACCTTGACCACTGAAAGCATTTGAATTCACTGAGAAGTTGCAATTAAGAAGTTCATGATGACCATGAAACCATTGTGATTGGCAGGGAAATCCATTTGGGAATGGAAATCTACCATCCTTGCCTGGTCTGGCCTGCATGTGACTCCAGACCCACAACAATGTGGTTGATCCTTAACTGCACTTTGGGCAATTAGGGGTGGGCACTAAATGCTGGCCTTAAAGCCAGTGATGCCCATATCGCATTAATGGGGAAAAAGAATAGAATTTTGTTTTCATGAAGGTAGGGAAGATTTTGGTATTGGGAAATCGATGCTATTTAGCACAGCGGTAATCTCTAGGTCGACTATAAATAGAGAAAATCAAAACTTTGTCCCAGGATTGTTGCTTTTGCTATATCCAACAATTTGACCAATTAATCTTTTCAATATTTCTTAACATAATTTTAACTACACCTGTTTGTGTGAAATTACAGGAAGTTTAAATTCTATAAACACGCGCTGGCGTAAAATAAGATGAAACTCTCCAAATATGGTGCCAAAATGTCTTGGATTGATTTTGGGGCGCATTGTGCCACTTGCAGCTTTTTAATTGACCTTCCTTTGACTGTAGGTTGTAGCAAAAAAAACCCAAAAGAATGCAGATGTTGGAAATCAGAAGCAAAAACAAAAACAGAAATTGGTGGAAAAACTCAGCAGGTCTGGCAGCATCTGTGGAGAGGAATAAGAGTTGACATTTTTTTGGAACTTGCTGCCAGAGCTGCTGTGCTTTTCCAGAAATTTCTGTCCTTGTTTAGATTGTAACAACCTGACATGCAATTGAATAACATGCAATTTCACCTCAGCTTACCTTGATCTCTTTTATCAGTTACTATAAACCACCCCCCCCCCCCCCCCCCGGCCCAGGACCTTGATAGCCTTCTTAGAAACACTGCTCCCTGCTTAAGCCAAACCAATATTTAAAGAGATTTGCCTCAACTTTCTGGTTTTTGTACCTCTATTTATAAAACCAAGGACCCTGAATGTTTTTTTTTCAAATTGCCTTATGGACATAAATATTATAATTTGTTCGTAGTCAAGGCGACCTACATGCCAAAAAAGGACAGGATGTTTTTTCTGCTCACTGCCATTTAAATTGCATTGTTGTATTATGTACTCAGTGATGAAAGATTCTTTGCTAATTTTTAAACCTGTCCAAAGTTGTGCACAAACAAAAGGAAAAGAATATGGATGATGGAATAAGAGTAGGACACATGTAGCAGGTCTGGTAACATCAGTGGAGACAATAAAAGTGTTTATATTTCAGGTCATCCATCTTTCTTCAGAACTAGTTGCTGACTATTTCCGTCATTTTGTGTTGTTATTTCTGGTTGCGTTGTGTTAAATTCAAACTACCCAGACAGAATACTGTGGAAGTATTTATTCAGGTCGTGCTCACTAAGAATATCTGTGCCCAACTTCAACATTCTCCACTACAGTTTCAGTCAGTTGAAAAATTGTTTCCTTCCACTATTTACAGAACCGGTATAATCAAGCAAAACTAAGTGTTCATGATCGGTCACTAAAGGTGGCAGCTGTCGTGGAGAGTCTTGAGCGAGAAATGGAACTTCTCTGTCTCACTGGAGTGGAGGATCAACTACAAGCAGATGTGAGACCAACCCTGGAGATGTTGAGAAATGCTGGAATAAAGGTCAGAATTGTATAATTTTCATGAGTCATAATTGTCATTTAAGCAGTATTGTACTGAAAAACACGAAAGAACATAAATGAAACGCTAAAACTATGATCTACTAAATAAGATGTTTGTCATATTTCCCCAACCCTAAGCCATCCATCCTACAACATGATCCAGCCTAATTTTATCCCACATGAACGCCATCCATAATTCTCCTTTCTACTGTCCCACAAATAACTCTGTTCCCCTATATTACATTTTTAAAGTTGTTCTCATCACAAAATCCATCAATTGTGTTTTCTTACTAATTGCTGTGATCGCCTCAGCTTTGTACACCACCACATATTTCGGTGCCGATCTTTCAGCTATCTTTGTTCCACTC